>NC_141803.1:15510287-15825537 GCF_057944985.1 Cucurbita pepo subsp. pepo
TTCATTTATGTCCGTAAATATTAAATCATCAACATATAAGCAAATAATGATAATGTTACCTCTCTTTTCAGTTTTAACATACAACGTATGTTCATACGGGCATTTAGTGAATCCCATCTTTTCAAAATGAGAATCAATGCGACTGTACCATGCCCATGGAGCTTGCTTCAAACCGTACAAAGCTTTCTTCAACTTGTATACTTGTTCCTCTTTGCCTTTTTTAACAAAACCTTCTGGTTGCTCCACATATACCTCTTCTTGAAGCTCTCCATGTAAGAAGGCCGATTTCACATCAAGTTGATAAATAGGCCAAGATTTCTGTGCTGCAATAGAAATTATGAGCCTGATAGTGTCTTGACGTGCCAGTGGTGCAAATACCTCCTTATAATCAATTCCATACTTCTGCTTGTATCCTTTTCCAACGAGTCGCGCCTTGTACTTATCCACCTCACCGTTTTAATTCAACTTGGTTTTGAAAACCTATTTTACTCCAATTGTTTTCTGCCCTCTAGGAAGATTAGTGAGCTCCCAAGTCTTGTTCTTCTCTATGGATTTGATTTCACTGTCCATAGCTTCCTTCCATTTCTTCTCCTTTACCGCTTCTTCATAGACAATTGGATCACTATCCATAAAGAATGCAAAATAACCACTATCACTTGATTCATAGTTCATCTCATAATCAATCATCCAATTTGGTCTCTTTCTTGTTCTTGGATGCCTTTGATTATGATCATGATCTTCTTCTACTGGTTCTTCTTGTTGAGCTTGTGATGAGCTCTCTCCATGCTCATAGTGAGGCTGAATAGGGGCTTCAGTTTGTTCTTCTTCAAGATCTACAGGAATCTGCTGATTCACAGTGATCTTTTCTTCCCATGTCCAAGTCTTATTTTCGTCAAAGACTACATCACAACTTTCCACCACCTTCCTGTCAAAGGATCATAGAGCTTGTACGCCTTAGAGGTCTCGCTTACTCCAAGGAACACACATTTCAAACTCATGTTTTCAAGTTTCTTCCTTTTCTCATCAGGAACGTGTGCATATGCTATGCACCCAAAGATTCTAAAGTGGTCTACTGCAGATTTTCTTCCGCTCCATGCTTCTTGTGGAGTCATATCTCTAACAGAAAAAGTAGGGCTCCGGTTGAGAATGTGAATGGACCACACGACAGCTTCTGGCCAGAATTCCTTCGAGACTTCTCCTTTATTTAGTAAACTTCGAACCATGTTGAGAATGGTCCTGTTTTTCCTTTCGGCCACTCCATTTTGTTGTGGTGTATATGCTGTTGTTAACTGCCTCCGTATGCTCTTCTCTTCACAAAATTTAATAAACTCGTTCGAGCAGAACTCTCCACCTTTGTCAGTTCTTAAAGCCTTGACTCTTCTTCCAGTTTCCGTCTTCATAGTAGCACAAATTTTTTTGAAGCAATCAAAGGCTTCTGATTTGGCGTGCAAGAAATAAGTCCATGTTTTTCGACTAAAATCATCGATGAGGGTCATGAAATATTTCTTGTTACCATTTGATGCTAGAGAGATGGGACCACATATGTCTGAATGAATCAACTCCAAAATTGCTTGAGCTCTTCTTGATTTTCTGGATGGAAAAGAATTTCTTTCATGTTTTGCTACTACTAGCTCTCGCAAATTTCTGTTGGTGGAGTAATATCTAGCAACAAAGTTACCATCTTCTTTGAAGACAACGTCTTTAATCCTTTGAAGTGTAGATGACCATACCAAAAATGCCAAAGCTAGGTGGTATCTTCTTTCTTCACCATCAAACTTTTGGCAACGATATTTAACGTCAACGGATATAGACGGTTTGTGGTCATCTTTATCTTAGCAATCGATCCTCTTTTGGAGTCATAAATCTCATATGCATCATTTTGGAATGTGATCACATACCCCTTTTCTTGTAACTGACCGATACTAAGTAAGTTGGCATTCAGATCAGGAATGTAGAATACATTAGAAATAGACTCTGCAAAGCCATTTATAGTCTTGATATCTACGGTTTCTTTCCCCATCACTTGGAGAGTTGAATTGTTGCCAAGAGAAACCGTAGTATGAAAATTTTCATCTAGAGTTGAGAAGAATTCCTTACAACCTGTCATATGATTGCTGCATCTAGAGTCTACGACCCATACACCTTGATCTGCAACCTTCATAGCATGGAATGACATTAATAATGTTTCTTCTTCTCTTCTCTCCACAAAATTTGATTGATCTCTTTTCTCCTTTTGGAGCCTGGTATAGCATTCATTTTTGTAATGTCCAAGGCGTTCACATCTGTAGCATTCCACCTTACACTTGTCAAAGTGTCTCTTGCCTTTGTTGTCATAATCGTTTCTGACTAGGTCTGCTGACCTACAACATCTCCACTTCTTTCTCGACTGCCTCTCCCACGACCTCTGCCTCTTCTTTGCCCTCTACCTCTAGAGCTTGAAGTTTCACTTGGTGTGGATATCTTTAAGGCTGTCATCTCCTCTATTGCACTTGTACGATTGAGCCTCTGCTCATGTACTAACAGGGAGCTTTGGAGTTCATCTATTTGCATCTCTTTGACATTGTTTGCTTCTTCGATACAATGGAATTGAACTTTGGAGTTAGTGATCGCCATGCATCCTCATTTTACTTGCAAGACTTATAACCTTGCCAATATAATCATTCACCGTTTCTCCCTTTTGCATTTGGAGAATTTCAAAGTCTCTTCTAACTGCTTGAAGTTGAGCACGCTTTACTCTCGTTGAGCTTTTATACTTCCTCCTCATAGAATCCCAAATTTCCTTGGATGTCTTCTTCTGAAGCATTGTTTCCAAGATAGTTCTATAAATGGACTGAAATAAATAGTTCTTGACCTTCAGGTCCTTCAACTTCGATGCTGCCAACAGTTGTTGTTGACAAGCTGAGAGTACCTCGCCTTCATTTGGCTCTTCATAACCCGTCTCCACCATATCAAAGAACTCCTTTGATCTGAGAAAATTTTCCATCAACATCGCCCAATGATCATAGTGACAATCGAACCTCGGGATGGCGGGCTGAACGTAGCTCTCAACTTATTTTTCTACTGCCATACTTGCTGCTGCAAGATTGCTTTGATACCAGTTGTTGGTGACAACAAAAAAAACTAAAGTGAGATTGAGAGGAGGAGTGATTTGAATGATGGGGAGGGAGGTTCTTTTACAGGGGGATTCCCGGAGTTGGTTGGAATTTTTGTGGATGAAATTGAATTCACCTCCTCCTTCTCTTCCGTAGTAACTAATTCAAATTACTATTATTAGCTTCAACATACCAGAGATATAGCAATAACTATTATAAAGAAGAAAGGAAGAGTCGAAAGCAATGAAGAGTCTATAAAGTATCCTAAGTGTAGAAAAAAATAATTAAGATTTGAGCAAAATTTTTACACTCATACAACAATTTCCACAGAATAAATGAAACGTAAGTTTGAGAAATTCATGGATATTTAAAGAAGATTCACATAAATATTCCACTTTGAAATTGATGCCCAACTACGTCAAATTCTTAAACGATATAGTCAAAGTAGTAGCTCTAAACAAAGAGTGGAGTGCAATCGTTTCAAACAAAATCTGTCTTAGAATTAGTGCGTGCCAAAATAAGAAGATATTTTTGTGGGGGCGAACGACAACAATGAGTTGATCTCCACCTGAGTAGTGACTTGATGGAGGTTATGTAAGAACTATCGAACATTGAAAAAGACAACAAGGAAAGACTACTTTCTTTACCGTTTACAATTTGTCCTAATAATGAATAGAAAACAACGTTTATATGCCCATGTGGAATCCTTGCTTTTCGAAGAGTGCATGCAATGCACCCACAATCTTCCTAAGATGTATGGTCACAATCTTTATTAAATATTGAAAAATTCATGGAAGTGTTCATGAAGTGTTCATGAATGATTTCTACATGTGGAGAATCATTAAAAAATTGTCCAACCAACCTAGGAATCGTGTTATAGAGATGCAAACAGAAAAAATTTGTGCTCAAATGAGAAATGTCATTTTCATCGTGATGGAAGGAATAGTTTAAGCCACAAGATTTCAAACAAAAATAAATAAATAAATGTGGTAAGAGAAAAAATGGAGATAATTTAAAAACTAAATCCTTCTAACTTAGTAAAGGGAATCTTGAGTTTCTTAGGTCATGCAAAAATTTATATAGCAATGGAGTCCCTCCTCGTAGACTTTAAGATGAGCAATGGCCTCCTAAACTAATCTGCATGGATCTCGAGGGAACATCTCGAAGGAACTTTTTGACGATGGAGATTTAATGCACCTTGTCGTCTATAGAACAGATGCAAGTGATGATCGTCGTCAACTTCATGACAAAGTCGTTTATTGATTCATAGTCCTTCATGCAGATAGCCTCAGACTCACTCTTCAAGGTCTGCACCTTTGCTTCCTAGATGCGTTCAACATAAAAATGCATTGTTTGCAGCATCTCCCACGCTGCATTTGCCGAATCCTTCACTTCCAACATGAGAAGGACGTTCTTAAGGACTGCTTTGTGGTAGAAAAAGTCATCATATCCTTACCTTTCTCCACATCACCATGTTCGATTGTGTACCACATGTCTTCTACCTGTAGGTTAACACGCATCTTTATCGACCATATTTCATAGTTAATCTTCGTGAGTAATGTTTGAGCTCAAATGAAAAAAAAAATGAAAAAAAAGAAAGAAAAATGATTCCCCACAATACTCTCCCACCACATCTCTCCCCTAACCAACATGTTAGGAAAAACTCACTTAAAAAATTTCTTCAAATCCCATTTAGTGTAAAAACTTTGTCTCACATAGTAGCCATAGACCCGTAAAAATTCAAGGATTGGGTAGTCATAAAAAGTCGATTGTCTAAAACTTCTATTATTATTTTTGTCTAGTTGCTATTTTTTTTTATTACATGATCGAGGAGCATGAAATATTATTGAAACACTACTTGATTTTGGGGAATAAAATTTACAGAGTATACTATGATAAAAGGAAGTGAAATTTTGCAGTAACTTAAAATAACTCTTCCCTAACACACTAAACACTAATAATAGAAAATGAGATATTTAATAAAGTTAATATTATATATACTATATTCCAAAGAGTTAAAATTGATGTCATGATTCACTTGGATTTCAAAGGACAAAATTGAACTTTAATTATGGATAAATTGGTGACACCAGCTTAAGCTAATCAGGTAAGTAATCTTACTGATGGAGTTAGCAAATTGATTGATGTATGATCGTGTCTGCTATGTTCCTCCTGCATGTACCATATTAATTATGTGATGCTTAGATGCTCTTTGTATTGTCATATGATGTATGAGGTCATGTATGCACGTGATATCCATTACCCTATATTATGGATGAAATGAAATGTCAGGTATGAAATGTTAATTCTTACCATGTAAAGTTATGTGATGGACTACATGATGCTTGTTTTGTATACATAATGCATATATGAAATATCTTATGGAGGAAAGGAGAAAGGAAATGAAATAAATGTTATGTTATGAATGAAAATCATGGGACTTCATGCATGTATGTATGTCATTTACATCGGGATACTTCCCCGTTATGTTATGCTAGTACGGACGCGTACCTTTGATATTTATGTTCGTCATGATATCATACGAGCCTTTCATTTTCTGAGGCGTCCAGTGATATGTAATGTGTTGTGACCGACTAAGATTGGCCCAAAGTGTACATATATGTGTCCATTTGGTGAGTCCATGTGCGCCTACGTGAGCTGTGTGTGAAGAAGTATCATGCATCTAACCCTACCCTCAACTAGAAAGAGTCTAAGGTCATGTTCTGGTTTTAAAAGATAGGTCCAAGTCATGTATTGTGTGTGATTGCAATACTCAACTCATGTAGTACCTTATATTTTTAAGGTAAAAGTAAAGTGTCTTGCACGGATCACGGTGAATGCTAGAATGGTACCTTTGAGCGTCAGGTGACTTGCACAAAAAAAAATAGAACTCCTTGAATCTAAGCTGCAACAAGCTAAAAAAAAGAGAGAAAAAAAGGAGAAATAATGGGATGGGAGAAATGGTCTACTGATGTATCCTTTTGAGCATTAGGTGACTTGCACAAAAAATTATGACATGTTCGAGCAGAGGGGGATAACGAGCAAAATTCTCAACTCGAACAAACGTTTGAAGAAGGAAAAGAATGGTACAAAAGTAAATGAGTGATCGTTGCTAGAGAATCCCTTTCCGTAAAAAGTGCATCCAGTGCAAGAATATTATGAGGAGACTTCACGTCGAAAAAGAAATTTGCATCAGGGAAGGTATAGTAGAAACAACTAAATCTTGACGATGAGCAGAGAAGAATGCATTTGGACCGAGTCGGAGCAACCTTCGTCATCTATGAATCTACATGAAAAACTTATTTGATTGTGGGAGACATTTTCTTATTTCCTATATCATTTTTGTATATTTTCTTTATGCAACAAGATATGGTTACCGTTGTATTTATCTTGTTGAATGTGAAAATATTTAGATGTTAAACCTTAAAAGGGATGAAAAACTGGAGGTAAAAATATTTGATTACTTAAAATTATTTATGCTACTAAGAATTGTAAAAGTTGTAAACTACAAAGAATTGTAAAAACATTTCGTTAGCCAATGTCTAGTATATACTCGCACTTATATTTATATTATTTACACCTTTTTCTATATACCAACACAAGCCATGAGTAGTAACATGTTTAGTTCCTAAACAAATTAGAGGGATAAATTACCAAAATATCTCTACTATGTCCCTAAGTTACTTCAAGTCCTAAATAAATTTCAAATTACTTAAAGATCTTATATGAAAGCATATTTTTATTGTTAATAATTATTATAAAATATATCAAAGTAACCGAAGAATGTTTAGGACCCAAACAAAGATGGGTGAACAAAAAAATTTCTACTATCTTTAAGATATTTCATAGCTAAGATGGACTCCAAATGACTTTAAAATTTTATATTAAGTCTAATTATAAGGATATGAAGGACTATGTAAAGTTTCAAGATAATTGGAGATAGTTTAGATCCTAAACCGAGATTGGGGTGGAATGGGACCAAAATACATTTATGATCTCAAGATGTCGCTCTAAGGTCAAGAACACGGCAAGATAGGTTGATCCCCAAGTCAACACAACTCAAGTCCTAAGCCACTAAGACTACTAGGTTCTACTCTAACCCATAACCTTAGTCACATTAGACCTCCCATCATGATATGTGCTATGATAATATGTTTTACTCATCTAAATTAGATGTCTTACACATGTTGTTGTTTTTTTTTTTTTTGTGTAGGACATCGTGTCCATGTTTCTTTCTGGTTTATCCTATCCATATGTCTTGCAAGATATCCTAGCCATGTTTCATTTGGAAGATGTCATGTTTCATGTTCCCATTTTTTCAACACTTAGGCAAACATGCTCATGTTTACTTGCAAGATTTATATTTTTTTTCTTTTCTTTTCTTTATTTCTATTGTAGGATGACGGGTAGAAGTTCATGATATTCACCCACTATTTAACCTTTTTAGGTCTTCTAATGGGAGTAATTTTTTTTGGCAAAACTGGGTTAGGTACAAGGATAGATCGAGTATCATGACTCATGACCAATAATTTAGGACTAAGGTCCTCAAGATAAGAAACTTTGTTAAGCACTTGGTCAGATCATAGAGATAGTACCTTAGCATCTACCATGGACACGATTAAGAGCCGATAAGTAAGCTTGAATTTTATACTCATTTTTTACAAGTTTTTCAATTAAGGACAAGTAGTTGGTCAACCATGGAAGTGGATCTAGAGCAGGTGTTATAGGCTCCTCTTCTAATTTGTGACAACTTTTGTCCATTCCTTAGTATTTTGGATAATTTGTGACAACTTTTGTCCATTCCTTAGTATTTTGTCATCCATTCCACTGAAACTTTACTTTAGATGGAATATATATATATATATATATATATATATATATATATTATGTTTTAATGCTTTAATCTTTTAAATCTTATTTGTTTGAAAATTCTATCATAAATTAGCTGATAATTGTCACTTTACCATCTATGGAGTCATTTGGTAGCTTAAACAAGTTTTTGTTTGCACCCAAACATTCAATCCTATGGTTTCGTATGTTCTAATCCTATTTAGGTTTCACTTGGTTTATCTTTCCATAGTTTTTCATGGTCTAGCCCAATCAAGTCTTCTATTTGATCGTGATATCATATCATGGTCTAGCCCAATCAAGTCTTCTATTTGATCGTGATATCATATCACTTAACTCACTGAAGTGCATCTGCTCATCAGAGTTCACTATGGAATTCTAGGATGAATTAGTTAGCTCTTAACTATTTCGAATGCCATAAAATGATTGTATCAGATCCAACTAGTTCACTCCTAGGGATGAGTTGGAAACTCCTTGAAAGGTCAACCCTCTTGTTTGCCAACTACTATGTATCCATGTTATTGATCATCTACTCATTTCCACCCATGATATTCTCGTGGCACATAAGCTAGTATAGGAGAACTTCCCTATCTTTACTAAGTCCCAGTCCCGGGGGTGTTGAGGGGCAATAGGCTTCCATGCAAATAGACGTCCATGTTGTCCTTAGATCAAATGTGAGGTGTTGAGGGGAAATAGGCTTCCATGCAAATAGACGTCCATGTTGTCCTTAGGTCAAATGTGAGGAAGTGACCCCATATTCTGGTCGGACCATGCAAATACTCTTAGCAAGTCTCCTAATCATCCCTACAATGTACGATATTGATCACTGATCATAAAATAAAGTGTTGTGTAGTGCATAATCTGAACCCTTATCATGCTCATGTTTCACCTACTTGACATGGTATCTAGCATATACAAATTAACTACTTCGATAACATTGTTGTTTCACATGATCTCAAAACTATGAAGAATGGTGCCAACCTCATTATTTCTCATAGTCTCAAACGTGTTCTCAAAACTACAAAGAGTAGAGAAAATTTTAATGTTTCTCGTAATCTCCAAACTACAAGTTTCTTTTTCATGGTCTTAGAATTACAAATGTTAGACGAACATGACTCTCCACAATGGTATGATATTGTCCACTTTGAGCATAAGCTCTCATGGCTTTGCTTTGGGTTTCCCCAAAAGGCCTCATACCAATGGAGTTAGTATTCCTCACTTATAAACCCATGATCATTCCCTAAATTAGTCGATGTGGGACTTCCATCATCCAACAACAAAGAGTGGCAACAACCTTGTTCTTTCACGGTCTCAAAGAGTAGCAACAATCTCCAAACTACAAAGAATTACAATAATCTTACTATTGATCACGATCACAAAAACTATAAATAGTGGTGACAACCTTATTCTAAATGCTATAAATAAATTATATGAATGAGATAAATAAAACAATTAAGTACCATCAATAAAGTATCATATTATAGAATAATATTGAGTTCATAAAATAAAATAAAATATTAAGTTATTAAACATAAAAGTACTAGAGGCTGGGAATGGTATGTTTTTGTTTAAAATTATAATTATTCGTAATGAAGGTTAAATGGAGGGAGAAATTAAAAATTAGAAATTAAATAGTCAAACCTTCTATTCTTCTACCTTGAAATAATCCCAAACCCACCTAATTTAAGAGTCTTTTTAAATTTTGTGGTCTTTTCTAAATATAGTTTTTCTATCCAACTATATATATGTAGAGCTTTACATTCTGAGTAAAATTCAAGCACCCACACCTTAATAATTGCTACTCTTCATCATTTGTGAAACGAGCTTGTAACCCTTCAACTTCAAGACACTCCACAATGGCCATGGGCAAAGGTTTCAAGCTCTTTCACATCCTTTTCTTAGTGATTGCTTGGCAATGTTGTGCGAAAGTGGGTGCCACTTTTGGCGATGTCACCGGTGTCGTAAATAACGATCATCAATTTTCATTTCGTGCCTTTGGATCACATGACACACAAGCCCCAACGGTTGCACCAATTGGAAGTAGTACAGAAGTCCTAGTGGCTGCACCATTTGGTAGCATCGCTCAAACTCCCGAGGCTCTAACCCCGGAGGCTGAATCAACAAGAAGCATTGCTCTAACCCCGGAGGCTGAATCAACAAGAAGCATTGCTCTAACCCCGAAGGTTGAATCGGCTGGAAGCATTGCTCTAACCCCGGAGAGTGCATCAGGTGGAAGCATTGCTCTAACCCCGGAGGGTGCATCAGCTGGAAACACTCAAACCCCAGCCATGACACCAATTGGAAGTAGCACACAAGCATGAGAGTAGCATTGATATACATGGAGGTTTCTATGGCTATTAACAAAGCAAAACCTAAGCCAAATTGAATCACTATTTGGTAGAAAAATTCATTATTTCTATATTTCTTCTTCAATTGAATTATTTTCCTACATTTTTTTTCTCATATTTAATTTTCTACTTTAATTAAAGAATGATATTTTTAAAATTTAATGAAACACATGGAATGTGAAACAGTGAGACCACACTTAATGAATTTATTGATGCATTAATACAAAATGTCTTGAATACGCAAAAACTTTTTAAATCAAACTTTAAATTAATAAAATTGATTCTAATTCTATTTTTTCACTCTTCACGAGTGATTCTAAGTTAGTGAACCGTGGTGATTCTAAAAAATTAATCCTTGAATCGGGGTGGTTCTTAATATTTCAAAGTTAAGTGAATCCTTCTCTATAAATTATAAAATATGGGTAAACATTTGGAATAAGAATCGAGCTAAAGCTCAACCAAGTAAGGAGTTATAGACTTTTAGTTTGAGGGTTTCATATTTTCGAATTTATTTCTTCTAAATTCTAAAGTTGTGTTCACCAATTCATATGAAACTTACTCCCATACTTTTTAACTATGTTTACCAACTTTCGTGAAGAAATCGAATGTGTATAAATGCCTCTATTCTATACGCCCAATTTGGATAGCAATTGAAGGAGAGGGAGTCTAGCTTAGGAATGCCTTGAATGTATGGAAATTTCTTTATAATAAGTTTTTGGTGTAAAACTTGAATCTTGTTTCATAAGATAAATTCATGTCTCATTAGCCCATATGGCCCCTGAAAGAATACCTATGCTTAAAAAGATAAAGCCTAGACTAATAATACGATAACTCCAATAATCTAATTGTTGAATCATCATGTATTGGATCTCATCAATAACGCATTTAAGAAATGTAATCACTATAAGAGCTACTGAAAATAATGATCCACATAAAAGAGATGCATAACCCAACACCATCATACGTGCATTTTGACAACACGAAAAATTATTGTAAAAAAAACCATGGATCACTCTTTGACAACACAAACAAAACCATTGTTTAACTTTTTGACAACACAGAAAAACCATTGTTCAACTCCTTTGATAACCATTGTCTCTAACTTTTTGAAACACAAAAAAACCATTGTTCAACTCTTTGATAACCATTGTCTCTTTGACAACATGAAAAAACTAAAAAAAAAAACTGTCCTTAAAACAATTACAAATGTGACTTAGAAGAGTGGATGTAAAGAAGGAGCAAGAATTGGGACAACGCAATTACAAATGTATCCGTTGCTAGTGGATGTAAAGAAGGAGATAAGTAAAATCATGTGTTCGAACTGATGCCTCAGTTTTGAATCATAATAACCTAGTATTATTTAATTGGTCAAGATTGAAAAAATAGAATTATAATCAATTATTATTTAATTGGTCAAGATTGAAAAAATAAAATTATAATAAAATTTATTAATTTAAAAATAGTTTGATTTGAGAGAATTTTGCAAACTAATTTAATGATGTGTTAGTGACCTTTGTATTAATGCATGGATAAATTTATTGGTATGGTCCTTGAGTAGTTTGTGGAAGCCGTATTTCATTAAATTTCAAAAATATCGGAGAAAATTAAATATGAGAAAAGAAGGTAGGAAAATCATTTCATTTAAGAAAAAAAATATAGAAATAATGAATTTGTCTACACAATAGTGATTCAATTTGGCTTAGGTTTAAATAAAGAAACCTCCATGTACATCAATGCTACTCTCATGCTTGTGTGCTACTTCCAACTGGTGTAATGGTTGTGGTTTGAGTGCTTCCAACTTGTGCAGCCTCCGGGGTTAGGGCACTGCTTTCAACTGACGCAACCTCCGGGGTTAGAGCATTGCTTTCAGCTGACGCAACCTCCGGGGTTAGAGCACTGCTTTTAGTTGATGAAGCCTTCAAGGTTAGAGCCTCGGGAGTTTGAGCGATGCTTCCAAATGGTGCTGCCACTAAAACTTCTGTGCTACTTCCAATTGGTGCAACAGTTGGGGCTTGTGTGTCATGTGATCCAAAGGCACGAAATGAAAATTGATGCTCGAGATTTACGACACCGGTTTCATCCCCAAAAGTGGCACCCACTTTCGCACAATATTGCCAAGCAATCACTAATTAAAGGGTGTGAAAGAGCTTGAAACCTTTTCCCATGGCCATCGTGGATTGTCTTCAAGTTGTAGGGTTACAAGCTCCTTTCACAGATGATGAAGAGTAGCAATGACTAAGGTGTGGGTGCTTGGATTTCTCTGATAATATGAAGCCCTATATATAGTTTAATGGAAAAACTATATTTAGAAAAGAACACAAAATTTAAAAAGGCTCTTAAATTTTGTGGGTTTGTGGGTTTGGGAGTATTACATTTGACTATTTAATTTCTAATTTCTAATTCTCCCTCCTTTATTTGAAGGTCATTAAGGATATATCCTTAATATGTTTAAACAAAAACATACCATTGCTAATTTATGGCTAAGGTGTGGATGCTTTTAGAACTTTTATGTTTAATAAATTAATATTTTATTTTATTTCATGAACTTGATATTATTCTATAATATGGTAGAGATTTTCTTCTCTATGGATGGTACTTCATTGGATTATTTGTCTCATTCTACAACTCATTTATAGCCTGAGGAATAAGGTTGTCGCCACTTTTTGTGTTTTGGGACCAAGTTTGTGATAGTGATAAATAGTAAGGTTATTGTAATTCTACGTAGTTTTGTCACCAGGTTTGAGACAGTGAAAAACAAGTTTGTCGCCACTCTTTCTAATTCTAAGACCATGAGAAACAATGTTGTAGTTTGAAGATTATGAGGAACGGTAAGATTTTCTCTACTCTTTGTAGTTTTGAGAACATGTTCGAGACTATGAGAAAGAATAAGGTTATTGTCATTTCTAAATCTAAAATCATGATAAATAATGAGGTTAGCACCCCTCTTCATAATTTTGAGATCATGAGAAACAACAATGTTACCGTGTAGCTAATTTGTACATGCTACATACCATGCCAAGTAGGTGAAACATGAGCATGATATGAGTTCAGGTTATGCACTATACGATACTATTTTATGACTAATGATCAATATCGTACGGTTGGATGTTGTGACATTGTAGGGATGATTCGGAGACTTGCTAAGAGTATTTGCATGGTCGGGCCAGAATATGGGGTCACTTCCTCACATTTGACCTAAGGACTACGTGGACGGTTAAATGATAACCTAGTGCATGATGCCTCTAGTAGGTCAAGTACCTTAGGATCATGAGCGGCGATAAGAGGCCTAGACCTTAGTGCTCCAAAACCAAGAAAACTAGGCTCCAAAACAAAGAAAACTCAAGAAATTAGTACAAAGTGTCTTGGAAGATAGTCTTCATTTAAGTATCTTACATGCCCTAAGAACTTAATAGTAAAAAATCATCACTAGCCTAAGAAGGTCGAGTTCAATAATTTTATGAGCCAAATGTATATTCATTTTATGAAAATAGATTAGGTATTTTAAGGTGCGAACCGCTTGGGGATTCACGCTCGCATGTGTGGGTCGTGTGTAGGGAAGTACTACACATTCAATGTTGTCTAGACTGGATGCCTCTCGATGATGGTTTTAACATAGGTCCCTAAAGCATAAATTGCATGGGTTTGCATTTTTCGATCCCAATAGTGGAGTCATTTACAAAGTATTTCTTAAAATACTCAAGTTGTGTGCTACTTTTATTTCAGGTAAAGACAAGACACCCTTGTATGGGTGACAACGGCATTGTAATCAAAGACCAAGACACGTACATAGGCCAGTAGCATTTTAAATTCTTAGACTTAGGTTAGTATAGGTCACTTTGAATTTATTGTTTTACTTGATTTATTATTGTTGTTTTATCATATTTTTTAATTATGTTTTCAAACACGTAAGACAATGTGTTTTTAAGTTCATGTTAAATTAGTTTATCATTTTCAATGACATTTTAAAGGTTTGATTCCGCATAAAAAGCATATAATATGATCACCGTAGCGAATTTACATTCTTCATTTTTTTTTCAAGCAACTTTTGACCATGATTGTTTCATTTATTTTGGTGTCATTTGTTTTAAATTGTACAAAATATTTCAATATTTTGTATTATATTTTATTTTACTCTTATTTTATTTACTTTCGCTTTGACCTTTTTTTAGCGTAAGTTCTACATTTGAAACCTTAAAAATTGAGTCGGATGTAGGAGCCATAATACAGTCGTTTTAGCTAGCATTTACAACATTTATTTTAAGATTCAAATCCATTAGCATTGTTTTTGTATTTGAATTTAGTGAGGAATGGTTTTACATTGTTCCTTAGAATTCCAAATAAATAACGATTTGATCTTGTTCATAATGTAAGGACGTTACAATTGTTATAAAAAGAATATTTTCTATTATGAATAGATGAAGTCTAAATTATATTTATGGATCGAACATCCATGATGTTTTATATCTTTATAATATAATAATGACAAAAGTAGACCGTTAAAAAGTAGTTTTCGTTGAAAACAACTCTACGTGAAAAAATACTTCACACTCTTTATTAACATCAATCGAGAAGAGATTATAAGACACTATGTACAAACTACTGCATTCTATACTTTGTATTTCTATTTTGGATTAAAACTAGTTAGGGTGGAGGCATATTTATATTATCACTAGATAATTTAGGTAAAAATACTCAATATTTTTATTAAACTTTTTCCTAAACTATTGGATGTCTTTGTTGGGGTTAACTCTATTAGACTAGTGATGATATTTCAACAGTTTTGTATTGTAAAGACCCAAGTACACCGCTAGTAGATATATTGTCCTCTTCTTCTTTCGGCTTTCCCTCAAAGCTTTAAAACGCGTCAGTTAAGGAAAGGTTTCCACACCCTTATAAAGGGTGTCTCGTTCTCCTCCCCGACCAATGTGGGATATCGCATGTATTGACTTTATATTTTGAATATTTGGAGCCGACCATTTTTTAAAAAAAAATCTTGAACCGCCAATATGATAACGTTTTTTAATTAAAAGCAAAGCAAACGGCCAATATTTGTGGCATAGAGGGCACACAAAAAGACATTTTATTTCAATTGGGTCACTTGATTGTTAGGGAATATGATATTAAAGCACCCTTGACCAAAAACCATGCACGAACATTGGAACAAAAAAAGTTATTAATATTCCAACTTTTTGTAATTTTCTATACATTTGAATTCTCCACTAACATTGGAACGAAGCTTTGTACGTTAACAACTTTTGACTTGTCATCAAACTACCGAACTTGTTGGACCAACGCCTCCAATTTAAAAAAACAAAGACTTGATAGTCTTGATGAAAGTTTAAAGAGCCACCAATCAAATCCGAGATTCTAAGCAATCTGGTCGATGTGCTTTTTTCTTATTTTTGTTGTACTTAATTTTTTTTTATTTAAGTAATCTCCCAACTAACGTCGGCGGTTTATTGTTCTTCGGATGTCACTACGGACAGTTAGCTCGATTATGATGGGTCTAGGGGGTGCAAACTGACTGGGGATCCACACTCACACGTGTGAGTCGTGTGTAGGGAAGTACTACACATCAAAATTTATCCGGATTGGAGGCCACCCTTATGATGGTTTTAATAATAGGTCCCTAATCGTGAGTTCCATGTGTTCGTCTTCCCTAACCCCAATCATGGCGTCAGTTACTGAGTATTTCTTAAAATACTCAAGTCGTGTACTACTATTTCATGTAAATTCACGAAAACTCTTGGATGCTAGAATTCTATTCCGAAATAAATTGGATATGCATTTACTTTATAACACACGACCCAAATATAAACTTTCGAATCCATCGAGCGAGTATCATTTGTTACTAGACTTAACTATGGGCATATACGTAGTCACACATACCAAAACCATGAAAAATAAAGGGACACACAATAATGTAATAAAATTGACGAATGACTGAAATGAAAACATAACATGCATGAGGTCCCACAGTAAGAAAAACTTAAATTGATAGTTCGTTACTAGATCAAATTTTGTGTTGACGAGCACCGACAAAGAATCGTAAATGAAATGTCGACAATCCCATGTTCTTATGGGATCTTCTGTAATAGCATTGAAGCAAGATTGTTCCTTTGGTAGAGATCGAAAAAATAGAGTAAACATTATTTGATATTATTAAAGTTTTTACAATCAACCCTCTCGTAGGATGATAAATTATACATCCTTCTTTTTGTATAAGAAATGCAAGACCTTTTTCTTGCACCTATCCGATGCTCAGCAAGTTGTCCTTCAAGTCTGGTACATAAAATACCTCGGTGATTACTTGGACAGTCACATTTACTTTAAACTTTACATTTCCTTTGCCCATCACAACAATGGTTGAGTTGTCACCCAGCTTCACTGGTTTGGTTATCTGTTCACCAAGGCTAGTGGACTTGTTTTTTGGCATTCAATATTGCAGTTTACTATTACATTGTATACCACTGAAGCAGAGTACATGACACTTACAGAAACTTTTAAAGAATCAATGGATGCATAGTTTTATTGATGACTTGGGTATTGCTCAAGAACACATAGAAGTGTTTTGTGATAGCTAGAGTGCTATTTGTTTATCAAAGAACCAAATCCATCATGTTCGTACCAAGCATATTGATATTCGATTTCATTTTATTCGAGAAATTATCAATGAATGAGACGTTTGTTTATTGAAACTTGGAATTAGTGATAATCCTACGGATATGTTAATAAAGGTGTTTGCTCATGAAAAATTCTGACATTGCTTAGATCTGATCAATGTTGGATAGAAGTAGTTTGTTGATGTGGTGGCAGTCAAACCAGTTATCTGGTTGGAAATCTTCTGACAAGATGGAGATTGTTGTGAATTGTCATGAAAAATCGGTTCCAAAATCCTGAACATTTTTTGTTCATTCCCTTCCTCTATTCCAGCACCTATTAGGATTCATTTGGTAAATCTTCTATATTATACATTCCCGCACATTGACACATGAAATAATATGATTCATGTATGAACATTAATGTTTCTATACCTATGTAAAGGATTGTTTTGGATGGTTGAGAGACATGGAGATTGAGTACCATTTTGTATTTACCTAGTGGCATTTGATCGAAATATTTTGAAGCAAGTAAAAGAAGGAAAGGAGAAACTTGAGGAGAGAGATCTTTTGGAACAAAGTAACCTTAAGCACTTGACTTTTCAATTCTCTTTGTTGTTGTATTAGTGAAATGAGCATACATCTCATTAGTTTTTGTAGTAGAGAAAGCACTAACTAGCTTTCTAAACTTTCTTCAGAAGTTAAGAACCACTAACAATCTTTCTAATTAAAGCACAAAATTTGGTCCACAATTTAGCAACTACTACAATTCTCCTATAGTTGCACCTTACGTTGGTAACTTATTCTACTAAGTCTACTAACAATTCTCCTAAGGTTCCTCCATAATTTAATAACTTGTTATACTAAGTCTACAAACAAATCTCCTAAAGTTACTACATAAGTTAGTAACTTGTTCTGCTAGCTCAAGTTTATTAGCTCACAATCTCCTCCGTAAACTTGATTTGTTCGAGATTCTTCACTCCCAGAAATTCCCGCGTCTCAGCAAACTTAACCCTTCTTAGACCCTTGGTTAGAATATATGCACGTTGCTCTCTAATGCACACGAACTCTACAACGATTTCTCTTCTCTCAACACTCTCACGGATGAAATGGAAGCAAGTATCGATGTGTTTGCTGCATCTGTGAAATATTGGATTCTTTATCAGTGCAATCGCAGAGATATGTTGACATAAAGAGTTACCGGCTTTAGTTTACTTCAAGTCACTTTTCTCAACAAATTTCTCAGCCACAACGCTTAACATTATGCCATAGTTGTTGCCATTAACTCAACCTCGTTGTCTTAACATGTGCAATACAACTAAAGACTCTTAGGTACTTGAAGTGAGGTGTCTTTCCAAACAATGCTTCATAGGGAGTGCGACTGTCCAACGCCATTATTTGTAAACGTTTTAGAAGATAAATCGCATGTCATATTGCCTCGCCCCAGAAAATCGTCGAGACTTCTACGCTCTTGTGTAAGCTTCTTGCAGTGTTCATTATAGTGTGATTTCTTTGTTCGACCACACCGTTTTGTTGTGGAGTGTACTGTGCAGTGAGATGACGCTTGATGCCTTCTTTTTCCCAAAAATTTGAGAAATTTTTGGATAAGCGTCACCTCGATCAGTGCGCAAGGTTCTCAACTTGTGATTTGACCCATTTTCAATGAGTCTTTTGAAATTCTTGAACCACATATTGCCTCTTCTTCTTCCTTGAGCATGTACAGCCACACCCATTAGCTAAAATTGTCAACAAGTACGAGAAAATACTTGTTACTAGTAAGAGAAAATACTTGTTACTAGTAAGAGAAAATACTTGTTACTAGTAAGAGAAAATACTTGTTACTAGTAAGAGAAAATACTTGTTACAAGTAATCGATGATGGGTGATCTGGCTACACTTGCATGAACCAGGTGCCGTGGTCGCTTAGCACGGAAGCTGGTTTGAGCTGAAAATGACAATCTTACTTGTTTAGAGACTAGGCAACTTTCTGATAGTTGATTCGGGTGTATGGTTTCGGGTAGCCTCGTAGCCATCTTCTTCTCTCTCATCATTTTGATTGCCTGAAAGTTCACGTGTCCAAGTCTTGCATGTCATAGCCAAGCTAGGTTTACAAATGTCATCAATAGAGAGGTGGGCAGGCTGGTCTCCAATTGTATCTTGTACCGGCGGCTATGCCCTCGTTTTACATTCATTAACGAAGTTTCGTTTCTGTCAAACATCTTGAGGAACGAGCTAGCTAACTTCACTCTACTTCCTTCTTTTGTCATCTGACCAAGAATGATAATCTTACTCTTCAAGCTTGGGATATAATATACCTTGGTCAGTAGATGTTGGTCGCCGTTCTTGCACTAGAACAAGATGGATCCTTTGCCTTGGATATATGCAATTCAACCATCACCAAACTTCACATTTCCAATGAGTTTTTCATCAATATCCTTGAACTTTGTTCGATCTACGGTCATGTGGTTGCTTGCTTCGTTGTCAAGGTACCAAATGTTGATCTCCACTCGGTCTTCTACTTTTGTGAGAATGACCATAACCTTCTCTTCGTTGAGCATCAACAGGTTGGGCATCTTATCAGCTAACATTAATGCAAGCTCTCGCTTCTTCTTGCGACACTCTACCACATAGTGCCCACATTTTGCACAATAGTAACACTTGATCATACTCTTGTCCGTCTAGGGGTTGGCATAGTTTTGAGTTTGTGGGGTATTGTCATGACCTCCTCTGTTAGATAAAAGCCTGCGGTTTTCTTTATTTGGTTTTTTTTTTTTGTCATGTTTTCCTTCAAATTAGTTAGTTGAATCTTGTTTTTAGGCCATATGAATTGACGCACACGATGGAATAGCTTCTTTTTAGCTAGCCATTTGGGCAATCTATAGGCGCCAGATTTGTTAGCCAGTTCGGCCATTTTAGAATTTAGTTTGTTTTAAATAGTCTAATTAAATGAAAAACATTCATACGTGTTTTTCAGCAAAGTCAAATCCCAAGCTTTTGTTCTCTTCGTTATTTTCTTACGCTTTCTGTTTTGATTCGTCTTCCAACAAATTTTCTTCGGTTGTTTTTCCTCCGTCAACAATTTTCTCTCACCAACGTCGATTTCCTCAGTCAAAAGACATCATTCTCTGCCACCACGTATGTGGCCACGTTCACGACCTCTATTTTCCTTGTTATGGCTGCCACATCCCTTAGTACTTGAAGAAGTAAAGTCAACCACATCATTTTTTTTCGTCTGCGCGAGCCACTCCTCATGTCTGAGGAAGAAGTGTTTCTTCTCCTCTTTGTCTTCATAGCCACGAATGTTAAGATCGCTCAACAACGCACACAGTTGATCAAGATGAACACAGAGAATAGGAGAGAGAAAATTAAAGGAGGAATATTGGCTAAAGGTTTTATTGATGATTTTAGGTATGTACTATTAAATAAAAGCTATCGTCCTTAAATTTAGTTGAGTTGTTTTGACCTTTTAAATTTCTGAAGTCACTCTAAGGGAAGAGCGTAAATTTGGCGGGCCATCTTTTGCTAACTTTCGGCGAAGTTTTAGCCCACTCTTTCTATTTTTGTAATTAGGTTTGTTATTTAAGGAATTAAACTGAATGAGAAATAAACATCAGGTCTTCAACAAATTCTCTCCCTCCGCTATTATTTCTTGGAAGGAACTTTTTTCGGCCGTTTGGTTTTCGTCGGCATTTTACCAGAAGTCAACAAGTGGTATCAGAGCCAAGTTGAATCAACATTCAAGTTGAATAGCTCAAGCGGTTAGCATCTCCATCTGATATGAACCAAAAGACATCAATCATACAATATTGGAGTTGTAAAAATATTGTAAAAATTTTGAGGGAGAGACCTAACAACATTTTGAGGCTATATAAAGCCATGTATGTTGTAAAAATATTGGAATGCCTGCATTGTAAAAATATTGGAATGCATGCATTGTACAAATATTGGAATGCCTGCATTGTAGCCATGTATTAAAAAGAAGGCTATATAAGGCTATATAAAGCTAGACATGATCGATCTTGCTTGTGGAGTGATTCGAATCTCAATCAAGTGTTCTTCTTGCCTTGAGATATTCGATCAACAAGGTAATTCGAATCTTATTCCCCTTGTATTGATTCCTTATCTTATCACCATCACTGAGGAGGGAATGGCTTGCACGCCTAAAGCTCTGCGACAACACCGGCGAGAGCAATAGGCCCTCCAGCCGCAAAGGCGGTAAGAAGCCATGAAAAGCTAGCGGGCGCACGCGCGGGAAAGAAGGAGTCGTACACCTGAGGAAGAGGCCGATCCAGGAACTGCGGGAAGAGAAATCACACCTGAGCAAGAATTGCTGGCTCAAGAACAAGGAAAAGGCCGCAATACGTCCCCAATTTCGATTCCAAATCTGTGAATAAATTGTTGTATTGATGATGTTTTGATTTCCTGAGGTTGTTATTGTGAATGAGTAGCTAGATCACACCTGAGCAAGAATTGCTGGCTCAAGAACAAGAAAAAGGCCGCAAATAGGTCCAGAACAAGGAAAAGGCCGCAAATACGTCCGAAAGAGAGATCAAACCTGAGCAAGAATTGCTGGCTCAAGAACAAGGAAAAGGCCGCAAATACGTCCCCAAATTCTATTCCAAATCTGTGATGTAAATTTTTGTATTGATGATGTTTTGATTTCCTGAGGTTGTTATTGTGAATGAGTAGCTATAGTTTTAGTAAGCTACTAAATGTTAGTGTATGCGTGAAGATGATTTTTCTAAGAAATATCATATGCTTCAGTTAGACATCTCGAACATAGATAAACTACACAGTCTTATGATCATAGAGATGGGAATGAATGTACCAATGTATACTGAAGAGTAAGCAGTGTCAGATGAAATAAAATGACCTAAGAAAAGCTTGATAGATGTCAATATCCTATAGTATACTATAGATATTAAAAGTGGTAATGTCTGACAGAAAATTTTATAACTTTGAAGTATGTAAAGATGAAATTAAAAGTATCAGTAAAAAAAAAAAAAAATGAGTTAAGACCATAAAAGTTTAAAGCATGTATATTTAAATTGATTGGTGAATGACATAAGTGTCTTTAATGAACTAGAAGTTTTGTGGTAATTCTTCTTAGGGTACACGAATGCACTCAGGAAGCTCAACATAAACAAATTGTTGTAGGGAAGTACCGAACAATTTTTCCTAGCAATGTCAACCTGGTTAAAAGGTATTACTATAGTTAAAGTTTCAAGACTATCATTTTAAGTTTGATTTTTTATGGCATCTGAGGATATCCACCATGCTTATACAATACCAATGGTCATAAACTAGTGGTACGTAATTATAGGGGCATTTTAGTCATTTAACACCTACACTTGGTTTAGCCCGTTATCATAACCTAATGGTCACCAAATTTCGTACATAGCCTTATCATGTCATATTGGATCTTCTTCTAAAATTTCATGGACAACATAATTCATCTAAGGTTTGTGGCTCTGGCACTTCATTGAAATAAATGTTCATGTATACAATAAGGTTGGAAAACTTACATAGTTACTCACTTTTTTTTTTTTTTTTTTTTACTATGATTCCATCTACTAGATCAATAGTTTTACTAGTTTCTGCTTTACATGGTTCTCCAAATCCAATTTTCTACACTTAGCTAAAGGTTCACTAATTGACCTGTTTGTCCATGCGTTCTCAAAATCTCATTTTTAAATATCCAAAATGGCATTTTCTTTTGATCCAAAAACGTCCCCAATTTCGATTTCAAATCCACGGAGGTGAAGGTAATTGACGACGACATTGAACCCGAGGAAGAGGCTCCAGCTGGGGAGCCAATTCTCAACTGAAGGAGGAGTGAGTGTTCGCTCATATCGGTGAGAGGGACGAGCAATCCTTGACACAGGGGCGACAAACCATATGACCGGGGCTAGATCTACGTTCTCCAAGCTCGACACAGGGATTCGCAGGACGGTGAAATTTGTCGACTGCTCTGTCATCAAGATCGAAGAGCGCAGCGCACCATCCTGTTCGTCAGCAATGGAGGTGAGCACCGCAAGCTGACCGACGTCTACTTCATCTTGAGGCTCAAGGCTAACCTTGTGAGCCTGGGTCAACTCGATGAGGCAGGCTACTTCATTTTCGTCGAACGCGGGCTACTCAAAATCTGCGATGATCGACGATGGCTGCTCATGTCACTCGCTCATATCAGTGAGAGGGAAGAGCAATCCTTGACACAGGAGCGACAAACAATATGACCGGGGCTAGATCTACATTCTCCGAGCTCGACTCAGGGATTCGCGGGACGGTGAAATTTGTCGACGGCTCTGTCGTCGAGATCGAAGAGCGCGGCGCACCATCCTGTTTGTCAGCAAGGGAGGTGAGCACCGCAAGCTGACCGACGTCTACTTCATCTCAAGACTCAAGGCTATCCTTGTGAGCCTGGGTCAACTCGATGAGGCAGGCTACTTCATTTCCATCAAGCGCGGGCTACTCAAAATCTGCGATGATCGACGACGCCTGCTCATGCAGGTTTGGCTGTGCGACGGGTGCCTCATTGGCAAACAGAGGTGCACACCCTTTCCATCTCGGACGTCCTACCACGCCAATGAGCCGTTGGAGCTTGTACACGGCGATATCTGCTGGCCCATCAAGCCGGCGACCAGATGACAAAGCCGCTTCATGTGGCTGACCCTGCTGCAAGCGAAAAGTGAGGCAGCCGAGACGGTTAATATCTGCGGGCCCATCAAGCCGGCGATCCCAGGTGGTAAGAGTCTCTTCCTCCTATTAGTAGATGACAAAAGTCGCTTCATGTGGATGACCCTGCTGCAAGCGAAAAGTGAGGCGGCAGAGACGGTTAAGCGCATTAAAGCGCGAGCGGAGGCCGAATGTGAGAAGAAGATGGTTAATATCTGCAGGCTCATCAAGCCGGCGACCCCAGGTGGTAAGAGTCTCTTCCTCCTATTAGTAGATGACAAAAGCCGCTTCCTGTGGCTAACCCTGCTGCAAGCGAAAAGTGAGGCGGCAGAGACGGTTAAGCGCATTAAAGCGCGAGCGAAGGCCGAATGTGAGAAGAAGATGCGAGTGCTGCACACAGACTGAGGCTCTTGGTACTGCGACGAGTTCGGCATACAACGGTACCTAACGGCGCCCTACTCCCCCCAAAAGAATGGAGTGGAGGAGCGCCTAAATCAGACCATCATCGGGAAAGCAAGGTCATTGCTGGTGACGGCCGGGATGCCTGGGAGATTATAGGGATAGGTGGTAATGATGGCCGTCTATCTCCTCAATCAGTCATCAACTCGAAGCCTCGACGGGAAGACGCCATATGAGGCCTGGTACAACAAAAAGCCAGCTGTACATCATCTCCGTGTGTTCGGCTGCGTCGCATACATGAAGGTAACGCGTCCCCACCTTGCCAAGCTCGATCCCAGGGGGCTAAAGGTCGTCTTCATCGGCTATGAACCTAGGAGCAAGGCGTACAGACTCTATGATCCTGTAGGGGGTGAGCTCACGTATCTCGCGACGTCATCTTCGACGAAAGCACCTTCTGGTAGTGGAACGACGTGATCGAGGCAGACCACAACCCAAATCAATTCATGTTGGAGTACCTCATCACCGAGCTGGAAGAAGGAGGAGCCCAGCATTAGGAACCGCCACCGCCGCCAGCAGGTGCACCCCCTGAACCAGTGGAGTTCGCAGCACCACAGACTGTGGATTCGACGTTGGATGCCGATCACGATGATGATCTGGTGGCCAGGTACCGAAGGATGGACAACCTAGTGGGAGGAGGTGAACCACCTGGACTGGCAGTGCGCGAGCTCAAAGAAGTGGCCAAACTGCATGCCATCAGTGCAGATGAACCGAACGCCTTGGCTGAAGCAGAAAGGAACCCGTGCTGGCTGAAGGCAATGCAGGAGGAGATGACATCCATCACCGAGAACAAGACGTGGAGTCTGGAGGATATGCCACCAGGACATCGAGCTATAGGTCTCAAATGGGTCTTCAAACTGAAGCGCAACGAAAAAGGAGAAGTTGTGAAGCACAAGGCCCGTCTGGTGGCGAAAGGCTACGTCCAGAAGCAAGGAATGGACTTCGAAGAGGTATTTGCGCCGGTGGCAAGGTTAGAATCCGTCCGTTTTTTGCTGGCAATTGCGGCACATTGCTCTTGGGAGGTTCACCATATGGACGTGAAGTCTACTTTCCTTAACGGAGAGCTGAAAGAGACCGTCTACATCCGACAATCACCTGGCTTCCTTGACAACGACAACCCCAGTAAGATACTGCGCCTACACAAGGCACTCTACGGGCTTCGACAAGCACCACGAGCCTGGAACGCGAAGCTCGACAGTAACCTACTGTCACTGAAGTTTAAGCGCTGTGCCTCTGAGCATGGCATGTACACGCACGGCCATGGCAAGCAGCGACTGATCTTGAGAGAGTACGTCGATGACCTCATAATCACTGGAGGCGACATGGAAGTCCTCGGAAGGTTCAAGAAGGAGATGTCAAAGAACTTCAAGATGAGCGATCTCGGCATGCTCAGCTACTACCTCGGCATCAAAGTGCAACAGAATTCTACCGGCATCTCCATCTGCCAAAGTGCGTACGCGAAGAAGCTGCTGGACACAACTGGGCTTACGGACAGTAATCCTACAAGGATGTCAATGGAGGCCCGGCTCCAACTAAGGAAGGCCGGCACTACGACGATAGTCGACTCCACCAATTACCGCAGCATTTTTGGAAGTTTGTGCTATCTGGTAAACACTCATCCTGTTCTTGATTATTCTGTTGGATATGTGAGTAGGTTTATGGAAGCACCTAGGGAGGAGCATCTAGTGGCTGTCAAGCGCATCCTGCGCTATGTACCTGGAACCAGAGGCTAGGGTGTAAGATACTGCGTAGGGAGAGGAAAGGAGAAACTCAAGCTGGTTGGCTATAGTGATAGTGACATGGCCAGTGACGTTGATGATCGTAAGAGCACCAGCGAAATGATCTACTTTCTCTCAGGCGGCGCGATCTGCTGGCAATCAACAAAACAGAAGGTAGTTGCTTTGTCTTCCTGCGAAGCAGAATACATCGCAGCTTCGATGGCAGCAACACAGGAGGTCTGGCTTGCGCAACTAATGGAAGAACTCATCGGGAGAGAAAGCGATCCACCAATGCCCTACGTGGACAACAAAGCTACGATCTCCCTGATAAAAAATCTAGTTTTGCACGACCGGAGCAAACACATAGAAATCAGATTCCACTACATTCGAGAATGTGCAGATCGAGGGCTCATCAAGATTGATTTCATCCGAACAGAGGAACAACTTGGAGATATTTTCACCAAGTCCCTGGCGCGGGTAAAATTTGAAGAACTACGCTCAAAGATCAGAGTTCAAATAATAAGGTAGATATAGCACAGCTTTTAGGAGGAGATTATTAAATAAAAGTTATGGTTCTGAAATTTAGTTAAGTTGTTTTGACCTTTTAAATTTCTGAATTCACGCTAATGGAAGAGCGTAAATTTGGCCGGACATTTTTTGCTAACTTTGAGCGAAGTTTTAGCCCACTCTTTCTATTTTTGTAATTAGGTTTGTTATTTAAAGAATTCAACTGAATGAGAAATAAACATCGGGTCTTCAGCAAATTCTCTTCCTCTCTCTTTTTACTTTTCGCTATTATTTCTTCGAAGGAACTTTCTTCGGCCGTTTGGTTTTCGTCGACGTTTTGTCAGAAGTCAACATGTACACTAAGAGAGAATATAGAGAATGAAGAAAGTAAATTTTGTGAGTGGGGTAGTTGTTGAGATCTCTATCATATCTTTATGAAATATCTACTCTATCTCTACCAAATCTTTTACTATAAATAGGCATCAGGCTCCATATCCCAACAATCTCCCACCTTGAGACTGTTCCAATCAACCAAGAATTTCATTCTTAATCTGCACCATACCACTTGAGGCTTTCCACAACCTCAATGTTCCAACATCAACACAACATGTTTGTTGGATTTTTTGTACCCTCTATATACTCCAAACACATCACTATCTTCCACTAACCTCCAAGTGAAATGTTATAGCCTTCTGTGTTCTATCTTTGAATGATAGACCGGGTTCCTCACCAACTGCATGACACTTTAACTATCTACTTGAAGAATTTCTCACGCTGCTTCATGCCTAATTCTTCTAGATAGTCTGTCATCCATATCATCTCCTTTCCAGCTTCAACTATTGCCACGTACTCAGCCTCAACAGATGAAAGAGCAATGCTTTTCTAAAGCCTACACATCCCATCATCCATTGCTTGCTCCCACCTGATTGTATCCTCCAACTGTAGGGTCTCAGCAACAGTCTCAAGAGTTTTTTATGGCTCTGGATGATCTTTTCAAAACCTTCTCAAGTGTCGCTCGTTTCTTTTTGGTTCCTCAGCAACAGTCTCAGAAGTTTCTTGAGTATTCGCTGCAACATCACTAGGTGTATCTTTCAGCAACTCAACCTCAACTCCCACTTGCTTCACTTCTAGTTCCTCAGCAACAATATCAGGAGTTTCTTGAGTATTTGCTACAACATCACTAGCTGAATCTTTCAGCAACTCAACCTCAACTCCCATTTGCTTTGTTGTCCTAGTACTTTTCTTTCAATTCTCTAAGAGTCTTTGTGAAGCTAACTCGTTTCTTTTGGCTCATAATGTAGTTCTTACAAAGACTCATATCAACAGATTTCAAACCTTCCAAAACTTCTTCTGCAGCCAGCATCTTCATTTCTTTAACACTCATATGTCCAAGTCTATTATGCCATACACTTGTAGTCGAAGCACACTCAGCAACAGCAGCTATGCTCATACACCTTGCAGTGGTGTATAAGGTTCCAGATTTTGTGCCACGTGCTACCACCATAGCACCCTTCACAATCTTCCACGAACTCTTCCCAAACTTTGTTGCATAACCTGTGCTATCCAATTGACCAATAGAGATCATGTTCTTCTTGAGACTAGGAATATATCTGACATTCTTTAATGTCCACTGATTTCTTGCCAGAGTTTTTATGCAGACATCTTCTTTTCCTTCAATCTTCAAATCTTTGTTGTTGGCGAGATACACCTTCTCGAAACTTCCAGACTTGAATTTTCAAAACAACTCTTTATTTGGAGATTTAAGAAAAGATGCACCTGTATCAAAAATCTAGGATTCAATAAGATTGTCCATGCTGAGAATTAGAGCATCCCTAATGTCTTCTGCTGAATTTATAGAATCATCGTCATCCTCTGATTTGTGATTATTCTTCCTCTTTTATCTTGTACAATCTATCCGAAAGTAACCTTTTTCTCCACAACTCCAACACTTTATATTTGGTTTATTTGGAGATTTTTTTCGGTTCTTTGATTTTGATCGCCCATTGTTTGGGCCCTTTAATTTACTTCTTCCCTTTCGATCAACCTTGAGAGCATTACTTGATGAATCTCCGATTTCCCGTTTTTGAATACTTTTGTTGAGAACTACATCTCGAATTTCATCGAACTTCAGTTTATCAGATCCTCGCGAACTGTTGATTGCGGCAACAACAGTATCCCACGACATTGTGATAAAGTCAGCGAATAGCTTCGATCCAACATACAAACTCGGCCCAACCTAAAAGCTGCTACGGTCGCTATTCAGGTGTCTGACCTCAATAGCTCTAGAGAATGCTCGCCCAACCAAGAAAGGGGCCCATGAGGTGTGCGAACCGGTTGGTGAGTTCATACTCGCACGTATGGACTGTGTGTAGAATAATACATACACATCCAATTACCTTTAGGATAGCCACCTAAGAAATATAGACTGATATCATAGGTCCCAGTCATGATTGTACGGGCTTACGTTTAACCTCAATAGCGGGTCACTCATTGAGTATTTCTTAAAATACTCAGGTCATGTGGTACTCTTATTTTCTAGGTAAAAGCAAGACTCTCATGTACGGTTGATTGTGACATCGCGACTCTTTAGACCATGACACATGCATAGAGTAGTTTGCATTTCAATTTCGTAGACTATAGGTTAGTATGCATTTAAATTCATAGTATATAAGTTAGTATAGGACATTTCTACTTTATTTTTTTTTTCAATTCTTATTATTTTATTTAAATACCTTCTAGAAAACAAGTAAGTCAATGACTATGCTTTTATGATAAAGTTTTGAATGAAGTATTTTCGCATAAAATGTTTATGATATGTATACCGTAGCGACTATAGGTTAAATAGAAATCTAGGGTCATTACATGAGAGGTACATCTAGTACTTCACTTTGTTATGTCAATAAGAAAGTAGTTCCGCAGAGGTTTATGATAAAGTTTTGAATGAAGTATTTTCGCTCCATTTTCTTGTTATTTTTCCTTCATCACATCCTCAAATCCTTCGTTCTTGGCTCAAAAAAATAAATTTTTTTCAAAAATGAAAAAATTTACAATTTTTAAAATTTGGCGTTACACATACCTCCCCTAAAGCCCGATTCTAGGCTAAATTTTAAAATTCAATTCAATTATTCATACATTTATAATTATGCTATTTTCATTTGAATATTGATTTAATTAAAATATCCAACGTTTCGTGGCTCGATTGAAAGATCTCGAACAATTCTTGGTCGTCAAAATTTATTTATTTTGATACACAAGACTTAATAAATCATGACAACCCCTTAATATTAGTTATTGATAATGTACATATGCGAACAATATGATGACAAGTACTAACAAAAACAAAAAAGTATTCAATGAATATATGTTGTTTCTTGTTTGTTGTCATAGACATCAGACATCAAAAATATATGTTTTGGAGTTGCATGTTTGCATATTTTGATTATTTAACGCAATAAGTGTGGTATAGGTTATAAGCTATGTGTATTGGATAACTAAGGTCACATGAGATGTTGTTGTAACGGTTACACCTTATGTGTATCAGGTTGCAAGCCATTAACGATTTTACTGAAATGAGCATCCTGAGAATGATTTTATTGAAATGTCTTTTAACATATTTTCATGTATTTTAAATTGCAATAATTCAGAAACATAATCGAACTTGGCAAATTGCAGGTGACACGTGTCGGCCACAAAGTGGAGGAACGGACATTCATAGAGCGAGACATGTGTTAGCCATGAAGAGAGGAAGTGTCTATACTCCAAAGTGCGGCATGCAGCGTGATGCTAACACCCAATCTGAACCGGTTGACCCAAACCAATCAAATTTTGCACCACATGGAAAGCTGAAAGCATGCATACTCCCCTCCTTAGACATGTGGCTACATGTGCGTGGCCATGCGGGTGGGAGTCCTTCCGACGCACATGTAGGTGCTTGAAGGTGAGTTTTTTACTCGATTGGCCTCTTTTCAACTGTCTTTCATCATGATGTCAATAACAACTTTAACATCTATTAGGACTAACCAATGAGGTTTTAGGAAATTTCAAGCTTCCAACTAACGAAAAAGTAAGGTTGGAAGGACAAGCTTCATTCTAATCATTCCAATAAGTAATCACACAGACTTTAGGCAATTAATACACTTGTAGAGATTGCCAAGACGAGCTAGTATGCGAGCATAACTTACCTTACACGGTTGAAATATCCATGATTAGGACTTAAATTGAGTAACTTTGGATGAGAACCATAAGTGTGATATAAAAATGAAAATAAAAACCACTAGGAAGGGAAATTGAGTTGCATGCCTATTTTTAATATTTTTGTTGTATTAGAATTGAGGATGAGATATTGTGATCTATGCTTCGAGTGATTGATGGATGTTATCTCCCGGTTGAGCTCGCTTGAATATATAGGTTATGATTTCTGTGCATTAGGTGTTGATATGAATATCTCCCTAATAAACATGTATGAATGAATAGAGTATGTTTTTTGTGCTTCAAGTGATTGATAGGAATATCTCTCTAACAAAGTATGCATAAATGAATATAGTTAAAATTAGGACACTATAGCTACAGTGGTTTACACAAAACGTTTTTAGTAGACCGCAATCAATGGTCTAGATCTGAGTGTACATTGAAGACTAGTTTAGAACCAAGGAGCCAACCTCGAGTGACTTGAAAATGCAAGATGAGATCAGAACCTCTTATAATACCTAGATCTCCATGGCACGCAAGAAAAAGTATGAGAACAAATGAGACCACTATCAATGTTAAGAGGTCCGTCTAAGGAATCATAATTGTGTGTGAAAACCTGTCTTGATAGGGGATGAGGGATTACATAAATAGTTGGCTTGGAGAGTCACTACTGTGTGTTGATTAAACAAACTTCGAGAGACAACAAGGAACTATAATAGTAGATGACATAAGTAATTGCCATGTGTAGAGTAGGGACAAGAGACTACATAATTAGGCAATACAAGGAGGTATTACTGTTTGTAGGATATAATCCTCCTTGAGAAAGGTCGAGTGACTGTCATAAAGAAGTGTCGACATAGGCGTAAGTTCTTTTTGTTTTTTTTGGGTTGTTATTGTCATTATGTTGTATTTTGCTCCGGTTCCTGTTTGGCAACCGCTGTTTTGTTAGGATGTTTTTTTGGATTTTGTACTATGGTGTTGTATGACTTTAAATCGCGCAATTTTTTTTTACTGTATTCATACTTTCATATTTATTTTTATTTACTTTTGTCTTTTCTCTTAGTCATGGTTGAGATTCGAAGTCTAAAAAATTGGATCGTGACAATCCAATGACCGAAGATTAACACAAAAGCAAAAGAGTGATGTTGTTTGAGCATTCATTTATTTAAAAGGTACATCCAATGAAAGAAGTTAAGAAGCAAGGTGGGAACCACAATCTGGTAGTAAACTCGAGCTGAGCGTAAAAAAAATATATATGTATTGATGACTTTGTGGCCCAATGGATAAGGCGCTAGTTTACGAAACTAGAGACTCTGGATTTGATCCCCAATAGTGTCGATAGGTGACTCTGACTAGTAAAAGGATACAAAATACGGCTAAAATTATGACATTTTATTTTTTTGAAATACAATTGGATGTGTGTACTGTTGTTTTTTTGTTGTCATAGATATCAGACATGAAAAATATATGTTTCGGGGTTGCAAGTGGGCATATTTTGATTATTTAATGTAGTGAATGTGGTAGGGGCTATTCGCTACGTGTATCGGATAATCAACCACTAATGGTCACATGAGGTGATTGCTGAAAATTATATTTGTGGTAAAGATTACACGTTGTGTGTATCAGGTAGCAAGCCACTAACGATTTTACTGAAAGGAGTATCCCGATAATGATTTTATTGAAATGTCTTTTAAAATATTTTCATGTATTTTAAATTATAAACTTTTAGGTGTTAAGTGACGTCTCCAACCATTACGTAGGTCGAAAGTTGGGTCATTACACTTTATATTCAACAACTTCTCCCACTCATCCTTGAAAAAATAAAATGTAAGCTCCCATGACCAGGAGCCTACTAACATAACTCTAATACCACTTGTGATGGACATTGACGCTCCGTGGTATGATATCATCTAAATTGAGCATAAACTCTTATGACTTTATTTTTTTATTATCGTGAAGGGCCTCATAATACATATAATTAGATTCAAGTAATTTTTTTTTTAAATTGAAATATTTTTAAATTTTATTACGTGTCATGATTGATGTCAATTTAATGGTATTAGAAATTTTTTGAAATATTAGTTCATAAAGCATCTTTATTAAGATTTACGATTCAATTTGAATATATATTTTGAAAAATCATATTCCAAATGGTTAAGTTTTTTTTTTAATTATTTGAGTAAAATAAAAAATATATATATGTATAGATAATTCCGTGGCCCAACGAATAAGGTGTTAGTTTACGAAACCAGAGACTCTAGGTTTGACTCCGAAAGGAAGTCGATATGTGACTCAAACCAGGCTCACACATTAAGAGCTACCAAGTATCGTCCATAGAACATCTATCTTTTTATTTTAAAACATTTAATTAAGATTTACTAAAAATTATATTCCAAATGGTTAAGAGCTACCAAATAGCAACATCTATTCCAAATGGTTGAAATGGCAATGAGTAACGATCTCTTATTGTACTTATTATTTATAAACTTATAATTATATTATTTCCTTTCAAATATTAATTTATTTAAAACATCTAAGGTTCTGTAGCTCAGTTGGTTAGAGCGTAGGTCTTATGAGCCGAAAGTTGCGGGTTTAAGCCCCGCTAGAACCAACCAATCATCTCTAATCTATGCTTTTCAATTGAGTATGATGTCTTGTAGAAAAATGGAATATTATTTGGTGCATTGAATTTTATTCTATTTTGCAAGTTGTTATTGAGGTTTTAGCATAACGATTTTTTTTTTTTTTTTTTTTTTGAAGGTTTTCACACAATTTTCATTAAGAAAGTCGGAGTTAAATCGAATTGGAGGTAGGATCTTCGACATTTGTTAAGAAATGGTAAAATATGTGTTCTAAAAATTGCAATAATCTAAAAATCTAATCGAAGAAGACGAATTGCAGGTTGACACGTGTCAGCCACAAAGTGGAGGAACGCTACATTCATAGAGCGAGACATGTTTCAGCCATGAAGAGAGGACATGTGTATAGTCCAAAGGGCGGCATAGAGCATGATGCTAACAGCCAACCTAAACCGGTTAACTCGAACCAATTAAATTTTGCACCACATGGAAAGCTGAAAGCATGCATAGTCCCCTCCTTAGACACGTGGCTACATGTGCGTGGCCATGCGGGTGGGAGTCCTTCCAACGCACATGTAGGCGTTTGAAGGTGAGCTTTTTACTCGATTGGCCTCTTTTCAATTGTTTTTCGTCTTGATGTCAATACTGACTTTAACGTGTATTTGGACCTACCAATAAGTTTTGGAAATTTCAAGGTTCCAACTAACGAAAAAGCAAGGTTGGACGGACATGTTTCATTCCAATAAGTAATCACACAGCCTTTAGGCAACTAATACACTTGTAGGGATCGCCAAGACGAGCTAGCATGCGAGCATAACTTACCTTACTTGGTTGAAATATTTGTGATTAGGACTTAAGTGGAGTAACTTTGGATGAGAATGATATAAAAATAAAAATAAAAACCACTGGGAAGAGAAATTGAGTTGCATGCCTATTTTTAATGATTTTCGTTGTATTAGAATGGAGGATGAGATATTATGATATATGCTTCGAGTGATTGATGGATGTTATCTCTCGGTTGAGCTCGCTTGAATATATAAGCTATGATTTCTGTGCATTAGGTGATTGGTATGAATATCTCCCTAATAAACATGTATGAATGAATAGATTATGTTTTTTGTGCTTTAGGTGATTGATAGGAATATCTCCCTAACAAAGTATGCATAAATCAATATAGTTAAGATTAGAACACTATAGCTACCGTGGTTTACACAAAAGGCTTTTAGTAGACCGAACACTATAAGATTGTGAGAAGCGATCAGTGGTCTAGACCTGAGTGTACGTTGAAGACTAGTTTAGCACCAAGGAGCCAACCTTGAGGGACTTGAAAATGCAAGATGCGATCTGAACCTCCTATAATACCAAGATCTCTGTGGCACCCAAGGAAAAGTATGAAGAACAAATGAGAGCACTAGAAGCATTAACAGGCCCGTTTAAGGAATCATAATTGTGTGTGAAAATCGGTCTTGATAGGGGATGAGGAATTACATAAATAGTTGGCTTGGAGAGTCACTATTGTGCGTTGATTAAACAAACTTCGAGAGACACCGGCCGCATGCGCGACTGCTTCTGCGCAGTCGCTGGTCGGGCGGTCTGGTTCGACTCGGCTCAGCTCGGGTTTGTAGTTCGGCTCGAGGTTTGCAGGCAACACGTGTCGTTGTTTCACTGGAGCTGCGTTGCTCCAGCCGAAGATCGACGCTTGTCCGGTACCTGCTGGGCCGCCCTCACCGACCTACACAGGACTGCCGATTTTTTTTTCTTCTACTTCTTCTCTCTCCTGCAATATGTAACACACAGCCATTTTCTTTTATTTTCATTTCTTTTTATTCAAAGTTTGAATCGATATGGTTTCTTCGGCATGGTTCTAGATCGTGTTACGGGTTAAGTCCTGACATTTTTTTTCGTAATTTTTGCTTAACTACCAGATGAGCTAAGAGCGTCGGAAGTTCGCTTACCGTTCTCAGACGATTCTCGATCTCCGCCTTCGAATTGAGATTTCGGCCAAACTTCTTTTCAGATCGTGTGTAGAGTTGTTCCTGGGTGAATATAACAACATTTTAGGACTCGATTCATACAGGAAAGAGCACAGATCTGCAAAATGTCGTCGACCTTGCAAGCCTATCAATCCTTGTACTAGTCTTGAGGGACTATGTAAGTCCATTATACTCCTATAGGTAGTATAAACCAACCATAAGAAGGGACGAGAGACTACATAAGTAGAATACATGTGGGATAAGGGAAAATTCCTAACCTAGACCTGTATTTCTTAAATCCCATTTTTTTTTTTTTTAAAGTATTGGTCATGGTGAGGAGGTACTAGAGAGTTGTACTGTTATAAAGAAGTCTCAACCTGGGGCATAAGTTCTTTTTGTTTTTTTGGGGTGTTATTGTCATCATGTTGTATTCGCTCTAGATCCTGTTTGGCAACACGTGTTTTGTTATGATGTTTTTTGGATTTTGTACTATGGTGTTGTATGATTTTAAATCGCGCAATTTTTTTACTGTATTTACACTCTCATTTTTATTTTTATTTACTTTTGTCTTTTCTCTGGGTCATGGTCTGAGATTCGAAGTCTAAAAAATTGGATGGTGATAATGCAATGACAGAAGATTATCACAAAAGCAAAAGAGTGATAGTTGTTTGAACATTCGTTTATTTAAAAGGTACATTTAATGAAAGAAGGAAAGAAACAAGTTGGGAACCACAATTTGGTAGTAAACTCGAGTTGAGCGTAAAAAAATATATATGTATTGATGACTCCGTGGCCCAATGGATATGGTGCTGGTCTACAAAACTAGGGACTGTAGGGGAGACTCTGGGGCGATAACCATACTTAAATATTCTTTTGGCATGCTACTTTTGGTATGCTACCAATGAACATAGTTTTCCTTACTTATGAACTCATGATCTTCCTCTTAACTAGCCAATATTGGACTAATCTTAATAATTCTCAACAATGCTACCAATGGAGATAATTTTCCTTACTTAACTCATGATCTTCCTCTCAACTAGCCAACATTGGACTAATCTTAATAATTCTCCACAATGCTATCAATGGAGATAGTTTTTCTTGCTTATGAACTCATGATCTTTCTCATAACTAGCCAATATTGGACTAATCTTAATAATTCTCAACAATCCTCCCTTTGAACAAAGCACACCATAAAGTCACACTTGAGGCCTCCTTCTTTATATCTCTCGGACAGCCTCACCTTAATCGAGGTTCAACTCCTTCTCTGGAGCCTTCGATTCGACACTTGAATCACCTTTGATTACACCTTTGAAGCTCACAACTTATTTGTTTGATACTTAAAGATTCTATTGGCATGCTAAGTTAAGAGCATGACTCTGATACCATGTTAGAAACCACGAACCTCAACAATGGTATGATATTGTCCACCTTGAGCATAAGCTCGCACGACTTTGCTTTTGGCTTTTGTAAAAGGCCTCAAGAGCATGAGGATTCATTTTGAACTACGAGGACATTCTAACCGATGCTGTGAATACAACAAACTATTTGATCAATAGAAGGTCATCAGTACCTTTGGAGTTCAAGTTGCCAAAAGACGTATGGACAGAAAGAGAACTCTAAGTACTCTCACTTGAGAAGTTTTGGTTGCATTGCATATGTTCACTTTGATTTAGAGAAGAGAGACAAGCTTGATGTAAATTTTTGTTCTGACATGCTTAGGTACACATTGCTTGATATAAACTTTTATTCTGACATGCTTAGGTACACATTTTCAGATGACAAGACCAGAAAAATCTTGAGATATTGTAATGTAACTTTGGATGAAAGTATCTAACAATATCTTGTACAAGGACAAAGAAAGAAAAATGTTACTAGACTACAAAGGAAGTTTCATTTGAGCTTAAGTTGCAGAAAAAATCACCCAGTTATGTTATAATAGAAACTATAGAAATTCCTGAAACTGTTGTTGAAGAACTAGCGGTGGAATAAATGACACTTGAGTATGTACTGAGGAGATTATCTAGAACTATCAGAGAAACAAATAGATATTCATCTTCATTCCACTATATGTTGTTGACTGATCAACGAGAACTAGAGTCCTTTGATGAGGCCCTATAAATAGAGAATTCAACGAGGTGAGAGCAAGCGATGGATGATGAGATAAGCTCACTTGAAAGGAATAATACGTGGGTGTTAAAAATCAAGGCCCAACTAGATGTTAAAAGGGTTTAAGGTTCGATTAGTAGTTAAAGAATATTCACAAAAGAAAAACATTGATTATAATGAAATCTTTTTTCGTGTTTTGAAGTTAATTATTTATCCAAATTTGGTTGAGTATGGTTGCATGGGAGAATTTACCCATTGAGCAAATGGATGTAAAAATAACATTTTTACATGTAAGTCTAGATAAGGAGATTTATATGTAGCAACTTCAAGTGTTTACAGTTCCAAGCAAGAAACACATGGTGTGTAAGTTCAATAAGAGCTTGTGTGGATTGAAACAAGCACCAAGACAGTGGTACAAGAAGTTTGATTCCTCCATGTGCAAAAGTGGTTTCCACAAGAGTAAAAAGAATCCGATATTTATGTTCGTCATGATATCATGCGGGCTTTTCTTTTATGTGGTGTCCAGTGACATGTAATACGTTGTGTCCGACAAAGTTAGGCCCAAAGAGTACGTATATGCGCCTTCTTGGTGAGCCCATGTGCACGTACGTGGGCCGTGTATGGAGAAGTACCATACATCTATCCCTGCTCGGATATGAAAATAGCATAAGGTTATGTAATGTTTACAAACGATAGGTCTCACTCATGTCTTGCATGTTATTGCATATCTGACCCCAACAATGGAGTGACATATTAAGTATTTCATAAAATATTGAAGCCAAGCCAAGCCAAGTGCGTCCTAAATTTTTTAGGTAATAAAGCTCCTATAAAACGATGACCAGTGAACGCTGGAAAAGCTATGAAAGTTAGAACACCCACAATGAAATGTTTTGTGTTTTAAATTACTCGATGATAGGTTGAATTGAATTTCTATTTATAGTTGTGTTTTTCTCCAATTTTATTTATGTTTAAAACTTTGTTGAATTTGATGTTCCAAACTATTTATATCAATCTATGACCTTATTTTTGAATCTATGCATTAAATTCATAAGCATGCATAGTTGATGCTTCTAATTAAGTTAGGAAAATTAGTGGCGTGAAGTTGTTATTTCAAATATTACATTTTATTCTTTTCTTCATAAGACTTGTTATTTTATTTCAATCTTGATTTTGGTTTCAATATAGTAACTTAAATATCAAAGTTGGAGGTAGGACGTGCCAACCAACTAAGCATAACACTTTTAGGAAAATGGGATAGGACCCGTACATCGAGATTGTTTTAGCAAAGTCTTCAAGTAAGAGACTTTCCGATTAAAATTATGCCGTTTTGTTTTTCTGAAATACAATTTACTATTATATGATCGTTTGTTGTTTCTTGTTTTTTTTTCATAGATATTAGACCTGAAAATATATGTTTTTGGGGTTGGATGTGTGCATATTTTTAGTATTTAATGTAGTAAATGTGGTAGGGGTTATACGCGACGTATATTAGATAACTAGCCACTAACAGTCACATGAGGTGATTGCTAAAAATTATTTTTGTGGTAAAGGTTACACGTTGTGTGTATCAGATAGCAAGCCACTAACGACTTTACTGAAAGGAGTATCCCGATAATGATTTTATTGAAATGTCTTTTAGCATATTTTCATGTCTTTTAAATTATAAACTTTTAGGTGTTAAGTGACGTCTCCAAACACTACGTATGCTTAAAGTTGGGTCAGTATACTTTATATTCAACAAATTCTCTCACTTTTCCTAGAAAAAATAAGATGTAAGCTCCCATGACCAGGAGCCTACTAACATTGCAAAGTTACGGGCATGGCTCTAGTACCACTTGTTCTGGACATTGAAGCTCCATATATTCTCATAATGGTATGATATCATCAAAATTAAGCATAAACTCTTATGATTTTATTTTAATTATTTTCGTGAAGAGCCTCATAATACATGTAACTAGATTCAAGTATTTTTTTTTTTAAATTGATATATTTTTAAATTTTATTATGTGTCATGATTGACGTCAATTTAATGGTATTAGAAAATTTTTGAACTATTAATTCATAATTTTTTTTTATTAATTTATAATTGAATTTGAATATATATTTTGAAAAATTATATTCCAAATGGTTAAAAAAAAAATTTAAAATTGTTGGAGAATGAATAAAAAAATATGTATGTATTAATGACTCCTTGGCCCAATGGATAAGGCGCTGGTCTACGAAACTAGAGACTCTGGGTTCGATCCCCAGCGGAGTCGTTATGTGGCCCAAACTTGGCTCATACATTTAGAGCTACCAAATATCGATCATAAAACATCTAACTATTTATATTCAAACATTTAATTAAGATTTACAATCCAGGTGATAGTCTATGAAACCAGAGATTTGAGAGGGCTTTTGGACATATTCTTTGACATAAGTTACATATGCTCGCGAGGTGAGATGCCCTCTATTTGTGGACCACCCAAACAATGCATTTCCAATTTAATAATTCTTACTAGAAGAATTAAGTGCATACTCTTATTTAGAGCGTTTCGAAATCTAAGAAAAAGACAAGGCAAGCATATATATCAAATTCTTCCCTTCAATTTCTTATTCTTTTTCTTTCTATCACATATTAAAATTCTTCTTTTCTTTTTTTTTTATAATTGGGTGTTACACATACCTCTCCCTAAAACTCGATTCTGGACTAAATTTTGAAGTTCAATTCAATTGATTGGTAGAAAACACTTGAGTAACGATCTCTTATTGTACTTATTATTTATACGCTTATAATTATATTATTTTCATTCAAATATTAACTTATTTACTAGCTCAGTTGGTTAGAGCGTTGGTCTTATGAGCCGAAGGTCCGCGGGGTTCAAGCCCCGCCAGAACCAACCTAGTGATTTATGATGTTATCTCCTGATTAAGCTCGCTTGAATATATAGATTATGGTGCTTTAGGTGACTGACTTCTGTAGCTCAGTTGGTTAGAGCCTGATTGATTTTGGGTTCGATCCTCATCCAGAGACTTTGAATGTATATTTTGAAAAATTATATTCCCAATGGTTATTTTTTTTTTTTTTAATTGATCGAGAATAAAAAAAAAGAGTTTGAGCAGACTCATACTAGGCTCACACACACATTAAGAGTTGCCCTATGAAACCAGAGTCAGAGACTCTGACTCTGGGTTCGAGCAGACTCATACTAGGCTCACACACATTAAGATTTCCCTATGAAACCAGGGCTCACACACACTCACACATTAAGAGTTGTCCTATGAAACTAGAGATTCTCGGTTCAAGCAAACTCATACTAGGCTCACACACACATTAAGAGCTACCAAATAGCGCTTCATAAAACATCTATAAAAAATTATGACTTTTTTTTAAATGGTGTAGAATAAAATATATATATATATATATATATATATATATGTATGTATTGTTGCCTCCGTGGCCCAATGGATAAGGCGTTGGTCAATGAAACAAGAGATTCTGGGTTCGTTCCCTAGTAGAAGTTGACATGTAACTCAAACTAGGCTCTATCTATTATTATAACGGCTGGGGGAATGGGATTTGCCCTTATGCTAGGACGAAGTGTTGTTGGAGGTGAGCTAAAGTAGAATGCCAGAGATTAAAGCTAGGTAGGGTTCGGGGCGAAGCTGTGTTGGGCTACATATGATAACGACTTTCCTTACGGGGCTTATGGAGTGTTGGGCTACATATGATAACGACTTTCCTTACGGGGCTTATGGAGTTACCTCTAGTCTCTTCTGCACCTAACAAGGCAAGCACATATATAAAATTCTTCCCTTCAATTTCTTATTCTTTTTCCTTTTATCACATCTTCAAATTCTTTTTTTTTTTTTTTTTTTTTTTTTTTTGGCCTGGGTAGGGTTTGGGGCGAGCTGTGGGCTGCATATGATAATGACTTTCCTTACGGGGCTCATGGAGTAGCGTATTTCGAAAGAGGGGCCAGAAAGATTCCAATTTCGGGCATCAGTTTTTGCATCATGATCCACCTAATATAGGTATATGGGAGAACTAATGTTTGGAGGATTGTAGGAAAACGAAGGAGCGTACTCGAGTATGGATATGGCTGAGTTACCTCAAGTCTCTTCCTCACCTAATTTAAGTGAGAGGGCTTTCGAACAATCAAGGTGCCAAAGATCCTCATTTAAGTAAGAAAAAGACAAGGCAAGCACATATATAAAATTCTTCCCTACTCCGGTATGGATATGGCTGAGTTACCTCTAGTCTCTTCCTTACCTAATTTAAGTGAAAGGGCTTGTGGACAATGAAGGTGTCAAAGATCCTCATTTAAGTAAGAAAAAAGACAAGGCAAGCACATATATAAAATTCTTCCCTTTAATTTCTTATTCTTTTTCCTTCTATCACATCTCCAAATTCTTCTTTTTTTTTTTTTTTAATTGGGTGTTACACGTGTCGGCCACATAGTGGAGGAACTCGACATTCATAGAGCGAGACATGTGTTAGGCATGAAGAGAGGATGACTGTATAGTCCAAAATGCGGCATGCAACGTGATGATAATAGCCAACCTGAAATGGTTGACCCGAACCAATCAAATTTTGCACCACATGGAAAGCTGAAAGCATGCATACTCCCCTCCTTAGACACGTGGCTACATGTGCGTTGCCATGCGGGTGGGAGTCCTTCCAACGCACATGTAGGCGTTTGAAGGTTAGTTTTTTACTCAATTGGCCTCTTTTCAACTGTTTTTCGTTGATGTCAATACTAACTTTCACTTGTACTAGAACCTACCAATGAGTTTTTAGGAAATTTCAAGCTTCCAACCAACGAAAAAGCAAGGTTGGAAGGACACACTTTATTTCAATAAGTAATCATACAGACTTTAGGCAACTATTACATGATTAGGACTTAAATTGTGTCATGACCCAATATTTTACTACGGACCGTGACAACAACGACACATGAATGCAAAAAATAATTGAAGTATGCAATAGAGAAAAATCATTTACTTTCAATAAAATTTCGAATGACAAACAAAAACAATTAACAAGTTAGAAACAAATTACGAAAGAATGCAAATCCTAAAATAAAGACTGGACTGACGCCTCGGGACAACCCATTCCCGCCCTTGACCGACGCCTCGCGCTTCTGAAAAAGGACAACATAGCAAGGATGAGTATAAAAATTATACTCAGTAAGCCACCTACTTCTATGCTCTCATCGCATCCTAACTTAACAGGTTCCCATGGTCTCCTAATTTGGTTCTAAGACATTTGGTTCTAGAACATTTGGTTCTAATCTTAGTCCCTTGGGACTTAGCCCTTTGGGCTTGCTCCTTCGGCTTTATCGGTTCATCGTTCTTTCATTTGATACCTAAAGGTTCCTTACCCCGAGCTGGTATGTCAGTATCTCTCTATGAGGCGCTACCTTTGCATGGCTATGTGAGACTACATGGTATCTAGCCTAGGGGTGTGCTGAGTACCTCCTAAGCCCATATAGTCCCCATATGGGCAGCGCGACTCAACCCGTTCCCCTGCAGCTAATGGGTTGTACGATGTGAGGACACATTTCCCATGCGAAATGGCTAGGAGCAGTTAGATCTGATCAGGAACCCCTGGTCCTCACCCGAAGCTATAGATACCGTTCACACACTAACAATCTATGAACACTCCTGAGGTACCTCATCGCCGTGGTAATTCGCTAAGTTCCTAGGAGAAGGTTAAGTCTAGCTAGAGTGACTTGTGGCTCCTAACTGCAAATCCCTAGGCTTATCATAGTAATGGGCCATAGAAAATAATAGAGTGTGCATGCAACCGTTGTCTAACATCATAATATATAATTCATGCAAATTAGACATGTAAGCTCAACGGGACAGTGGCTCAATCAAGCACCCGAAACACGAAGTTCGCGCTCAATGGGATGAAGTAATCCATCAAGTACCCGGAATGCGGAATACACAATTCCAACATGAATTAAACACATGCATACGTATAGCAGAAATTTAAAGCATGATCGCAAGCCATCAACTCATAACAATCAGTCATAGGAGGCTACCACCTATTACAAATAGCTAGCATGAATGCAGTCCAAGCGAAGTATTTCTTCTTAAACACCGAGTGATGACTTACTTGGTTGACGCGTGCCCTTTCGCTAGCGTTTCTATGCCCGTGAGGTGTCCAAAAATACTGAGTTTATTCAATTAGGTCCCTATCGACATAAAAATAGTATTAGAACTGGGATCGGGAAAAAAATCAGGCAAATAGAGGGCAAACGGGCCAAAACGAGCGTCTCACGTGCCATCACGCATCGGCTATTCGCCAACCACGCGTGAGGAAGTGCGCTAGTTGCAGGCCACACGCGTGGCAAAGTCGCAGGTCGAGCGGTCCAGTTCGGCTTGGCTTGGCTCGGGTTTGTAGTTTGACTCTAGGTTTGTAGGCGACACGCTTCATCGTTTCACTGGAGCTGCATTGCTCCAGCCGACGATTGATGTGTGTCCAGCACCTGCCGAGCCGCACTTCTTTGCTCGCCGGCCAACACGTGACTGCCAGTTTTTTTTTCTTCTCCTTCTTTCTCTCCTGCAATCAGTAACATAGAGCCATTTTTTTTATTTTCATATCTTTTGATTCAGAGTTCGGATCCATATGGTTTCTTCTGCAAGGTTCTAGATCGTGTTACGGGCTATGTCCTAGTATTTTTTTGGTAATTTTTGCTTAACTACCAAATGAGTTAACAGCGTCAGAATTTCGCTTACCGTTCTTAGATGATCCTCGGATCTCCGCCTTTGGATCGAGATTTCGGCCAAACTTCTTCACAGATCGTGTGTAGAATTGTTCCTAGGTGAATATATCAACATTTTAGGACTCGATTCATATAGGAAAAGCTCATATCTGTAAAACATCGTTAAGAACCTTACCTTGCGAAATGTTCTTGGATCTTGACGGAGCATCGACCTCGCTAGCCTATCAGTCCTTGTACAGGTCTCGTCTGAAGGTGGATTCCGGCAATGATCCGAAGAAACTTCATAGCGACTCTTTTCTGTTTCCTCTCAATTTTCGCTCTACCTTCTTTTTTCTTTTGCAGGAGGTTTGATGGGGTTTTCCTTGAATCCCTATTATGGCTGGAGGGGCAAAATGAGATTTTTGCCCTCGGTTGACTTAGCAAAAAAAAATTTTTTTTGGCGTTACAAAGACTACCCTGCTTAGGAACTTTTGTCCCCGAAAGTGGATATCTCTTGGAAGAGTTCGGGATAAGCTCTCCTCACGTCCTCTTCTCGTTTCCAGGTTGCCTCTTCCTCACGGTGGTTATCCCATGAGACCTTTACCAAGGGAATTACTTTGTTGCGCAATCGTCTAGTGTCTCGAGCCAAAATTTTGCTAGGCTTCTCCTCGTAAGATAGATCTTCCCAAAGAGGAAGCGTCTCGTGCTCAATCACATGGGTAGGGTCTAGAGTGTATTTTTGCAGCATGGACACGTTGAACACATTTTGTATGGCACTAAGGTTCGGTGGCAGGAGAATTCTTTAAGCAACAGCCCTAATTCTCTCTAGAATCTCGAAGGGGCCTATGAACCTTGGGCTTAATTATCCTTTCTTTTCGAACCTCAACACCCCCCTCATAGGGGCTACCTTTAGGAACACGTGGTCACCCACCTCAAATTCAAGGTCCCTTCTATGCAAATCTGCATAACTTTTCTGTCGGCTCTATGCGGTGAGTATCCTCTGCTTGATTTTCTACACCGCTGCATTGGTGGGTTAGATAAAAGCTATGGTTTCCTTAGATTTTGTTAGTTGATTTTTACTTTTGAAAAATCTGAATTTAAGCTCCCCGTTTAATGGAAGAGCGTAATTTTTGCCGGCCATTTTGGCCTACTTTGGGCCCAAGTTTGTGTCCACTACTTTCTATCTTTAGGATTAAATTTGTTATTTAAAGAATTCAACTAATGAGAAATAATCATCGGTTTTCAGCAAATATCTCTCTATCTCCTTATACTCTCTGTTATTTTTTCGAAGAATTTTTCCTTCGGCCGGTTTTTCTCCGTCGACGTTTTTCTCTCAATTGATAGAAGTCAACAAGTGCTATCAGAGCCTGGTTGAAGCCATCAGTGGTATATCATTGCGGAGGAGCCAACTTTATCAATGGTCAAGTTGAATAGCTCAAGTGGTTAGAGCATCGACCTAACAATACACAGGTCTCAGGTTCTCGAGTAGAAGAAAATGCAAAGTGCGAAAATACACACATCATGAGGTCCATCTCGGGTAGGCTCACTCACTCCTCCACGCCGTAGTCGTGTGTCGGCATCTCTCCATCACCGTCACAAAAAGGCCGACGTCGTGATGATGGGCGTCGAGTTGTCGTTGAGTGAGTGATCAGGGGGACGATGACTACCACCGTTTAGTAGCCGATGCTGACAAGGTCCAACTACAACGAGTGGGCCTTGTTGATGCGCGTCAACCTACAGGCGCCAAGGGTTATGGCACGCTGTCGAGCCAGAGGAAGGAGAAACAATCGAGTACCGAGAGGATCGGCTGGCGTTTGCCGCCATATTACGGTTTATGCCCCCATATTACGCTCGGCCTGAGAGGAATCTCCCGTCGGGTTGGTGTACAGCGAGTGCGGGAATCCAACATCGAGCAGCTGCGGAAGGAGCTCTCAGAGATCTACTTTAAGGATGGCGAACTCGTTGATGATTTTTTAATGCGGATCATGAGGCTCGCTCGTCTACTCCTTCACTGAGGAGGAATGGCTTGCACGCCTAAAGCTCCGCGACAACACCGGCGAGAGCAACGGGTCCTCCAGCCGCAAAGGCGGTAAGAAGCCATAGAAATCTCTCGGGCGCACACGCGAGAAAGATGGGGATCAAAAGAAGGAGTTGACCAATGGCGGGCTGATCCAGTGCTCCAGCTGTGGGAAGAGAGGTCACCTGAGCAAGAATGGATCACGGGGTTCGCCAACAGCATCACCACTCTCGATGGCAGCATCAGCGAGACAGAAATCGTGAAGAAGATGCTGCAGTTGTCCTCCCGATCACCTCGAACAAGTCGTGATTTCAATCGAGACATTGCTTGACGTGAATGACCTAACAGTGGAAGAGGTAACCTGTCGACAAGGAGGGTCGTCTACTCCTTCGCTGAGAAGGAATGGTTTGCACGCTTAAAACTCCATGACAACATCGGCGAGAGCAACGAGCCCTCCAGCCGCAAAGGCGGTAAGAAGCCATGGAAATCTCGTGGGCGCACGCACGGGAAAGATGGGGAGGGATTAAAAGGAGTCAACCAATGGCAGGCAGGCCGATCCAGTGCTTGAACTGTGGGAAGAGAGGTCACCTGAGCAAGAATTGCTGGAGCAAGCTCAGGAACAAGGAGAAGGCCGAGAAGGCCCATGTGGCTCAAAATTCGAGGAAGACGAGCCAGCTCTCTTCATGGAAAGTGCATTGGTCTAATCCGACGTCCCCAATTTCGATTTCAAATCTATGGAGGTGGAGGTAATCGACGACGGCGTAACTGCTCCTCTGGTGAGCGTCGAACTCGAGGAATAGCTCCTGCTGGGCATAGCGAAGGCACCAGCTGGGAGCCAATTCAACTGAAGGAGGAGCGAGTGTTCGCTCAGATCGGTGAGAGGGACGAGCAGCATGAGCACCGGTGATGGGTCCTCAACACAGGGGCAACAAACCATATGACTGGGGCTAGATCTGCGTTCTTCGAGCTCAACTCGAGGATTTGCGGGATAGTGAAATTTGGCGATGGCTCCGTTGTCGAGATCGAAGGGCACGGCACCATCCTGTTCATCAGCAAGGGAGGCGAGCACTACAAGTTGACCGGCGTCTACTTCATCCCGAGGCTCAAGGCTAACCTTGTGAGCCTGGGTCAACTCGATAAGGCCGGATGCTTCATTTCCATCGAGCGCGGGCTACTCAAAATCTGCGATGATCAACGACGGTTGCTCACGCAAGTTCGGCGCACGACAAACCATCTTTATATCCTGGATTTGGAGTAGAGCGCGGTGGAAAAGCTATGGTTTCCTTAGATTTCGTTAGTTATTTTTTACTTTTGAAAAATCTGAATTTACGCTCCCCATTTAATGGAAGAGCGTAATTATTTCTGGCCATTTTGGCGAACTTTGGGCGCAAGTTTGTGCCCACTACTTTCTATCTTTAGGACTACATTTTTTATTTAGAGAATTCAACTAATGAGAAATAATCATCTGTCTTCAGCAAATATCTCTCTCTCTCCTTTTACTCTCCGTTATTTTTTCGAAGAAGTTTTCCTTCGGCCGGTTTTTCTCCGTCGACGCTTTCAAGTCAACATGGTGATCTGAACCAACTCTTGTCCTAGTAGTTGCTGCGTGCCTACCTCTTCCCAAAACACTGGTGTTTGACACCTACGGCCATACTAGTAGTTGCTGCGTGCCTACCTCTTCCCAAAACACTGGTGTTTGACACCTACGGCCATACAGGTCCTCAAAGGGGGCCATCTGAATGGTCGCTTGATAACTGTTATTGTAGGCAAACTTAATCAAAGGCAAATGTTCGTCCCAGCACCCAGAGAAATCTAAGGAGCAGACGAGCAACATATCCTTTAAGATCTGATTCAGCCTTTCGGTCTATCCATCCATTTGAGGATGAAATGCTATATTGAACCTCAACTGAGTTCCTAATGCTTTCTAGAGACTTTTCCAAAACTGAGAGGTGAACCTGGTGTTCTGGTCTAATACGATGGACATTGGTACCCCGTGCAGGCGTACTATCTCTTTGATATATAACTTAGCCCATCGATCCACTCGATATGTGGACTTGCTTGGAATGAAGTGGGCCATCTTGGTCAGTCTGTCTACAACTACCCAGATGACGTTGAAACCATACTTTGTCTTTGGCAAACCCGAGACGAAATCCATACAGACTACGTCCCATTTTCACTAAGGAACGTTCAGGGGCTGTAGCAATCCTGTTGGGCGCTGCTTCGGGGCCTTCACCTGCTGGTAGGTCAAGCAACGGCTTACGTAATTTGCTATGTCCCTCTTCATTTCGGGCCATCAATAGTATCTTTTCAAATCCTGATACATCTTCATACTTCTAGAGTGGAACGTATAAGATGTATCGTGGGCTTCGGTTATAATATCTTTTAAGATTCTCTCATCTCTGGGAACGCACAGGCAGTTTTGTCACAGTAGGCCCCCCGTCTGAGGAGATAGAATACCCTGCTGGTCTCTTTATCTCAGTCAGACTTCACACTTTATTGAGGTGTCCATCAGACCTCTGAGCATCAATAGTTTGATTTCGTAGGGTGGACTGTATGGTCAACTGTGTCATCTAAACAGTACCACCTTTAACCACCACATCTATCCCAGCCCTCTTTATCTCATCTTGTAGTCTTTCTTATTTGGTGATCGTCACAGAAGTATGCGCAGCGTTACTGCTCAATACACTAGGTACAACGTTGACTTTGCCTAGATGGTATAGGATCTCTATGTCATAATCCTTTACCAGTTCCAACCATTGCCTTTGTCTCATATTGAGCTCCTTCTACATGAACAAGTACTTGGGGCTCTTATGATCAGTGGAGACTTGTACTTTTTCCCCATACAGGTAATACCGTCACGTTTTCAGAGCAAACACTACCACTGCTAACTCGAGGTCATTCATAGGGTAGTTTCATTCATATTCCTTCAGTTGTCTAGAAGCATACGCTATCACCATACCCTTCTGCATGAGCCCACACCCTAAACCTTTCCCTAATGCATCACTGTACACCACGAGATTCCCAAACCCATCTGGAACTGTAAGAACTGGTGCAGTCACCAACCTCTCCTTGAGTTCTTGGAAACTCTGTTCATAAGCTGGAGTCCAAGCAAAGGGCTTGCCCTTCTTAGTTAGCTGAGTTAGCACTGAGGATATTTTGGAGAAATCATGGACAAACCTTCTGTAATATCAGCTAGCTCCATGACTGTGGTCGGCTTTGGCCACCTCATCACTGCTTCTATCTTAGCTGGATCAACTGTAATCCTCTTGCTTGACACCATGTGACCCAGAAATGCTACTTCAGACAACCAAAACTCACACTTGGAGAACATGACATACAGCTGCTAGACTCTCAGTATTGTCAGGATTTTTCTTAGGTGTTCTTCGTGATATGCCTCTGACTTAGAGTATACCTGAATTTCATCGATGAGCACTATGACAAAAGTGACTAAGAATTCTTTAAACACCCTGTTCATTAGTTTCATGAAAACCGTTGGTGCATTGGTAAGGCCAAAGGACATAACAAGAAACTTGTAATGTCCATAACAACTTCTGAAGGCTATCTTGGATATATCCACTTCTCTGGTCCTTAAATGATGATACCTCGACCTTAAGTCAATTTTGGAGAAAACTATTGCTCCCTGTAGCTAATCAAATAGGTCGTCAATTCTTGGGAGGTGGTACTTATTCTTTATGGTGACCTTGTTTAGCTCCCTGTAATCAATACACAGGTGCAGGGACCTGTCCCTCTTCTTGACAAATAGAATAGGGGCTGTCTAGGGTGATACACTAGGTCGAATGAAACCCTTATCCAACAGCTCCTATAACCGTTCCTTCAATTTCCTGAGTTCTGCAGGTGCCATCCTGTAAGGTGCCTTGGAGATCAGTGCGGTTCTTGGTTCTAAATCGATCCCAAAATCGACTTCTCTAGCTGGGGACAAACTTGGCAGATCCTCTAGAAAAACATCTACGAACTCCCTAATGATGTGTACCGACGAGGCTATCTGTTTGTTACTATTGTCTAAGATCACGCTGACTAAAAATGCAGTAGCACCACTACGAATCATCTTCCTAACCCTCAGTGCTATTACGACGCTCGGGGTTATTTTGGAAGTGGCTCCCTTATAGGTAAAGTTGTCCCCTGACGGAAGCTTGAGAGTCACTATTTGAGTCTCGCAATCTATCAGAGCGTGATTCTCGCCTAGCCAATCCATACCAAAGATGACATCGAAGTCTTGCATGCTTAACACTATCAGTGTATCGTCAATGACACGTCTTGATATTGTTATACAACCTCCCTTTATCCGATGGGTAGCTGACAACAGCTCGTGAGCAGAGGTGGACACTAATAGGGTGATCTCTAAAGGTTCTTTCTCTGGGTTTTCTAGTTCTACAAACTCCTCGGATACAAATGAATGCATTGAACCCAAATCAAACAATATTAAAGCAAGACGGCGAAATACGAATAGCGTACCTATGACAATTGTGTCAGGCTGGTCAGCTTGCCTGGCTGTCGTTGCATGAGGTTACAGCTCGCCCCTACTGATGTTGAGCACCCAGGCCCCTCTGATACTGTACCGCAAGTTGGTTGATACGCTGATCATTCCTATGAGGGCAATCCACTACAAAGTGCCTTACTTGGCCACATCTGTATCTGGCGTCTGTTCCAGCCCTGCACTCCCCCATGTGAGGATGTCGACAGTTAGGACAAAGGGTCATGTTCTACACCGGGGCTCTTCTTCGTTTCACAGTGCGCCCACGAGGCAGTCTACCAGTTCTCGGGTGGCTATGGTCTGTCCCCTTTCCCTGGGCTGTAGTGTGGGATGATTGTGTTGTTCCCAATTGTAGCTTATCGGTGCAGGGCGCGTCGATGAGGGTCGCAACTGAAGGGCTTTTGCATAATCGAAGGATGCCTAGGCTGTTACATTTCAGATCCTCCCTCAGGCCTGCAATAAATCGTTCGGCCTTCAACTCATCAGTACTAACATAGGCTAGAGAAAACCTTGTCAGTCTATTGAACTCTAAGTCATATTCCTCCACTGACCTGTCTCCCTGTTTCAGTTTGAGGAATATTGCCTACATTTTTACTCTGACAGTGATTGAGTAATATTTGCGAAGACAGACATCTTTAAACTGGCATCAGGTAATAAACTCCCCTTATGGTATAATGGTCCTCTGGCTGCCCTTCCACCAGAAGTACGCCTCTCATTTCAACATATACGTCCCACAATGGACTTGATACTTTAATGGGCAGTTCATAAAATGGAAGGCCGTTTCTATGGCCTCTAGCCAATTCTCTGCAGCAATGGGATCCACCTTGCCTCCGTCAAAGGAAGACGGTTTATGCCTCTAGAAATCTTTTAGGTAGCGGGACTCCACAGTCGTAGTCCCTAAATCTTTGGCCCCTTGCCCTACTGACTGATTAGCCATCATTATCTGCATCATTTGGTTCATCAGAGCCTGATTTTCCATCGAGGTCATCATGAACATCTGAAATATCTCTTCTGTGGGCATGGCTAACGGCTGGTTGAGTGGGACTTTTGTACTAGCGGTTGGAACCAATGAGACCTCCTCAAAGAAGGGAGCGATAGGGGGTGTATCGAGAAATCTTCAGGCCTTGGCCTTCTTTTAGCGCCTTTTTATTCTTGATGGCTGTGGTACGGTCCCCTCGCTACTTTGGGGCATATCTCCAACCTCCTCTTGAAATTCAGGTTGTCTTACTTCAGGTGTTGGAATCAGGGTGTCCTGAACTTCCTCTCTTCTTACCCTTCTAGGTCTGGGCCCAACATAAGGTTTGCGTCTCTTTGGTGCCATTATCTACCACAACAGAAAAAAGGCCGGTTACAATTCATTCATAGCACATCTTCTAGGTAATGTGCGATAATAACGCCATAGAAGGTCATGCTGTACTCTATAAATAACTTTTGTCTCTATGTTTCCATCACGTGTGAACATCTGGTCGTGAGCGGCATGTGTTTGACGAGTGTGATCACAGAGGATACCTCTCTATCCTAAATGTCTAAAGAACCCATAACCTGGCATCTGATACCAAATCTGTCACGACCCAATATTTTACTACGGACCGTGATTAACAACGACACATGAATGTAAAAAGAAATTTAAGTATGCAATATTGAAAAATCATTTACTTTCAATAAAATTTCGAACGACAAACAAAAACAATTAACAGTTAGGAAACAAATTACGAAATAATACAAATACAAAATAAAGACTGGACTGACACCTCGTGCTCCTGAAAAAGGAAAACATAGCAAGGATGAGTATAAAAATTATACTTAGTAAGCCACCTACTTGTAGGCTCTTATCGCATCCTAACTTAACAAGTTCCCATTGTCTCCTAATTTGGTTCTGGGACATCTGATTCTAATCTTACTCCCTTGGGGCTTGCTCCTTAGGCTTTACCGATTCATCGTCCTTTCATTTGATACCTAAAGGTTTCTTGCACCGAGTTGATATGGCCGGTATCTCTCTTTGAGGCGCTACTTCTACATGGCTATATGAAACTACATGGTATCTAGCCTAGGGGTGTGCTGAGTACCTCCTAAGCCCATATAGTCCCCGTATGGGGGGCGCGACCCAACCCATTTCCATGCAGCTAATGGGTTGTATCGTTCACACACTAGCAATCTATGAACACTCTTAAGGTACCTCATCGTCGTGATAATCCACTACGTTCTTAGGGGAAGGTTAGGTCTAGCTAGTGTGACTTGTCGCTCCTAACCGCAAATCCCTAGGCTTATGGTAGTAATGGGCCATAGAAAATAACAGAGTGTGCATGCAATCGTCGTCTAACATCATAATATATAATTCATGCAAATTAGGCACGCAAGCTCAACGGGCCGATGGCCTCCATCTAGCACTCGGAACGCGAAGTTCGCGCTCAATGGGGCGAAGTCATCCATCAATCACCAAGAACGCGAAATCCACAATTCCAACATGAATTAAACACATACATACGTACAGCGGAAATTTAAAGCATGATCGCACGTTCAGATAATTCACCCAAAACTTTCCATAATATTACACATCATCAACTCATAACAATTACTCATAGGAGGCTACCACCGAAGGCCAATAACTAACATGCATGTAGTCCAAGCGAATCCTATAAGTATTTCATCCTAAACATTGGGCGGTGACTTACCTGGTTGACGCATGCCCTTTTGCTAGTGTTTCTATGCCGTGAGGGGTCTAAAAATACTGATTATTGTCAATTAGATCTCTCTTCACATAAAAATAGTATTAGAATTGGGATCGGGACAAAAATCATGCAAATAGAGGGTGAATGGGCCAAAACGGGCATCTCACGCACCCTCTTACGTTGGCTATGCACTGACCACGCACAAGGAAGTGCACCAGTCGCAGGCCGCATGTGTGGCTGCTTCTGCGCAGTCGCAGGTCGGCCGGTCTGGTTCGGCTCAGCTTCGCTCGGGTTTGCGGTTTGGCTTGAGGTTTGCAGGCAACACGTGTCGTCGTTTCACTAGAGCTGCGTTGCTCAAAACGAAGATCAACGCTTGTCCGACACCTGCTGGGCCACACTCGCCGACCTACAGGTGACTGCTGATTTTCTTTTTCTTCTCCTTCTTCTCTCTCCTTCAATATGTAACACAGAGCCATTTTTTTTATTTTCATATCTTTTGATTTGAAGTTTGAATCCATATGATTTCTTCGGCATGGTTCTAGATCGTGTTCCGGGCTAAGTCATGACATTTGTTTCGTAATTTTTGCTTAACTACCAGACGAGCTAAGAGCGTCGGAAGTTTGCTTACTATTCTTAGACGATTCTCGGATCCCCGCCTTCGAATTGAGATTTCGACCAAACTTCTTCTCAGATCGTGTGTAGAGGTGTTCCTAGGTGAATATATCAACATTTTAGGACTCTATTCATATAGGAAAAGCTTAGATCTGCAAAATGTCGTCGACGTTGCTAGCCTATCAATCCTTATATTGGTCTTGAGGGACTATGTAAGTCAATTATATGAGAAACCACTGCTATGGGTAGTATAAACCAACCGTAAGACTGGATGAGAGACTACATAAGTAGAATACAGGTGGGATAAGGGAAAATTCCTAACCTGGGCCTGTATTTCTTAGAGCCCCTTTATTTATTTATTTATTTTTTTTTTTTTGAAGTATTGGTGGCAGTGAGGAGGTACTAGAGAGTTGTACTGTCATAAAGAAGTGTCGACCTGGGGTGTAAATTCTTTTTGTTTTTTTTTTGGGTTGTTATTGTCATTACCTTGTATCTCCCTCCAGATCAGCAACATGTGTTTTGTTATGATGTTTTTTGGATTTTGTACTATGGTGTTGTATGACTTTATATCACGCATTTTTTTTTGGATGTTGTATGACTTTATATCACAAAAGCAAAAGAGTGATCGTTTGAGCATTCGTTTATTTAAAAGGTACATTCAATGAAAGACGGAACGAAACAAGGTGGGAACCACAATTGGTAGTAAACTTGAGTTGACCGTAAAAAAGTATATATGTATTGATGACTCTGTGGCCTAATGGATAAGGCGTTGGTCTATAAAACCCAAGACTTTGGGTTCAATCCCCAGTGAAGTTGATAGGTTAGGTTAGTAAAAGTATGCTGATACATTAAGAGCTATGTGCTACTAGCTAAAAAATTGATCCTCTTCTAGCACATTGTCGGCTCATAAGTAATATTCTTTTGGCATGCATACTTTTGGTATGCTACCAATGGAGATAGTGTTATTTATTCATGAACTCATGATCTTTCTCTTAACTAGCCAATATTGGACCAATCTTAATAATTCTCAACAATCCTCCCCTTGAACAAAGTACACAATAAAGTCACACTTGAGGCCTCATTCTTTATATCTCTCGGACAGCCTCATCTTAATCGAGGTAGGTTCAACTCCTTCTCTTGAGTCTTTGGATTACACCTTCGAAGCTCACAACTTCTTTGTTCGATACTTAAGATTCTATTGGCATGTTAAGTTAAGAGCATGACTCTGATACAATGTTAGAAACCACAAACCTCAACAATAGTATGATATTGTCCACCTTGAGCATAAGCTCGCACGACTTTACTTTTGGCTTTCGTAAAAGGCCTCAAGAGCATGAGGATTCATTTTAACTACGAAGACATTCTGACTGATGTTGTGAATACAACAGACTATTTGATCAATAGAGGGTCATCAGTACCTTTGGAGTTCAAGTTACCAAAAGATGTATGCAGAAAAAGAACTCAAGTACTCTCACTTGAGAAATTTTGGTTGCATTGCATACGTTCACTTTGATTTAGAGAAGAGAGACAAGCTTGATGTAAACTTTTATTCTGACATGTTTAGGTACACATTTTCATATGACAGGACTAGAAAAATATTGAGATGTTGTAATGTAACTTTTGATGAAAGTATCTAACAATATCTTGTACAAGGATAAAGAAAAAAAATGTTACGTGACTACCTGTTGCTGAAGAACTAGAGGTGGAGTAAATGACACCTGAGTAGGTACTGAGGAGATTATCTAGAACTATCAGAGAACCAAGTAGATATTCATCTTCATTCCACTATATGTTGTTGACTGATCAACGAGAACTAGAGTCCTTTGATGAGGCCCTATAAATAGAGAATTCAACAAGGTGAGAGCAAGCGATGAATGATGAGATAAGCTCACTTGAAAGGAATAATACGTGGGTGTTAAAAATCAAGGCCTAACTAGATGTTAAAAGGGTTTAAGGTTCGATTAGTAGTTAAAGAATATTCACAAAAGAAAAACATTGATTATAATGAAATCTTTTTTCCTGTTTTGAAGTTAATTATTTATCCAAATTTGGTTGAGTATGGTTGCATGGGAGAATTTACCCATTGAGCAAATGGATGTAAAAATAACATTTTTACATGTAAGTCTAGATAAGGAGATTTATATGTAGCAACTTCAAGCGTTTACAGTTCCAAGCAAGAAACACATGGTGTGTAAGTTCAATAAGAGCTTGTGTGGATTGAAACAAGCACCAAGACAGTGGTACAAGAAGTTTGATTCCTCCATGTGCAAAAGTGGTTTCCACGAGAGTAAAAAGAATTCGATATTTATGTTCGTCATGATATCATGCGGACTTTTCTTTTATGTGGCATCCAGTGACATGTAATACGTTGTGTCCGACAAAGTTAGGCCCAAAGAGTACGTATATGCGCCTTCTTTGTGAGCCCATGTGCACGTACGTGAGCCGTGTGTGGAGAAGTACCATACATCTAACCCTGCTCGGATATGAAAATAGCATAAGGTTATGTAATGTTTACAAAAGATAGGTCTCACTCATGTCTTGCATGTTATTGCATATCTGACCCCAACAATGGAGTGACATATTAAGTATTTCATAAAATATTGAAGCCAAGCCAAGCCAAGCGTGTCCTAAATTTTTTAGGTAATAAAGCTCCTATAAAACGATGACCGGTGAACGCTGGAAAAGCTATGAAAGTTAGAACACCCACAATAGGGCAATTGCCCTCATGAAATGTTTTGTGTTTTAAATTACTAGATGATAGGTTGAATTGAATTTCTATTTATAGTTGTGTTTTTCTCAAATTTTATTTATGTTTAAAACTTTGTTGAATTTGATGTTCCAAACTATTTATATTAATCTATGAACTTATTTTTGAATCTATGCATTAAATTCATAAGCATGCATAGTTGATGTTTCTAATTAAGTTAGGAAAATTAATGGCGTGAAGTTGTTATTTCAAATATTACATTTTATTCTTTTCTTCATCAGACTTGTTATTTTATTTCATTCTTGATTTTGGTTTCAATATAGTAACTTAAATATCAAAGTTGGAGGTAGGACGGTGCCAACCAATTAAGCATAACACTTTTAGGAAAATGGGATAGGACCCGTACATCGAGATTGTTTTAGCAAAGTCTTCAAGTAAGAGACTTTCCGATTAAAATTATGCCGTTTTGTTTTTCTGAAATACAATTGGATGTGTATACTATTATATGAACGTTTGTTGTTTCTTGTTTTTTTTTCATAGATATTAGACCAGAAAAATATATGTTTTTGGGGTTGGATGTGTGCATATTTTTAGTATTTAATGTAGTAAATGTGGTAGGGGTTATACGCGACGTATATTAGATAACGAGCCACTAACAGTCACATGAGGTGATTGCTAAAAATTATTTTTGTGGTAAAGGTTACACGTTGTGTGTATCAGATAGCAAGTCACTAACGACTTTACTGAAAGGAGTATCCCGATAATGATTTTATTGAAATGTCTTTAAGCATATTTTCATGTCTTTTAAATTATAAACTTTTACGTGTTAAGTGACGTCTCCAAACACTACGTATGCTTAAAGTTGGGTCAATACACTTTATATTCAACAAATTCTCTCACTTTTCCTAGAAAAAATAAGATGTAAGCTCCCATGACCAGGAGCCTACTAACATTGCAAAGTTAGGAGCATGGCTTTAGTACCACTTGTTCTGGACATTGACGCTCCATATATTCTCATAATGGTATGATATCATCAAAATTAAGCATAAACTCTTATGATTTTATTTTAATTATTTTCGTGAAGGGTCTCATAATACATGTAACTAGATTCAAATATTTTTTTTTTTAAATTGATATATTTTTAAATTTTATTATGTGTCATGATTGACGTCAATTTAATGGTATTAGAAAATTTTTGAACTATTAATTCATAATTTTTTCTTATTAATTTATAATTCAATTTGAATATATATTTTGAAAAATTATATTCCAAATGGTTAAAAAAAAAATTTAAATTGTTGGAGAATGAATAAAAAAAATATGTATGTATTAATGACTCCGTGGCCCAATGGATAAGGCGCTGGTGATCCCAGCGGAGTCGGTATGTGACATTATAAAACAATTGCTCGGGGTTGCCCTCTATTTGTGGACCACCCAAACAATGCATTTCCGTTCTCGCTTATTAGAAGAATCGAATGCATACTCTTATTTAGAGCGTTCCGAAATCTAAGAAAAAGACAAGGCAAGCAGATATATATATAATTCTTCCCTTCAATTTCTTATTCTTTTTCCTTCTATCACATCTTCAAATTCTTCTTTTTTTTTTTTTTTAATTGGGTGTTACACATACATCCCCCTAAAACTCGATTCGGGACGAAATTTTAAAGTGCAATTCAAAGGATTTGTATAAAACACTTGAGTAACGATCTCTTATTGTACTTATTATTTATACGCTTATAATTATATTATTTTCATTCAAATATTAATTTATTTACAACATCCAAGGTTCTGTAGCTCAGTTGGTTAGAGTGTTGGTCTATGAGCCGAAGGTCGCAGGTTTTTAAGCCCTGCCAGAACCAACCAAGTGATTTATAGAGCTTATCTCCTGATTAAGCTCACCTATGATTTTTGTGCTTTAGGTGATTACCAAACACACTAAGATTGTGAGTGGCTATTAGACTGAGTGTACCTTGACAATACAATGCAAGATGAGATTAGAACTTCTTATGTCAGAACCTCAGGATTGTGAGTGGACTGAGTGTACCTTGACAACTATGGTGTTATGATGTTTTTTAGATTTTGTACTATGTGTTGTATGACTTTAAAACATGTGTACTATGGTGTTATGATGTTTTTTAGATTTTGTACTTGTCGTATCTTGCTAAATGTTAAAACATTGTAACTCTATATGCAATGATTGAGTAAACAATAATAAAGCTTTGCAGCTTTGATCCTATTATATATTTTGCTATCTCATTCAATATTCTTTTCCAACAAGTTCCCAGTAAAGCAAGATAGTTTAAATGAGCAAACAAAGACTATGAAGATTCATTATGAATTGCCTAAGACATTCGGGGTCTATTAATAGAAATACAACAATCTACTTCATTAATAGAGGGCCGTCAGTACCCTTGGAGTTCAAGTTTATAGAAGAAGTATGGACAGGAAAAGAACTCAAGTACTCTTACTTGAGAACTTTTGGCTATACTGTAGATGTTCGTGTTTGTCAAGAGAAGAGTGACAATCTTGACGTTGAGGTTGTGAAGTGCTACTTCATAGGCTATGGGTCTAACATGTTCGAGTACATGTTTTGTGACAAGAACAGAAAAGTCCCGAGACACTGTTATATGACTTTTGATGAAAATATCTGTATAAGAACAAAAAGAACAAAGATTCTGGGACAACGAAGCAAGTGGGAGTTGAGGTTGAGTTGTGGAAAGATTCAATTAGGTATGTTCCTTAACTATCAGAGGTGGAGCAAGTGACATCTAAGTACGAGATAGGTAGGAACTATAAATGGAATGATGTACCTTAACTATCAGAGGTGGAGCAAGTGACACCTGAGCAAGTGTTGAGAGGATCATCCATAACTACCAAAGTACTAGATAGGTATGTATCTTCATGACACTATTTGTTGCTTACTAATTTAGGGGAACCAGAGCCCTTTGATGAGGCCCTACATACAACCAAGTTGGAGCAAGCTATGGATGATGAGATGTCTAGGCTTCAGAAATGTGTTGCTCTTTCATCTACTTAGGCTGAGTACTTTGCAATAACTGAAGCTGGAAAGGAGATTACATGGATGAGAAACTATCAAGAAAAATTGGGCAAGAAGCAGCACGAGAAGATTTTTTATATAGATAGTCAGAGTGTCATTTAATTGGTGAAGAACCCAATTTATCATTCCAAGACAAAACACAGAACGCAATACCATTTCACCCGCAGGTTAGTGGAAGATGGTGATGTGTTTGGAAAAGATAAAGGGTGCAAAGAATCCAACAAATATGTTGACAAAATGTGTTGATGTTTGAACATTTAGGTTGTGTAAAGCCTCAATGGTTATGGTGCAATGAAGATGCTGATAGTTTGAGAATGAAATTCTTTGTTTACTGATCACTCTGTGTAAGAATTGTTGGGATATCGAGCCTAATTTCTATTTATAGTAAAAAGCTGGTAAAGATATATTCAGTAGATATTTATATATAGTAGATGCTTATATATATTAAACATATGTATAGACGGAAAACATATATATACCCCTTGGACAGTGCTTTGAAGATGTACTTTTTTTCCATTCTCTGTATTATCTCTTGTTTACATATTTAAATGCATCAATGTAAAATCCTTTAGCCAATATTCCTCGTATTGTTCTCTCTACTATTTTTTTTAGTTCATATTGATCAAGTGTGTGCGTTGTTGTGCGATTGTAACATAGGGTGCCACAACTATAACGGTTTACAAGTTCACTTAGGTCAGAATGTTCAAGTACATCGAACACCCTAGGATTGTGAGGTACATTTAGAGTTCTAGATGAGGTGATCGTTGAAAAATATTTTTTTTTGTAAAGGTTACACGTTGTGTGTATCAGGTAGCAAGCCATTAACGATTTTAGTGAAAGGAGTATCTCAAGAATGATTTTATTGAAATGTCTTTTAGCATGTTTTCATATATTTCAAATGGTTAAAAAAACAATTTAAAAATTGTTGGAGAATAAATAAAAAAAAATATATGTACTGATGACTCCGTAGTCCAATGGATGCTGTGAGAGATTATCCACGCAAAATTCAGGAGATGAATGAGAAAAAGTAAATTCTGGACAGAGAGTTGGCTCATGCAAAGGTGTCAGTCAACAGAGTGGTTGTAGTAGAAGCGTATGAAAAGATCCAGAAGTTACTCGTTGAAAAGCTTTTCCTTCAGCACCGAACAGGTCCCCATTTGAAAATTTCCAGTATTGAAGATGAACCAAGGAAAGGAATTGATTCCATCAATGGCTTCTCCTTGTCGGATTGCGAAGAAAGCATTGTATCGTCTCTTGCCATTGATAAATTTTGCCACCACAGTTCGCTACCGCTCTGCCGCAACAAGCACAGTCGTAGGTTGCCGTAGAATTCCTTCAACGCCACCACGTGCGTGGTACAACCGTTTTGAAAAGTGTCCTTATGAGCATACTTTGTTTTTCAAGAAGTCATTACAAGGTACTTTCTTACTTGTATGTGTTTGTGTAGAGGACCTCATATTTACTGGAAACGATGAGGCTTTGTTGAGTTCTTGTAAGGAATGCACGATGAAGGCATTTGATATGATTGATCTTGACGAATGCGATATTTCCACTATCCATGTTCCACTATTAAGCCGACCAGAAACTCAGTCTTGCACGGTCGAAGCAAACACATTAATGATCGTTTCCACTTCCTCTGTGATTTAAGTAAAGATGAAACTGTGATGTTACAAAATTGTAATAGCCCCAAAAATAAATAAAGAAATAAAGAAATAAACAAAAATTATAAACAAAAAAAAAAATAGTTAACATAATAATAATAATTAATTAATTAATTAATTAATTAAATTAAAAAAAAAAAAACAAAAAAACAACAATGGTCAGATTTGAGAAGAAGTAAAATGGCTTTCAACAGATTGCAGATTCAGATGGTCAGTTATTACCGTAAAATCCTATCTCAGATTTCCTTTTCCTTTATATTATGGTTATAAGAAATTAATTTAGTTATGGTCATAAGAAATTAATTTAGGATTAAATCTTCTTTCCTGTCTTACCGTCTGTAATAATCAGATCCCATATACAATTATTAGATTTTTGTTAGCATTTTAGTTATACCAAATAAAGTTATAAGGTTAGATTCAATAAATTTTAGGTGGCACATCTATAAACTAAAAGACGGTAGCGTGTACTTAAAATTTGCCTATTTACAGAATGAAAAAAAAAAATGAGAGAGGGAGGGAGATTGAGGAAAGATTTGTTAAACAGTATTTAACAATAAAAGGAAATATGAAAGGGCAGTGAGTTCCTTTAGCTCCTCTCAATTTTGTTGAACAGAAAAGATCACAATTTTAAGATGACCAATGTAAATTAGAGTAATAATTTTATAGAGTTAAAACTTGAAACTGATGTCACGAGCTCATATAGGTTGACTCGAATTTCAAAGGACGGAATCGAACTTAAACTAAAGATATATTTGTGACAACGACTTAAGCTATATAGGTAAGTGACCTTACTATCGGCATGGTTATATTTGATGTTGACACGTGCCCTGTGGTTCTGCACGTGTTATATATATTGATATGTGTGAATTGTCTGTGGATCGATATGCTTCCTATATGTTATGTTATGTTATAATATGTGGTTTGTATGATAATAATTATGGTACGATGTGCTCAAGGATATGTTTGAGATATGGAACGAGAAGGATGCACAAAACGAAATGTAACGATAGGAGTAAGATACGTTCATGAAACGTTAGAGTTGGGTTACATACCGGAGTGCTATAGATAGGAGAGATTGATGAAAGAATACGGTTAGGTTATGGGTAGAAAGGGATAGGTTTGTGATAGATTTATAGAACGATAGTGTTAGGGTACGTTCTTGTGACGATATGACTAAGGTACGTCACGTAATGATATGTTTGTGATAGGTACATTAAGAAGGTGTTGTCAAAATTCAGAATGAATGAAGCCAAACCCATGAGTACCCGTTTTGCAAACTTTGTTAAATTGTCAAAGACCACTCTCCCAAGACAGTTGAAGAACATGAGTACATGACATCAGTTCCATACGTTTCTGCCGTTAGGATTTGATGTTTGCTATTATCTGCACTAGACTTGATATAACACATGGAGTGGGAGTTGTTAGTAAGTACATGGTAAACCAGAGAAATAACCTTATGAAACTATGAAATTTATTTCGAGATATCTTAGAGGTACATCTAGTACTTCACTTTGTTAAGACAATGACAAAACAGTTTTGCAACGTTTTGTTGATATTGATTTTAGTGGAGATAAAAATTCTACTAAGGGCACATTTGGATAAATCCAAACTATATATAGAACAACAATGAGTTGGATGTCCAAATTTCAAAGTTATGTCATTCTTTCATATATTGAGACTTGAGTATGTGGTAATAGCTAATGAGTCTTCAAATGAGAGAATTATTAGGTCGTTTGCTACTTATTTATAGCTTACTTTATACATGATCATATATATAGATGACTTAGAGGGTAGATGGTTATATACCGTGGATGACTATACTTAGTAAAGTTATTTATAGTAAATTAAACTATAAGTATGTTAGTGAATTGAAAATATACATTCTTTATTTTCTCTCCCTATAAACCTTTAGTCAATATTCATCATTACATTTTGTCTCCGGTTCTTTATATTCATCTAGATCGAGTATGTGAGTTGTTGTGCAGTTCTAACAACACCGTCTAACCATTTTTCCTTAAGGACTCGTGCCTTTAAACCCTTGACACGAATTTCCCCTGAAATTTATTTACTGTTTATACGTATTTATGAATTATCTCCAAGATTAATGATATTTCTTAAAATTGAAGCTAAGGTTGAACTCTTTATTGTGTGAGATTTTATTTTTACCACTCAATTTCAAGGAGGCGTCACTCAATTGTTAACAACAAATTTTTCGGTGTTGTTGAAGGTTTATCCATTACTTGTTTGGAATTTCCGAAAATATTAATATTTTTTAATATAAAATTCTTCCCTTCAATTTTTTATGGATGGGATAAGACCCTACAAATAGATAGCTACTGAGTATATTTGTACTCAACCATTTTTTTTTTTTTTTTTGGAAGTATTGGTCGAGGTGAGGAGGTGCTAAGGTGCTAGAGAGTTGTACTGTCATGCTTGTTTTTTTGGGTTGTTATTGTCATTAGGTTTGGATCTGGTTCAGTTGCGGTTTGAAAACACCTGTTTTGTTATGATGTTTTTTTAGATTTTGTACTATGTTGTTGTATGACTTTAAATCCCACAATTTTTTATTTACTATATTCGTACTTTTATTTTTATTTTTATTTGCCTTGTTTTTTCTCTTAGTCATGGTCTGAGATTCGAAATCTAAAAAATTGGATCGTGACAATGCAATGACCGAAGATTATCACAAAAGCAAAAGATTGATAGTTGTTTGAGCATTCATTTATTGAAAAGGTACATCCACGGAAAGAATGTAAGAAGCAAGGTGGGAACCACACTCTGGTAGTAAACTCGAGCTGAGTGTAAAAAAATATATATGTATTGATGACTTCGTGGCCCAATGGATAAGGCGCTGGTCTATGAAACCAAAGACTCTGGGTTCGATCCCCAGCAGAGTCGTTAGGTGACTGAAACTACTAAAAGTATGTTCAGACCAATGTTTTATAAAACACCCCCACCTACCATCGAACAAAATACACCATAAAGCGCGCTCTTGAACGGCCTCGCCTGAATTGAGGCCACCTTGAGCATAAGCTCTCACGACTACAAGCTTGATGTAAACTATTGTTCTGACATGTTTAGGTACATCTTTTTAGATGACAAGACGAGATAAATCTTGAGATATTGTAATATAACTTATGTAAACTATTGTTCTGACATGTTTAGGTACATCTTTTTAGATGACAAGACGAGATAAATCTTGAGATATTGTAATATAACTTATGTTACAAGACTAACGCAAGTTTGATTTGAGATTAAGTTGCAGAAAAAATCACCTAGTGATGTTGTAGTAGAAACTATAGAAACTCCTGAAACTGTCCTTGAAGAACTAGAGGTGGAGCAAATAACACCTTAGTAGGTGCTGAGGACATTATCTAGATCTACCAGAGAACCAGATAGATATTCATCTTCACTACACTATCTGATGTTTACTAATCAACATGAACTAAGTCTTTTGATGAGGCCCTACATGTGGAAAATTTAACAAGGTGGGAGTAAGCCATGGATGAAGAGATAAGCTCACTTGAAAAGAATAATATGTGAGTATTGACTGAGTTACGTACATAAAAGTGCTCAAGTAGATGTTAAAAATCAAGGCCTAACTAGATGACAAAATGAGGTTTAAGGTTTGATCGGACATTCACAAAAGAAAAACATTGATCATAACGAAATCTTTTCTCCTATTTTTAAGTTAATTATTATCCAAATTTTGTTGAGTATTGTTGCATTGAAAAATTTACACATTGAGAAAATGGAGTTTAAAATAACATTTTTACCTAGAAGTCTCGATAAGGAGATTTATTATATGTAGCAACTTCAAGGGTTTGTAGTTCCAAGTAAGAAACACATGGTGTGTAAGCTCAATAAGAGTCTGAAGGGATTGAAACAAGCACTGAGACAGTGGTACAAGAAGTTTGATTCCTTCATGTGCAAAAGTTGTTTCCACAGGAGTAAAAGGAATCCAATATTTATGTTCGTCGTGATATCATGCAGGGCTTTTCTTTTATGTGGCATCCAGTGACGTGTAATGCATTGTGTCCGACAAAGTTAGGCCCAAAGAGTACGTAGACGAGCCTTCTTGGTGAGCCCATGTGCACGTACGTGTGCCGTGTGTGGAGAAGTACCATACATCCAACCCTGCTCGGATATGAAAATAGCCTAAGGTTATGTAATATTTATAAAAGATAGGTCTCACTCATGTTTTGCATGTGGTTGCATATCTAACCTCAATAGTGGAGTGATATACTAAATATTTCATAAAATATTGAAGCCAAGTGCTACCTTAGTTTTAGGTATTAAAGCCCCTATAAACGGACGACGGTGAACGCTGGAAAGGCCGTGAAAGTTAGAATAGGCATAATAGGCACAATAGGGCAATGAAATGTTTTGAATTTTAAATTACTAGATGATAGGTTGCATTGAATTTCTATTTACAGTTGTTAGGTGTTTTTCTGACATTTTATTTATGTTCAAACTTGGTTGAATTTCATGTTCCAAACTATTTATATTAGTCTATGACCTTATTTATGAATTTATGCATTAAATTCTTAAGCATACATAGTTGATGCCACTAATTAGGTTACGAAAATTAGGGACGTGAAGTTGTTATTTCAAATATTACATTTTTCTCTTTTGCTCATAAGACTTGTTATTTTATTCCAATATTCATTGTGGTTACAAAATACCGCTAACAATTCCCTACATATGTAAATATAGTAACTTAAATATCAAAGTTGGAGGTACGACGTGCCAACCAACTAAGCATAACACTTTTAGGAAGATAGAATAGGACCCGTACATCAAGATTGTTTTAGCAAAGTCTCCAAGAAAGAGACCTTCCTATTAAACTTATGCCGTTTTGTTTTTCTAAAATACAATTAGATGTGTATACTATTATATGAACGTTTGTTGTTTCTTGTTTGTTGTCATATATATTAGACCAGAAAAATATATGTTTTGGGGTTGGATGTGTGCATATTTTGATTATTTAATGCAGTAAATGTGGTAGGGGTTATACGCTACGTGTATCGGATAACCAACCACTAACAGTCACATGTGGTGATTGCTAAAAATTATTTTTGTGGTAAAGGTTACACGTTGTGTGTATCAGATAGCAAGTCACTAACGATTTTACTGAAAGGAGTATCTCGATAATGATTTTATTGAAATGTCTTTTAGCATATTTTCATGTCTTTTAAATTATAAACTTTTAGGTGTTAAGTGACGTCTCCAAACACTACGTATGCTGAAAGTTGGGTCAGTACACTTTATATTCAACAAATTCTCTCACTTTTCCTAGAAAAAATAAGATGTAAGCTCCCATGACCAGGAGCCTACTAACGTTGCAAAGTTAGGGGCATGACTCTAGACCACTTGTTCTGGACATTGAAGCTCCATATATTCTCATAATGGTATAATATCAGCAAAATTGAACATAAACTCTTATGATTTTATTTTAATTATTTTCGTGAAAGGCTTCATAATACATATAACTAGATTCAAGTATTTTTTTTTTTAGATTGATATATTTTTAAATTTTATTATGGGCCATGATTGACGTCAATTTAATGATATTAGAAAATTTTTGAACTATTAATTCATAAAACATCTCTATTAATTTATAATTCAATTTGAATATATATTTTGAAAAATTATATTCCAAATGGTTAAAAAAAAAATTTAATTGTTGGAGAATAAATAAAAAAATATATTTGTATTGATGACTTTATGGCCCAATGGATAAGGCGCTAGTCTACGAAACTAGAGACTCTAGGTTTGATCTGCAGCAGAGTCGGTATGTGGCCTAAACTAGGCTCATACATCAAGAGCTACCAAATATCGATTATCATCTAACTATTTATATTGAAATCTTTAATTAAGATTTACAACCCAACGGATTAGGTGATAGTCTATGAACCAGAGGGTCCGATCCCCACTCCTTTCCTTACTTACATGATGAGTAGTGTATTTCAAGAAAGATTCCAATTTTGGGCCTCAGTTTTTGCATCATGATCCACACCTAATATAGGTATTGGGACTGACATATGGATTTTTAAAATGAACTGTTGGGAGGGGATTGATGTGGATTTATGAAGGCGGATATGAGAGAACTAATGTACGGAGGATTGTAGGAAAACGAAGGAACTATTTGGGATTGTTGGAATGCCGAACGCATTGCAGCATGTCGGTAAATATGGTTTCTACTTTTTAGATTAGTCTTCTCCATTATCTTCTCGAATCTAGTCAAATCAAGTATGCTGATTACGAGGTTGTCGTACTGAATGTACTAGTGTTGGTGGTGAGAACCAGTGGCAACTCACCCTCCGAATCTACTGGGCTTTAAGTTACCTCTAGTCTCTTCCGCACCTGATTCTCAAATTCAGGTTCTGTGATGTCGAATTAGGATTGAAACCGAGTTTTGACTCAACGGAGATGTTGGCGCATCACTTTGACATAAGTTACATATGCTAGCGAGGTGTCGGCCAATTTCAGGCTCTTTTGCAATAAAGAATCATTTCTTGAGTGAACCCAGACAAAACATTGGCTAAATTGATTTCATTCTCATGAGAGGGCTTTTAGACAATCAAGGTGTCAAAGATCCTCATTTTGACGTCAATTGATGAGGGTTGCCCTCTATTTGTGGACCACCCAAATAATGCATTTCCAAATTACTACCTTGTTGCCAAAATGAAAAGGAAAAGATGTTCTCGCTTATTAGAAGAATCGAGCGCATACTCTTATTTAGAGCGTTTCGAAATCTAAGAAAAAGACAAGGCAAGCAGATATATAAAATTCTTCCCTTCAATTTCTTATTCCTTTTTTTTCTATCACATCTTCAAATTCTTCTTTTTTTTTTTTTATTGGGTGTTACACATACCTCTCCCTAAAACTCGATTTTGGACTAAATTTTAAAGTTTAATTCAATTGATTTGTAGAAAATCTCTTATTGTACTTATTATTTATACGTTTATAATTATATTATTTTCATGGAAATATTAATTTATTTAAAATATCTAAGGTTTTGTAGCTCAGTTGGTTAAGGCGTTGGTCTTATGAGCCAAAGGTCGCGGGTTCAAGCCCCACATTTCTCATTATATATTTTGCTATCTCATTGAATATTCTTTTATACTTTTCCCAACAAGTTCCAGTAAAGCAAGATAAAATGTTATTGTGAAAGGATTCATTATGAATGGCATGTTATTGTTGAAAGGATGAACAGAACGTTAAATGAACAAATAAAGAGTAGGAGGATTCATTATGAATTGCCTAAGACATTCTGGACACGAAAAGAACTCAAGTACTCTTACTTGAGAACTTTTGGCTATACTATAAATGTTCATGTTGGTCAAGAGGAGAGTGACAAGCTTGACATTGAGGCTGTGAAGTGCTACTTCATAGGCTATGGGTCTAACATGTTCGAGTACATGTTTTGGGATGACAAGAACAGAAAAGTCCCGAGACACTGTTATATGACTTTTGATGAAAATATTTATATAAGAACAAAAAGAAGAAAGATTCTGGGACAACGAATCGAGTGGGAGTTGAGGTGGAGCAAGTGACACCTGAGCAAGTGTTGAGAGGATCATCCATAACTACCAGAGTACCAGATAGGTATGTACCTTCATGACACTATTTGTTGCTTACTAATTTAGGGGAACTAGAGCCCTTTGATGAGGCCCTACATACAATGAAGTGGGAGCAAGCCATGGATGATGAGATGTCTAGGGTTCAGAAATGTGTTGCCCTTTCATCTACTGAGTCGGAGTACTTTGCAATAACTGAAGCTGAAAAGGAGAATATATGGATGTGAAACTATCAAGAAAAATTGGGCAAGAAGCAGCACGAGAAGATTTTTTATATAGATAGTCAGAGTGTCATTTAATTGGTGAGGAACCCAGTTTATCATTCAAAGACAAAACATAGAACGCGATACCATTTCACTCGTAGGTTAGTGGAAAATGGTGATATGTTTGGAGAAGATAAAGGGTGCAAAGAATCCAACAAATATGTTGACAAAATGTGTTTGTTTGAACATTTAGGTTGTGTAAAGCCTCAATTGTTATGGTGCAGTGAAGATGCTGATAGTCGTTTGAGAATGAAATTCTTTGTTCAGTGATCACTATCCAAGTGTAAGAATTGTTGGGATATCAAGCCTAATTTCTATTTATAGTAAAAAGCTGGTAAACATATATTTAGTAGATATTTATATATAGTAGATGCTTATATAGGTTAAAGCTATATATAAACCGAAAACATATATATACCCCTTAGGCAGTTCTTTGAAGATGTACTATTTTTCATTCTCTGTATTATCTCTTGTTTACATATCTAAATGCATCAATATAAAATCTTTTAGACAATATTCCTCGTATTGTTCTCTCTACTATTTCTTTGTGTTCATCTTGATCAAGTGTGTGCGTTGTCGTGCGATACTAACATAGGACGCCACAACTATAACGGTTTACAAGTTCACTTAGGTCAGAATGATCAAGTACATCGAGCACCCTAGGATTGTGAGCAACATTTAGAGGTCTAGATGAGGTGATTGCTAAAAATTATTTTTGTTATAAAGGTTACACGTTGTGTGTATCAGGTAGCAAACCATTAATGATTTTAGTGAAAGGAGTATCTCAAGAATGATTTTATTGAAATGTCTTTTAGTATATTTTCATATATTTCAAATGGTTAAAAAAACAATTTAAAAATTGTTGGAGAATAAATAAAAAAATATATATGTACTGACGACTCTGTGGCCCAATGAATAAGAAGTTGGTCTATAAAAAACCAGAGAATCTGGGTCGGATCCCATCGGTATGTGACTCAAACTAGGCTTCACACATTAAGAACTACCAAATAGGTTCATAAACATGTTTCTACTTATGTCCGACGGGGTAAATCATTCGTATTTCGTTGTTTTCTTTCTATATTTCACCTTTCCTTTTCTTGTAGGTGAGCTTATGATGAGTAGTCGTGTGGGGGGGGAGGGGTACGCTAGCAAAAATACACTCGAAGGAAGGGGGTTTTCCTCTCACGACATTTATGTTTGACTGGGTAAATCATTCGTATTTCGTCGTTTTCTTGCTATATTTCACCTTTCCTTTTCTTGCAGGTGAGCTTAAGATGAGGAGTCGTGTGGGGGGTACGTTTGGGGATTATTCGTGGTTCGTTGGGTGTTTTAAAACAAGAGGGGGGATTCTTATCTCTTTCAGTCACAGCTAAAGATGACTACTCTTAAAACAAGAGGTAGGTTCTTGTCTCTTTGAGTCACAGCTAAAGATGACTACTGAAAACAGTTTTGTTCCAGCAATACCAAAATTTGTTGGTCATCGTTTTCTTTCTATATTTCACATTTCCTTTTCTTGCAGGTGAGCTTATGATGAGTAGACGTGTGGGGGGTTCATTTGGGGATTATTCATTGTTCGTTGGGTGTCTTAAAACAAGAGGTGGGGTTCTTGTCTCTTTTAGCTGCAGCTAAAGATGACTACTAAAGACAGTTTTATAGCACATGTTGAAAAGGCAACCGACCAAACCATGCGGTTATGTGGCACATCACATCGAAAACTTAGTGCAGCCTCTACACCACAGCAGAACAGAGTGGTAGAAAGAAAAAAGCGCTTGGATGAGGAGGTTTATGTGACACAACTTCTTAGTTATGTGAAGCGGGAGAAGGGAGAGATTCTGATAAATCAGGTTATGGCGGGGATATCTAGCAATGGAGATGAGTTTTTGCCGGAGGTTAGTAACGGACGGGTGGTGGATTCCCAGGCTACGTCGACGTCGATTCCGACACTGAATCTGACACCATTGACGATATCGAGATCTTTTAGGGAGGGAAAAAACTCGTTGCAGCAGTGGACGCCAACGACTTCTTGAACTTGTTTCGTTGCTCGGATCTGGTGAAGGTGGAGCTCAATCGCCTTAAGAATGAAGTACGAGATAAGGATAGAGAGCACAGGAAAGCTCAGACGAACTATCAAAGAGCTAACTAAAGAACTATCAAAGGCCAAAGAGATATTAAAGTTGACAAAATATCTTCTTGAAAGCAAGAATCTTGAAATAAAGAAAATCAATGATGAGAAGATGGCTTCAATGGCAGCTCAATTTGCCGCTCATGCTACTCAAAAGGATGATGACATGCCTCTAATCGAAGACATTCTTGCACCTTTGGAGGCTGAACTAAAGCTTGCACGACACAAGATTGCAATGCTTCAAGATGACAACAAAACACTGGATCGTCTAACCAAATCAAAGGAAGCGGCTTTGGTTGATGCTGAGATTACTGTTCAAAGTGCCCTGGCCAAGGCTTCTATGGTGCATGATTTACGAAAAATAATTAAGAGTTAATGAAACAGATAGAGATTTGTCAGGAAGAAAACAAAATCTTGGACAGGATGCACGGACTGAAAGTTGCAGAGGTTGAGAAATTAACTCAAACTGTGAGGGAACTGGAGAAGGCTGTCCTTGCTGCGTGGTGTGACTGCTCGGATGCTGTGAGAGATTATCCGCGCAAAATTCAGGAGATGAATGAGGAAAAGGGACAGAGTTGGCTCGTGCAAAGGTGTTAGTCAACAGAGTGGCTGTAGTAGATGCATATGAAAAGATCCAGAAGTTACTCATGAAAAGCTTTTCCTTCAGCACCGAACAGGTCCCCATTTGAAAATTTTTAGTATTGAAGATGAACCAAAGAAAGGAATTGATTCCAACAATGGCTTCTCCTTGTCGGATGTTGTTTTTCGATAATCGGCAAGTGAAATCAGGTGAGAGGAAATCGTTTCACGGAAAGTCGTTGGAAGAAAATAAAAAATGCGAAAAATAACAGAGTGAGAAAATTGCTGAAGACTTTTGCTTAAAATGACGTGCTGAAATCTTATCGAGATATTTACCTATTTAAATATCTAACTTATCCTAAAAATGACTAAGAGTGACCAACTAAATCTGTGTCACTTCCTATCTAAAAATTTGGTAATTCATTCAACGTGTTTGTCAAATGGTCAAAATTTGGTAATCCATTCAACGTGTTTGTCAAATGGTCAAACGAAGGTATTCAATCAACTAATGAAAACGTGCAGAGCTAAAGGAAAACCTCAGGTTTTATCTAACAATCTCCTCCTAAAACCTGTGTTATATCTACCTTATTTTATTTGAACTCCGATTTGAGCCCTATGGCTCGGTGTCCCTAGCAGCATGTCCTCCAGACTCCACGTCTTGTTCGGCCACCTCTTCTTCGAGCTGGCACGCCGCTAGTCCCGATGGTTCACCTCTTCCTAATAGGTCTCCCATCCTCCGGTACCTGGCCGAGAGGCTGACTGGTTGCTCTATCTCCAACTCTAGGATGTATATGCGGTTTGCCGTGTACTGAACTTGCGTGAGCAACCGTCGTCAATCATCGCGGATCCTAAGTAGCCCGCGCTTGATGGAAATGTGGCAGCCGGCCTTATCGAGTTGACCGAGGCTCACAATATTAGCCTTGAGCCTCGGGATGAAGTAGACGCCGGTCAGCTTGTGATGCTTGCCTCCCTTGCCGACGAACAGGATGGTGTCGCGCCCTTCGATTTTGACGACAGAGTCGTCGCTGAATTTCACCGTCCCGCGAATCCCCGAGTCAAGTTCAGAGAACGCAGACTTGTCCCCGGTCATATGGTTTGTTGCTCCCGTGTCGAGGACCCACGCTGGAGCTCTTGCTATTCGCCTCTTTCATCGATTTGAGCGAACACTCGCTCCTTCTTCAGTTGAATTGGCTCCTCAGCCGGTGCCTTGTTATGCACAGTTGGAGATCTTCCTCGGGTTCGACGCTCACCAAAGCAGTTATGCAGTCGTCGATTACCCCCGTGGATTTGGGGAGCTCTTCCTCGGGTTCGACGCTTACCAAAGCAATTATGCTGTCGTTGATTACCTCCGTGGATTTGGTGAACTCTTCCTCGGGTTCGACGCTCACCGGAGTAGTTATGCCGTCATCGATTACCTTCGTGGATTTGGAATCGAAATTAGGGACATCAGGTAGGACTGATGCAGTCACCATGAAAAGAGTTGGCTCGTCCTCCTCGGATTGAGCTACATGGGCCTTCTCGGCCGTCTCCTTGTTCCTGAGCTTGCTCCAGCAATTCTTGCTCAGATGACCTCTCTTCCCACAGTACGAGCACTGGATTGGCCTGTCATTAGTTGGTTCCTTCTTTTGATCCGCCTCTTTCCCGCGCATGCGCCCGCGAGATTTCCATGGCTTCTTACCATCTTTGCGGCTGGAGGGCCCATTGCTCTCACCGGTGTCATCACGGAGCTTTAGGCGTGCAAGCCATTCCTCCTCAGTGAGGAGTAGACGACCCTCCTTGTCGACAGCTGAAACGGTATTTTTCTTCCGCTACTCGACGTTACGCAGTCTTCTGGTCACCTCTTCCACCGTTAGGTCGTTTACATCAAGCAATGTCTCGATTGAAATTGCAACTTGCTCGAGGTGATCGGGGACGACCTGTAGCATCTTCTTCACGATTTCTGTCTCGCTGATGCTGCCACCGAGAGTGGTGATGCTGTTGGCGAGCCCCGTGATCCGCATTGAAAAATCATTGACGGTTTCACCGTCCTTAAATCGGATCTTTGAGAGCTCCTTCCGCAGTTGCTTGATGTTGGATTCCCGCACTCGCTGTACACCGACCCGACAGGATTTGATTCCCTCCCAGGCCGATTGTGCAGTGCGCTTGGTGGAGAGAGACGCCAGCATCTCTGGGGGCATAGATCGTAATATGGCGGCGAACGCCAGCCGATCCTCCTGGTACTCAATCGTTTCTCCTTCCTCTAGCTCGACAGCGTGCCATAACCTTTGCGCCTGTAGGTTGATGCGTATCAACAAGGTCCACTTGTTGTAGTTGGACCTTGTCAACGTCAGATACTGAACGATGGCGGTCGTTGTCTCCCTGATCACTCGCTCAACGACAACTCGACACCCGTCATCACGGCGTCGGCCTCTTCGTGGTGGTGATGGAGATGGTGGCACTTGGCGGCGGCGTAGAGAGTGGCCAACTAAATCTGTGCCACTTCCTACAAAATTGCCATCTAAAAATTTGATAATCCATTCGACGTGTTTGTCAAATGGTCAAACGAAGGTATTCAATCAACTAATGAAAACGTGCAGAGCTAAAGAAAGAAAAACCTTAGGTTTTACATAACATCGGATTGCAAAGAAAGCATTGTATCGTCTCCTGCCATTGATCAATTCTTCCACCACAGTTCGCCCTAGCTCAGCCACCACAAGCACAGTCGCAGGCCGCCGTAGAATTGGTTCCAAAGAAGCCATTGCCTGAAAAAGGCAAGCTCTTGGAAGCAGTAATAAAAGCAGACCGTCTGCTTCAGATTCTGCTTGTCGCCGGATATCTTCTTGAGTGGAGGCACCCACCCCCGCCACTTGAATCCTTCGAGATCCCACCAGTGAGAGTTCCTTCAATGCCACCACGTGCGTGGTACAACCGTTTTGAAATGTGTCCTTATGAACATACTCTGTTTTTCAAGAAGTCATTACAAGGTACTTTCTTACTTATATGTGTTTATGTAGAGGAGCTCATGTTTACTGGAAACGATGAGGCTTTGTTGAGTTTTTTTAAGGAATCCACGATGAAGGCATTTGATATGACTGATCTTGACGTTGCGATATTTCCACTCTCTATGTTCCACTATTAAGCTGACCAGAAATTCAGTCTTTCTCGGTCGATGCAAACACATTGATGATTGTTTCCACTTCCTCCGTGATTTAAGTAAAGATGAAACTGTGATGTTACAAAATTGTCATACTAAGCAAGTGGCTAATATCATGACAAAACCTTTGACTCGAGTTCTGTTTGAGAAGCTACCCATGTTGCTTGGTGTCTGTCAAGATCCTGAAGTTTGTTCTAAAGACTTCGTCATGTCATCGGTTCAAGGGAGAAAATGTTGAAAAAGATTTAGTTGTGCGTTATTAGTATAAGAAGGGAGGGAATATTGAAAAAGATTTAGTTGCTATTTTTATGTGGTTATTAGTTGAAAGGAGGGAATATTGAAAAAGATTTAGCTGTTATTTTTATGTATGACTGATATGATCTTATGTCATATCATAGATATGATCTCATGCCAGATTCTTTGTTTTGGCATGATATTCTGCTTTGGGTTAAGATTTTATCTTTATTTTCAGTTAAACATTATACTGATTTTTTTTTCTTTTGCAAACTTATCTTCATTAAGTTTATCAGTTTTTACTGATGTATGCAGATGATTTACTAATTATAAGATCCAATAAGAGAGATAAACCACTTGAAGCCAAGTATCTTTTTCGTATTTGAGATGAAAGATTTGAGTGTAAAGAAGTTGATTCTTGGGATGAGGATTTCTCGATATAAATCTATTGACACATTAAATCTATCATAAGAGAAGTACATTGATAAGGTGTTGTCAAAATTCAGAATGAATGATGCCAAACCGAGGACTGCCTCTTTTGCAAACTCTGTTAAATTGTCAAAGACCACTCTCCCAAGACAGTTGAAGAACATGAGTACATGACATCAATTCCATACGTTTCTGCCGTTAGGATTTGATGTTTTCTATTATCAGCACTAGACTTGATATAACACATGGAGTGGGAGTGGTTAGTAAGTACATGGTAAACTAGAGAAATAACATTGTGAAACTATGAAATTTCTTTCGAGATATCTTAGAGGTACATCTAGTACTTCACTTTGTTAAGACAATGACAAAACAGTTCTGCGACGTTTTTTGGATATTGATTTTAGTGGAGATAAAGATTCTACTAAGAGCACATCTGGATAAATCCAAACTATAGATAGAACAACAATGAGCTGGATGTCCGAGTTTCAAAGTTATGTCACTCTTTCATGTACTGAGACTGAGTATGTGGTAATAGCGGTAGTATGGAAGAAGATGATAGGGATGACAAACTATCTAAAATAATTAGACAATAAGAAGATGACTGAATGAGTCTTCAAATGAGAGAATTATTAGGTCATTCAGTCTGCTACTTATTTATAGCTTACTTTATACATGATCATATATATATATAGATGACTGAGATGGTAGATGGTTAGATGGTTATATACGGTAGATAACTATACTTAGTAAAGTTATTTATAGTAAATTAAACTATATAGTATGTTAGTAAATTGAAAATATACCTTCTTTATTTTCTCTCCCTATAAACCTTTAGTCAATATTCATCTTTACATTTTATATCTCGGGTTCTTTATATTCATCTAGATCGAGTATATGAGTTGTTGTGCAGTTCTAACAACACCGTCTAACCATTTTTCTTTAAGGACTCGCGCCTTTAAACCCTTGACACGAATTTCCCCTGGAAGTTATTTATTGTTTATATGTATTTATGATTGAATTTCTATCCTCAATTTATCTTCAAGATTAAAGATATTTCTTAAAATTGAAGCTATGGTTGAACTCTTTGTTGTGCGAGATTTCATTTTTACCACATAATTTCAACGAGGCGTCACTCAATTATTAACAACAAGTAGATAGCTTACTAAGTATATCTATACTCACCTTCTTTTTTTTTTTGAAGTATTGATCGAGGTGAGGAGGTGCACTGTCGACCAGGGTCATAAGTTCTTTTTGTTTTTTTTTTTTTTCGGGTTGTTATTGTCATTATGCTGTATCTCGTTCCGTTGCTGTTTGGCAACACCTGTTTTGTTACAATGTTTTTTTGGATTTTGTACTATGGTGTTTTATGACTTAAATAGTTGTACTTTTATTTTTATATTTTATTTTGCTTTGTTTTTTCTTAGTCATGGTTTGAGATTTGAAATCTAAAAAATTGGATCGTGACAATGCAATGACTGAAGATTATCACAAAAGCACCAGAGTAATCGTTGTTTGAGCATTCGTTTATTTAAAAGGTACATACAAGGAAAGAAAGTAAGAAGTAAGGTGGAAATAGCCGAGAATAAAAAAAATATATATGTATTGATGACTCCGTGGCCCAATGGATAAGGCACTGGTCTTCGAAACCAGAGAGTCTAGGTTCGATCCCCAGCGGGGAGTCGATGGGTGACTTAAATTGGTAGAAGTATATTATTTCTGACTTAATTTTAAAGTTCACACTTTAGTGACCAGCTCTTGCTATACATATCATTTGTACATTTATAATTATATTATTTTCATTAAAATATTAATTTATTTAAAACATCTAAGGTTCTGTAGCTCAGTTGGTTAGAGCGTTGGTCTTATGAGCCGAAGGTCACGGGTTCAAGCCCTGCCAGAAACCAATTAAAAAAACAATTAGGGAAGTTAGTGGTTCAAGCACTTAACACAGCAGATAAGTGTCGTACCTAGGAAGACTTGCTTTATGTATTACAATGCGTACACTATTATAACGATGATCATGCCTTACATGACATTGGGAATCTAATCCAAGAGACTTCCCAAAATAATTGAAATTGAAATTTTATAATTAGATGTACATGAGCTTGAGGGAATACTTAGGAAACATATTACTAAAATTTGCAAAAAGAATAGAGACAATAACAATTTCCAAGCTCCATTCTTATAACTCTTTTAACACGTTGAGCAGCTAGTTATTTACTAGTGCATTGTACTTAAATAATTGGTATTTAAGTCATGTTTGTAATCCCGAATAGCTATGCTCGTCTCCTATGAGATGAGATTTTCTGAGTACATCGAAAATTGAATAGTAGAGTAATTTGTCAACATACTTCACTTGTTCCTATAATTTTAATTGATCTAGAAATGAATAAAAAATCTCTTTATGGGTTAAAACAGGCTTCTCGTAATTTTTTCTCCATGTTCTCTACCATTTTACAAAATACAGGCTACATTCAGTCCAAAGCAAATTACTCCTTATTTACTAAGAGTAAAGGTAATTCTTTCAGTGCAGTTCTTATCTATGAGGATGATATTCTGTTGACAGGTAATGATTTCAAAGAAATTCAACATCTCAAGACTAGTTTGCTCGAGAAATTCCTTATCAAAGATTTAGAGAATTTGAAATATTTCCTAGACATTGAATTTTCTCGATCTAGAAAAGGAATTTTTATGTCTAAAACGAAGTATACTCGAGACATTCTTTAAGACACAAGTCTTACATGTGCACGTCCAGAAAAATTTCCTATGGAGCAAAATCTAAAACTTTCCTTAACAGAAAGAGAGAAGTTGAATGATTCAAGTAAATACAAACGGTTGATTGGTAGATTAATATATTTTGTGTATGACTGTTATTAGTTCTGGAATATATCTTTATATAGGTCCGTTAACATTTTTTTTCTTCTCTTTTAGAGTTAGTTAGTAGAATATTTTATCTTATTTAAATGATTTCTTTAGTACTCCCACTTTATTGAAACGTTGTGAACATTAATGCCATGAAATTTGATTAGGAACCTTATGTCATGGTTTAAAGGGATTATACAAAGTTACAAGGCTATTTGAATATGCTAGGGATTTAAATCATGATTAGGGTGGTAAATGACCAAAATACTCAAGACCTTAAAATACTTAACATACTACAAAAATTTATATGAGACTCATATATGATATTAAGAGTAATTATGAAAGATATTAATGAGTTTAAGACAACTTTGGGTATGAATGTAACTACCCTCAAGACACTTTATAAGAAACAAGATTTATTATGAATACCAAGTGATAGGAAACTGATTTGCGAGTATCTTGAGTTTTACTAAATACAAGAATATCTATTATGCTTATACAATAGAGGAGGGTTTTGTTAAGTCCCTTGATAATGTTACAAATAAATTGGAGGAAATAACTCTCATATATAAAGAGGAAGCTTTGAGGTTTTTGTAGGAAAAGTGATTAAGTTTGATTTGAAGGATAAAGCAATATATAAAGAGTAAACGAATCATGATCTAGTTAAATGAAGAAAACAAGTCACATTCAAGAAAGTAGGAAGGTTTGAATTATGGTGGATTGTTACGATCTAAGTTATTCCAATATTAATATCAACACGAGAGGTTCATTTTAATAAAAAGTCGGAGTCTTGAATCTGCTTGCAATTCTTAAGAGTATGGATAGGACAACTTAGCAGAGTTGGGGTAGACCAAGCCATAGGCACATGAGCTACAAAGCTTGGACTTCACACTCCTTAACATTTGTTTAGAAGAGAGTAGTAGCTCTAGTCATTAAGAAGAAAGAATTGGCCCATGCGGCTATATATTGAACATCAAGAGCTAATCCTAATAGTGATTAAAGAGGAAAAATATGCACTCACGTAGAAACAAGGATTCCCTCAAGTTGTGTGAGAGGTAGAGTGATGTCGTTGGACTCACTAATCCCTCATAGCTTAAGTAATTCCAATGAATCAGGTATTCAATGAGATTTCTAGACCTATTTTATAATAGTGTTCATATCGAGTATAAGAGACTAATCAGAGACAAAAAAGACAACAAGATGAACCCTTAAGCCAACTTGATATCGCTATAAAGTGAGCGTTAAACCAAGCTCTCATCTCTTTGGTTTTCCTCTTCTTTGGTTTTCTTCTCCATCATCCATGACATTCATCTCCTTCCTTCATGATACTAGGGTGCTAGGTCTATTGGAAATATACTGGCATGGATCATTTTGTATCCACTCTCGTTCTAGCTTCCTAGTCTTAGCTTGGTTCTTTTATGCATGCATTGCTAGGAAGATTATCATATTGATCACCTAAAGCATGGTTTACATAATCTAGACATTCGTGCAAGCTTATTTAGGAGATATCCTATGTACGCATAAAGCACTACAAAACATAAGTTAAGACATTCATGCAAACAACCAGCTAAACAGGGAGATAACATCTATCAATCATCCGAAGCATCAGTATCATTTAAATCAACATTCATTATAAATCTCATCATTGAGGGGCATTTTTGTAGTTTCTTACATTTTACTTACTGAGCAATTTTGCCCAACTCGCATTCTACTTATGCATATTCTCTGTCTAGCCTTGAATAAAATTAAAGAACATGTTTCTCAAAAATCTTATCAATCCCTACAAGTATTAATTGTCTAAAGTGAGCGTGGATACTTACTTAGATGACTTGTACCTTCCCGAACAAGTCAAGTGAGTGACTAGCGATTCATGCATTCAGCCCCAACATCTCACGTTCACATAAGGTTTTCTCTTAATTTTCTCGTCAAGATGTACGTTAGTTCACTTTACTAGTCGGTGGCATGCACTAATGAAACATTTGACATGCATCTCAAGACGTTAGTTGAGACGTGTCTCTATCGCTACTTGACGCAATACAAAACTTGAAAACTTTCGGTTCTCAACTTATGCCCTTTTTTTTTCCTTTCCTTTGGCTCATAAGACCAACACTCTACCCAACTTTGATGCTTAACCAAAAAACTACTATAATTTCATATATCTTTGTTGGATGGGTTTTGAAACCTAAATTTTCAAATTCAAATTTCAAGATTCTTGAACAATCTATGCCCTTTCGAATTTAAAATTATTTGATTAAATTATTCTCTTCTTTTATTACGTCTTCAAATTCTTTTTTTTTTTTTTTTTAGTCGTTTTAGAATATTTCTTTTCTCGAAATAAATTAAAGAAACATATCTTTTTCTAAAATCGAGTATTACATAGTAACTACACACCGCATAAGGAAAAACTTCATTTGGGAGTTGTGATAGCATTCGACTTTATGGGCACGGTTTCCATTTTACATTCGGCTCTAAGGAAGTAGCTCACAACTAACCATTCGTTCCACAACTCACACGAGTTAAAATTTGTTTGTAAATATATTTTTTTCCTTTAAATATTGATTAATTTAAGACATCTAAGGTTATGTAGCTCAGTTGGTTAGAGCATTGGTCTTATGAGCTAAAATTCACGGGTTCAAACCTCTCTAGAACCATTAAAAACCTATAACCTAGAGCCAAAAGTGCACCATTAGAGCCTCCTTCGTTTGAGTTTTCAAACAGCCTCACCTTAATCGAGGCTCGACTCAAGACTTTTTGAGTTACTTTGACTACACCTTTAAGGCTCACAACTTCTTTGTTCGATACTTGAGGATTCTATTGACATGATTAAGTTATGAGTCTGACTCTAATACCATGTAAGAAGCCGCGAACATCCACAACGACATGATATTGTTCACTTTTAGCATAAGCTCTCATAACTTATGATATTGTTCACTTTGAGTATAAGCTTTCATAACTTTGCTTTTGGCTTTCGCAAAAGGCCTCATACCAATGGAGATAGTGTTCCTCACTTATAAACTCATGATCTTTCTCTTATTTAGCCAATGTGGGACTACTCCTCTTAATAATTCTCAACACCTTTGTGGCTACAGAGCTCCCGAGCACCCCTCACCTCGAGCAGTGACATCAGCCACTTGAAAAGCAAATGAAAGAAGGGGTGAGTATAAATTACATCTGATAAGAACCCTATTTGTAAGGTCTTATCGCATCCTTTACCTAGGTATCCACAGGTTTTTTCTCTTGGTTTTAGATATGTAACCCTTCCTACTTTCTGACTTCAATAACGAACTTAGCTTACGTAGTGAGTATCAGTGTCCTTTGTCGAGGTGCTACCTCGTATTACTCTATCTCTAGTGAGGACATCGTCGTATGTGCTCGCCTACTCTATTCTTTCATGGTAGGTTAACTGGCAAACCGGATAATCAAGTCACCAAAAATTGGGGGAGTGGCCCCTCTTGTGCTTGCTATAACTTTGACTACCCGCATAAACCTACACCCCTCTCAAGACGGATCTATTGTGCAAGGGTAGTCCAACTGAATCAGCAGGTATCACACAACACTCACAGGCATATGTCTGGTGTAACAACCTCACTAAGAAGACAAGTAGGTTGTTTTCCACACCCAAACCGACAAGATGGTGACCCTCAAATCAAACCCATTTGATCATGTGAGAGTCGAGACAGACATTAGAATTTGAGGGTAGTATTATGAAATTTGATTTAAGATATAAAGTTAGTCTGCAATATATTTTATATACGTGTAATTGGTTAGGATTTTTCCCCTCTTTTTAGGAATGTATTACTAGTATATTTTATATTATCTTCATGATTTGGTTAGTAGTATATTTTGTATATTCTTATTTTATTTTCAGGATTTGGTTAATAGTATATTTTCTCTCTTTGTAGAAGTTTGTTGGTAGCTTGTATCCTATTTAAAGTCGTGAACATTAATGAAGATCAGACTTTCAATCCCACTTTTGTTTCTCCTTTTTAGCATGGTATCAGAGCTTCTCATTCTTAACATTGATCAGAGCACCGAACTTGGTGTTCTTAAATAACAAAATTTTCCTTATAGCAAAATCAACCAAATTCAGCTTCAAAATTTCATATGTTTATTTAACACATCCTTATTATATTCATCACTCTAATCGGCAAAGATATTCACTTTGTTCCAATCAAATTAAATGGGACAAATTACCAACCCTGTAATAAATCATTTGTTCATGAACCAAGAAGCATCTCATCGAGTTCTTAGATATATCAAAGGCGGTCTATTTCTAGGTTTTGCATCTTTGTTGGAAATTCAATAATTTCTTGGAAGTCCAAAAAGCAAACCAAAGTGTCCAGATCATCTCGGTTTTGCATCTTACTAGTAAAAAAGCAAACCAATGTTTCAAGTTTTGCATCTTCATGTGAAGTTCATTAATTTATTTGAAGTCTAAAAAACAAACCAATATGTCCAAATCATGAGCAAATACTTGTTCAGAGTTAGAGTTAAATTGACAGATGTTTTCTATGAAGCTTTGGTAAGACCGTATTTGATTTTCTAAAAGACAAGTTGGGTGTGATTTATATATACTCTTCAACTTGAACTTGACAGAGAGTATTAGAACTTGAGGGTAGTATTATGAAATTTGAATTAAGATATAAAGTTAGTACAGGAATATATTTTAATATACTCCTACTCGGTTAGGATATTTTCCCTTATCTTTTAGGAATTCGTTAGAGTATATTTTATCTAATTTCCAGGATTTGGTATATTTTATCTTGTTTTCGGGATCTGGTCTAGTATATTCTCTCTTACTACGAGTTGGTTGGTAGTTTCTATCCTACTATGAAGATCAGACTTTCAATCACACTTCTGTTTCTCATTCTTAACATGGTATCAAAGCTTTTCATTCTTAACAACAGATAAGTTTCATGATGTGACTGAGGAGAATAGTGCATCATCTAAGATACCAAGAAGAGTTTTCATTAAAGCCAAGCTAAGGCAGAAACAAGGTTGGAAAGAATGAGGTGACGAGATCTGTCTTAGACAAATTTTGTGTCAATCAGATATCAAACGAATTATCTACAAGATCGTATGACTACTCATCAAAATGACGTCTACTCTAGAAAGATTAGAAATGTAGCCTAAGTTAGCTACCCTGTGACACATACATGTATTACCGTGTGTGTTAGTGTCGCAGGACGAGTATCTCGAGCATCTTCCTTTGAAATTGATATTTTAAGGACAGTGTCAAATGGAACGGGTGCAGCAGAAACAAGGTTGGAAAGAATGAGGTGGTCTAAGTTAGCTATCTTGTGACACATACATGCATTACAGTGTGTGTGAGCGTCGCAGGACGAGCATCTCGAGCGTTTAAAATTAATATTTCAAGGACAGTGTCAAACAGAACGGGTGCAGCAGAAACAAGGTTGAAAAGAATGAGGTGGCCTAAGTTAGCTATCTTGTGACACATACATGCATTACAGTGTGTGTGAGCGTCGCAGGACGAGTGTCTCGAGCGTTTGAAATTGATATTTCAAGGACACTGTCAAACGGAATGGGTGGAGCAGAAACAAGGTTGAAAAGAATGAGGTGGCTTAAGTTAGCTACCTTGTGACACATATATGTATAACATTGTGTGTGAGCGTCGCAGGACGAGTATCTCGAGCATCTTCTTTTGAAATTGATATTCCAAGGACAGTGTCAAACGGAACGGGTGCAGCAGAAACAAGGTTGGAAAGAATGAGGTGACGAGATCTGTCTTAGACAAATTTCGTGTCAATCAGATATCAGACGAATTATCTACAAGATCATATGACTACTCATCAAAATGACGTGTACTCTAGAAATATTAGAAATGTGGCCTAAGTTAGCTACCTTGTGACAAATACATGTATTACAGTGTGTGTGAGCGTGCAAGATGAATATCTCGAGCGTCTTCCTCAAGAAGAGTGTCAAACGGAACGGGTGTACTGACATTACACATCAGCTATCAAGTCGTAAAAGATTCAGCATGGACACAAGAGTAGCTAGTATTATAGTAACTACTCTATAAATTTACAAGGTACTAGTATATTTTATACATATATAATCAATATTTGGTTCTAGCGGGAATCAAACCCATGACCTTCGGCTCTAAGCTATGAGCTATAGAACCTTAAATGTTTAAGAACAAAACTACTATAATTCCATATATCTTTGTAGGAAATTTTCGGCCATTTATGGGCTTTTATACCTAAATTTTCAAACTTAAATTTCCTTCAACTTTCTAAGTTTCTCCATAATTCTATATAATTTAACTTAAAATTGAAAGGAAGAGCGAACTCTATTCGGAGTTCGTTTTTCAGTATTAATGTTTTTCGGAAAAATAATTTTGAATTGGCATGGTCTAGAAAAGAAACAAACTCAGTGTCACAACTCGAAATTCGAGGATCTGAACATCAAGTTGAGACAACAGACTATGCAATGAAAAAATGAATGAATGAAAATGGTATGATATTGTCTATTTTGAGCCTAAACTTTCATAGTTTTGCTTTTGACTTCCCCAAAAGGCCTCACACAAATAGAGATAGTGTTCCTTAATTATAAACCTGTGATCTTCCTATTAATTAGCCAATGTGGGACTACTCCTCTGAATAATTCTCAACATCTTTGTGGCTATAGAGCTCTCGAGCACCCCTCACCTCGAGCAATGACATCAATCACTTGAAAAATGAATAAAGGAAGGGTTAGTATTTAAACTCGATAAGCAACCTACTTGCAAGTTTTTATTGCATCCTTAACCTAATAGGTATCCACAAGTTTTTTTCTACTGGTTTTAGAAATGTAACCGTTTCTACTCTCTAACTGGGGTAACTAACTTAGCTTACGCAGTCGGCATCAGTGTCCTTGGTCGAGGTGTTACCTCTTATAACTCTATTTCTAGTGAGGATAATGTTGTATGTGCTTGCCTACTCTATTCTTTCATGGCAGGTTAGTTGGTCACCCTAGGGAACCAGCACCTGACCCGGAACCAGAACCCCTCTTGTGACCCCTCTTGTACTTGCTAGCTACTACAACTACCCGTGTAAACCTACACCCCCTCTCAAGACGATCTGTTTCGCAAGGTAGTCCAACTAAACTGTCGATCACACAACTCTCACTAAGAAGACAAGTAGGTTGTTCTCCACATGCAAATCGACAAGGTAGTGACCCTCAAGTCGGGCTCATCCGGTCACGTGAGGGTCGAGACAGATAAGTGTCATGATGCGAATAAGGAGAACATTGCATCATCCAACACACCAAGAAGAGTGTTCATTAAAGTTCAGCTAATGCAGAAAAAAGGTCGGAAAGAATGATGCAATAGAAGTGTCGAATACAAGCACAGAGAGGGCCAAGTAGGGCCCCTGGGCTATAACCTTAGACATCGGGGTTTTGTTATCAGTTTCGCCACGTAGCTCTATAGTTAACTCTGTCTATATGAAAAATGGAAGATAACAAAGTTTTGTGTCAATTAGATATCAGAAGGATTCTCTAGAGGATCGTATGACTGCTCACTAAAATGACATCGACTTTAGAAAGATTAGAAATGCCTCAAAATTTACTAATGGTTGAGGTGTGGCGTGAGCTCTCCAACACGTGTAGAGTTCCATTGACTCTAAATTTAAGGAGAAGGGCAAAAGCAAATATTCGTGGGGACATAGCAAAAGCAAGGGACCCATAATGATCAATAGCAGAGTCGAGAAGAACGCACCAGAAGCGATCGAGAACAACTTCTAGTAGCTTTGGATAATGTATACTTGCATTTGTACTTGTGATTCTTACATCATTTTATTATATACATTCACACGCGATAAGTTTTTTGCACTGTTGTCGGGAAGTTTAACAAAATTTTATTTTTCTCAATTGCCATTGTAGAGCAACACGTTAATAACTCTAGTCTAAAATTTCTATTTCATTCGAAAATGGAAAGAACATTATACCAGAGATTACAAGAGAAAAGAGCAAAGAGCAAAAGAAACAGAAAATTAGGTACTCATGGGGCGAATGATAATGAAAGGGGTCATTAGAAAGCAAAACAAGTGGGGGATGTTTCCACGAAAGGAGTCCTTCTTTTAAGAACATCTAAAGAAGCATATGAGATATTAGAAAGAATAGCATCCAATAATTCTCTTTCTACTCCTTTTAAGGATATTTCTTTTCTCGACATAAATTAAAAACATAAATTTTTCTAAAATTGAGTATTACATAGTAACTACATGTCGCTCGAGGAGAAACTTCATTTGGGAGTTGTGGTAGCATTCGACTTTATCGGTACGGTTTCGATTTTGCATCGATTTTGGGGAAGCAACTCACACGATTGACTATTTGTTTCACAACTCACATAAGTTATAATTTTGTATAAAATTTGTATGTTTGTAAATAAGAAACAAGCTTTTAATGTTATTATTTTTTTTTTCGGATTGATTTAGTTAAAGCATCCAAGGTTCTATAGCTCAGTTGGAGAGCATTGGTCTTATGATTCAAAAGTTGCGGATTTGAACCGTGCTAGAACCAATATTCATTATACATGTAAAAATTATACAAAATGGTTTTATTACTATTTTTTTTTTAGTACAATAAGTGTTATTATTATCTAGAAAGGAGACAAACTTAATGTATGAGACTATGCAATCAAAACATGAATGAATGAAAAAAAAAAAACAACAAATTTTCGCACGATTAAAATCAATCCAACACCCATTAATTTCACAATATGTTCACAAGTTTGTATGTATGTGACTTTACAAAATAGGGCCCTCGAGCTATAACCTTAGAAGTCGAGGTTTTGTTATGAGTTTCACCATGCAGCTCTGAAGTTATGTTTGTCTATATGAAAGATGAAAGATCACAAAATTTTGTGTCAATCAAATATAAGACGGATTCTCTACAGGGTCGAATGGCTGCTCATGTAAATGACGTCTACTTTAGAAAAATTAAAAATGTCTCAAAATGTACTATAGGGGGAGGGGTATGGTGTCAGCTATCAACCACCACCGAGCCCTGTTGCCTAAATGAGCTACCTTGTGGCACATACGTGTATCACAGTGTGTGAGAGCATTGCAGCATGAGTATCTCGAGAGTCTTACTTTGGAATGCGTCTCTCAAGGACAGTGTCGCACGACACAGGTGCACCGACATTGCACACAAGCTCATGTATCAAAGGTTGAATTATGTACCTGCTAACTATTATTATTATTATTGGTTTAATTCTTTTGTTCATTTTCGTCATTTGCATTTTTTTTTTATTCCACTTATGTTGTTTAAGGGTAAAAAATACACATACAATCCAATTTTCATCCATTGCATATTCTTTTAAGCTTTTGATTTTTTATAACAACAGAAATCTTTTACAAGGATTTTAATAATGCCACAAAAACAAGCAGTGGATGCTTATGCAAATTGAGCCATTTTGTCAAGAATGTATAACGAAGGCATATGAGAGTAGCATTCAATAATGGTGAATAGACAGACGTGAAGAGTAACTCAAGAAAAAAGGCCAAGGGATTAATGGAGGTTAATGGATCAACCTCGATCAATGCTTAGTAAGCTTCGATGATTAATATCTTACGAGCTTTAACATGGGCTAGGGACTAGTAGTGAAAGCACCGATGCAAGTTGCAATGATAACCTAAGCAACAACTTAGTCCTATGTGTACAGGGAGACGAGCATACATTTGATCTTTGACCTAGTAATCTAGCTACAATTTTTTACGTGGGAAATCAAAGCTACCAGGAAAAAAAAAAATCATTTTCGAACACTTACAATCTAGGGAGGAGGAGGAACCATTCAATACAATCAAAATACATACAATCAGCAAGCTCAACTCAGGGCGAATCATCCTTCCGGTTTTAGAGCTCGACAAGAGAAGCAATTTCTTGAAACATCTTTGGAAAGTCTGATAAAGGAGTATATATTTAAGAATGATGCAGTGATACAGAGTCAACAAGTATCCTTATGAAATTTTGACATCCAAATGGGTAAGCTACCGATAAACAACAATAGTCACTGCCAAGAGAAAGTTAACGAAATAGATGACAAACCTATAAATTTACCATTAATTTTGCATCATATTAGACACAACTAGAAATTAGTAGATATTAAAGGAGTTAGTCCATCACTTGCATGCATAAAATTCAATTATAGGAAGGTCAATTCAAATAAATCGAACTACATCGCAGACTAAACCCAACATGAAGGAATTAGTAAGAAAAGAAATTATCAAATAGTTAGACATAGGCATAATAAATCGAGGTGAACTATAGTACCACAAAAAATGAATTCGACCCGAGCACAATAGATTACACATTTTCTAGACGAATCATTAAATTGCATGTGCACTCAATACTTCTTTTCTTTAATATAAAATTTACGTCAGTCGCCGGAGAACGCGAGAATTCTGGCGGGTGTCGAAATCCTAGCCCACTAAACAGACCACGCTCCCTCCATCACAACCCACTCACACGACACACCAAGCGATTGTTAGCCTCCCCAAAACACCACCAACGAGATTTTTCGACGAACACACACCGACAAGAAAGAGATTGGGACGCAGTGTCGTGACGAATCTGATAATATTTGCTAAAACCACCGTATCTAAATGGTGTGAAAGTTTTCTTAAATTACAAATATATGAAAAGAGTAATAAATGAAAAGAGCAATAAATCGAGAGATACCTCTAGTAAGCCATAATGGAAGGCAAATATCTTGATATTTGCGTATAATAAAAGATCAAATATGATATATATGATAAACTACAATTTAGTACTAAATATCTTTAACATAATCAACGGTTAGGTCTTTGTACTCAAAAGATTCGTAAACACTATTTGTCTCCATCTGAGCTTGGAAAAAGGTCCGAGGAAACTCGCACCCCAAAAAACTACCGTTAAATTCCACAAATCTTTGTTGGAAGTTTTTTTAAATTTTTTTTTTTGGCAAATGTTTTTAGATAATTCTTCAAATATAATGAGTTTAATCTCTTCTCGAGCAAATTTTCATTTTTGACCGCTCAATTTAGAGAAAACAGTCGTGGTAGCTTTCGAGAATGCGAGTCGTGGTAGCTTTCGACTTATGGGTACGATTTCGATTTTGCATCTAGCTTTAAAGAAACCATTTATTTAAAACTTATTTTTTCGTACGTATTATTATATTATTTTCATTTAAGTATTGATTTAATTAAAGCATCCAAGGTTCTGTAGCTCAGTTGGTTAGAGCGTTGGTCTTATGAGCCGAAGGTCGCGGGTTCAAGCCCCGCTAGAACCAATACTAAAGTTGAGCCCTGAAGGTTGGGTTGAGTTGTAACTCAAATATCAAACTTTCATAATCATAACGCATCACTAACATTAAATACAAACGTCAAGCACTCTTAATTAATATGCCAACTTTGGTTATCGAAAAAATCTAACCCAACTCATTTTTTATAGTTTGGGTTCGATAGTCTAAGTTGATCGGGTTATTAGATCATATGAACACTCTTATTAAGACCATTGAAATGCAAATTACAATTGAAATGCTCGACAGATAACTATACCATCAATTTAGCGCTCGACCTCTAAAACACGACTCTGATGGATCTTTATGATGAACTTCTCAGCTTTTTGGTCAATACCCGACACAGCAACCCAATTGTGGCGTTCGTCCTCATCGCTCGCCCACGACTTATTGACACTCAAGTCCTCATCAAGAGTGGCATCAGTAGGGTTAAAACAGTCTCTTTTTCTACCATTTTTGCTTTTGAATAGGCTGCAGATTGAAAATGAAAAGCCAGGCTTCTTGTGTCTGTTGTTGCCTGCCATGGCCTAGTTGTGTATTTTGGCTTGTAGTTGTCGAGGAATGGTTAGTTTTTATAGTTGAAAAAAAGGGCATGGTTTCGAGCTGTGTCCAAATTATATTCATACTGTCGGGATACTTTTTCTCTCCTCCACTTATGAGAACCGACCGGAAAGGAATCCTCTGTTGACTTGAAATTCCAACTTATCTTACTGTCAGTTTCACGAATGATAACATTGTTTGTCTTTTAACTAACGTCATGTTTCAATTTATTAATAGAAAAACCTTATTAGAATCCTATTCTAATTTGAATTTAGCATGTAAGACACTCTTATAAGTTAGGGTAGTGTTCAATTATAAGGTTCAATTTCCAAATCTTTTATTTTTACTTTTATTCCTCTTGTATTATTTTTATAATACCAATCGGAGAGAAAAACAAGTGTCAGCGAGGACGCTAAACTCCAAAAGAGGGTGTATTGTGAGATACCACATCGATTAGAGAGGGGAACGAGTGTCAGCGAGAACGCTGGACTACGATGGAGGGTGTACTGTGAGATACCATATCAATTAGAGAGGGGAACGAGTGTCAGCGAGGACGCTGGGCCTGGAATGGTAGTGGATTGTGAGATCCCACATTGGTTGGAGAGGGAACGAAACATTCTTTATAAAGGTGTAGAAACCTCTCCCTAGCAGACGTTTTAACTTATTCTAACTAATGTAATGTTTCTGCTGACAAAGCATTATTTATAAGGACAAAGCATTCTCTCTAGCATACGAAGCATTCTTTATAAGGATGTCTTTTAACTAACGTCATGTTTCTGCACCCTTATAAAGAATGCTTCGTTCTCCTCTCTTCGGTAGACGTTTTAAAATCCTGAGAAACCCAAAATAGAAAGAATAATATCTACTAGGGGTGGGCTTTGACCGTTACAATTTTTTATGAAATGCAGCACAACAATACACCAATCAAAACCATATACTAGGAAAGTGTTAGGACTCAATTTTTTAGACTTCGAAAATTGGATAGAGGCTACAAAAAGAAAAAAAAAAAAAAAGAAAAAAAAAAGGAATAAAATAAAATAAAATATAAAAATCAATCAATTTAAATAAATAAATAAATAAAAAGTCAACAACTAAATTAAATACAAGATTAAATCTAATTACAAGACAACATTGCACAAAATTTTACAAAGCACAAAATTATAAAACAAAATACAAAAAAAAATTATAAAACAAAATACAAACGACTCCAAAATGTAAAATTGGACTAACACTCCAAAAGACACCCCTTTATGACAATGCAGTTCTCGAGCACCTCTCCACCTTGAGCGTTGGTCTTATGAGCTAAAGGTTGCGGGTTCAAGTCTTGATAGAACCAACAACCAATTTGTAATATATAATTTTCGATTTATAAGATTTTCCCCCTTTCTCAACTCACTCATTTTCAACCAATAGAAACTTATTAAGGTTTGAACTTGAGAGTGTTGTTATGAATGTAACACCGAGTCTCAACGAGGAGTTTTATACTCCGATTTGTTTTAAAATTATTTTAATTTTAAGATGTGTGGAAGGAAAAAATAAAAATTCGAAAAACTAAAGAAAAAATATAAAAGAAAATTAAGAAAAATTAGGAAAATTGGTCAAAATAACCTGAGGGGGCAAATTGGTCATTTTGATCCAATTTATGTAGTTAACCATTAATTACGATAAAAATATATTAAAAAGTAGGATTATAACTCTATAACTCTCGTTGAAGAATATTGTTAACTCTAGTTGGTAGGAAATTATACAAAAATTGGAAGAAAATAGGAATATAGAAATTGCAATAATCCGAAAATCTAATCGGCCATAAAGTGGAGGAATACGACATTCATAGAGCGAGACATGTGTCAGCCATGAAGAGAGGAAGTGTGTATAGTCCAAAGTGCGGCATGCAGCGTTATGCAAACAGCCAACCTGAACCAGTTGACCCGAACCAATCAAATTTTGCACCACATGGAAATCTGAAAGCATGCATACTCCCCACCTTAGACACGTGCCAACATGTACGTGGCCATGCGAGTGGGAGTCCTTCCAACGCACATGTAGGCATTTGAAGGTGAGTTTTTTACTCCATTGGCTTTTTTGTCTTGATGTCAATTGTGATTACTTGTATTAGGACCTACCATTGAGTTTTTCACAAATTTCAAGCTTCCAACTAACAAAAAGGAAGGACACGCTTCATTCCAATAAGTAATCACACAGACTTTAAGCAACTAATACACCTATAGGGATCGTCAAGATGAGCTAGCATGCAAGTATAACTTGCCTTACATGGTTGAAATATCTATGATTAGGACTTAAATTGAGTAACGTTGGATGAGAAAGATAACTATGATATAAAAATAAAAATAAAAACCACTAGGAAGAGAAATTGAGTTGTTTGCCTATTTTTAATGATTTTCGTTGTATTAGAATGGAGGATGAGATATTGTGATCTATGCTTCAAGTGATTGATGGATGTTATCTCCTAGTTGAGCTTGCTTGAATACATAGGTTATGATTTCTGTGCATTAGGTGATTGATATGAATATCTCCATAATAAACATGTATGAATGATTAAAGTATCTTTTTTGTGTTTTAGGTGATTGATAGGAATATCTCCCTAACAAAGTACGCATACATGAATATAGTTAAGATTAGAGCACCACAGCTACAATGGTTTGCACACAAGGTTTTTAGTAAACCAAACACTCTAAAATTGTGAGAAGCGATCAGAGGTCCAGACTTGAGTGTACCTTGAAGACTAGTTTAGCACCAAGGAGCCACCTCGAGTAACTTGAAAATGCAAGATGAGATGAGAACCTCTTATAATACCTAGATCTCCATGGCACCCAAGAAAAAGTATGAGAACAAATGAGACCACTAGCAGTGTTAACAGGTCCTTTTAAGGAATCGTAATTGTGTGTGAAAACCTGTCTTGACAGGGGATGAGGGATTACATAAATAGTTGGCTTGGAGAGTCACTAGTGTATATTGATTAAACAAACTTCGAGAGACGACAAGGAACTATAATAGTAGATGACATAAGTAACTATTATGTGTAGAGTGAGAAGGGACAAGAGACTACATAATTAGACAATACAATGAGCTATTACTATTTGTAGGATATAATCCTCCTTGAGATAGGTCGAGTAACTACATAAGTAGATAGCATGAGAAACCACTATTGTGAGTAGAATATAAACTAGCTTGAGGAACTACGTAAGTCAATTATATGACAAACCACTTGTAAATGTTTGCTGAATCCACCACACCTAAATGGTGGTGAGAGTTCTCTTATTTATAATCATTTACAAAATACAGAAATATGGTAAATTACAAATAATATGGAAATAGCAATAAAACAAAAGAATAATAAATGAATATAATATATTTGCCTTTAAGAAAAGGGCAAATATGGTAACCCGTAATGTAAGGCAAATATCTAGATATTTGCCTTATAATGAACGGTCAACTATCCTTAACACCCCCCCGCAAGCTGAGCGTCGGATTTGAACGTACGTGAAGCTTGGATCTGAAAAATTCAAAGAGAGGTCGAGAAATACTTTTTGTGAAGATGTCAGCAACTTGGAGATGAGAGGGTACATATTGTGTGCGAAGTTTACCAGCGATAACAAGTTCTCGAAGGAAATGATAATCTAGTTCAACATGTTTGGCCCGCTTGTGAGAAACGGGATTAGAGCTAAAAAAAATAGCACTTTTGTTGTCACATAAGAGTAAGGGTTGCTCTGAAATAGGGACCTTGAGGTCATGCAAAAGATGCGTAACCCAAAGAAGTTCAGCAGCAGTTGTGGCAAGAGCACGATACTCAGATTCACAGCTGGAGCGTGAGACAGTAGATTGCTTTTTTGGCACTCCAAGAAACGAGATTGTTACCAAGATAAATAGAATAGCCAGATGTAGAACGACGAGTATCGAGACAACTAGCCCAGTCAGCATCCGAATAAGCGACTAGCGTACTAGGAATAGTGGATGGACGAAAGGTAAGATCAAAGTGGAGTGTTCCTTTGACATAGCGAAGAATACATTTGACAGCAAGAAAGTGATCTGCAGTAGGGGCATGCAAGAATTGACTGACAGAATTGACAGCATAGGCAATATCTGGACGCGTAATAGTCAAGTATTGAAGGGCGCCAACAAGAGATCTGTAAAGAGTAGGATCAGAGAAAGAAGAACCATCAGCAACCAGGTGTTGAGAAACAACCATGGGAGTGTGAACTGGTTTGCTATCGAGCAACTGAGCACGAGTAAGAATATCTCGAGGATATTTTAACTGACTAATAAAGAGACCATCAGGAGTGGGTGAAGCTTCAAGACCAAGAAAGTAACTGAAAGAACCCAAATCTTTGTTAGCAAACTCAGAATGAAGCTTGCGAGTAAAGCTGTCAATGAGAGATGAGTTGTTGCCTGTAACAATAATGTCATCAACATAAATAAGCAAATAGATAAGGTTAGATTGCTGATGAAAGACAAAAAGGGACGTGTCAGCGCGACTGCAAGAAAACCCAAGTGTGAGAAGAAATGAGCTAAAACGCTGAAACCAAGCACGAGAAGTTTGCTTTAAGCCAAAGAGGGCTTTCTTTAATCGACAAACATGAGTGGGAAATCGAGGATCAATATACCCAGGAGGTTGTTCCATATGAACACGTTCAATAAGAGTTCCATTGAGAAAAGCGTTCTTGACATCAAGTTGTCGAAGAGGCCATTTATTTGTGACTGCAATAGAAAGCACAACACGGACAATGATAGCTTTGACAACCGGACTGAAAGTTTCAGTGTGTCAAGACCAGGAATCTGAGTATAACCTTTGGCAACAAGACGAGCCTTGAAACGCTTGACGGATCCATCAGGCAAATATTTAATACGAAACACCCATTTAGAGCCCACGATGTTGGTGTTGGCAGGGCGAGGAACCAAAGTCCAAGTATCATTTTGTTGTAATGCTCGAATTTCTTCATTCATGGCAGCCACCCAAGCAGGATTCTTAGCTGCAGATTTGAATCCTTTTGGCTCAGTGGATGCAAGAAGAGTAGAAAGAAGTCCAGATGAGCCCAAAATACCAAGATTTGCTGGATGACGAGTCCTAAATATACCAGCTTTGGCTCGTGTGATCATAGGATGAGTGCTCAAAGAAGAGAAATCAATAGTAGGTTCAATAGAGGTCGAATTAGAAGTCGAGGGTGGCAAAGTGGAACCTGCAAGAGAAGTATCAACCTGCACAGAGTCATCTACAAGGTCAGAACAAATATCACACGGGGATGAACTGGATCGAGGAATGTGCAGTGATGAAGTGGTAAGGGGGGATGAATCAATATGATAAAGATGTGGTTCCAAGAAATTTGAAATAGGAATAGAGGAAAGAGGTTGGGCCTGGGAGCTAGGGATAGCACGAAAGTGAGTTTCATCCAATTGAGCATGGCGGGTGATATATAGCTTAGTGGTGGCGGGATCAAGACAACGGAACTCTTTATGAGTAGGACTATAACCCAAAAAAATACAAGGAATGCTGCGGGGAGAAAGCTTGTTAGGCATATAATCACGCAAATAAGGATAAACACGACAACCAAAGGGATGAAAATTGTCATAATGTGGAGTGTAGCCATAAAGAAGTTCAAAGGGTGACTTACCTCCAAGAAGTGGAGTAGGCAACCGGTTGATAATATAAGCTGCAGTGCTGAAGGCGTCAACCCAAAAACGAGGAGAAAGATGAGAGTGAAAGAGAAGGACCAAGCCAGTCTCAGTCACATGACGATGCTTTCTCTCAGCACGACCATTTTGAGCAGGTGTATATGGACAAGAGAGTTGATGGTGGATGCCAGAATTACGTAAATGAGTTTTGAAACAAGTACTAGTAAATTCGGTACCACCATCACTTTGAAATACCTTGATACGAGAAGAATATTGATTTTCCACAAATTTTTGAAATTGAAGAAAAATATAAAAAAAATCATATTTAAATTTTAAAGGGTAAAGTCAAGTGAATCGAGAATAATCATCAATAAAAATAACATAATAAAGAAAACCCGAATTTGATTTGACGGGAGAAGGACCCCAAAGATCACAATGAATAAGATCTAACACATGAGACGACCTACGTTCATTGCGGGAATAAGGCAATCGATGACTTTTCGCAAGCTGACAAGTATTACATAATGATGGAGAAGGCAATAAAGACGTAAGAGAAAGATGACCTTTTCTATTTAAAAAAGAAATAATAAAATGTTTCACATGACCCAGACGAGCATGGCATAAATCATATGAAGCACATAAATATTTGTTTCTAAGGGCTGAAATAAAAGCAGAGTTGCCGCGCTCCAGCACATATAGCCCTCCATCTCTTTTACCGGTTGCCACCACCCTTCCTGTTTGACGATTATGGATAGTAATAAGATTATTAGTAAATGTAACGGAGAGAGAAAAATCAAACGTTAATTTACTTATGGAAAGAAGATTTTTAGTGAGGTGAGGGACAACCAAGACATCTAATAAGTGAATATTTGGAACAGGAGAAAGAGTACCGGTGTGGGTAATGGGTAGGGATGCACCGTTTCCTACGATCATAGAGTCCTTACCCGTGTAATTTTTAGACTGATCCAGAATAGATGGGTCGGCAGTCATACGGGCCAAAGCTCCAGTGTCCAGAAACCAATCAGCAGCATCGGGTCCAGCAATAGAACATGACGTGTTAAAGGCTTCAGCAAGGTGAGCATGAGAAGAATCAGATCGAACATACCGTTGGTTGCAGCGGTCAGCATAATGGCCCTCTTTGCAGCATATTTGGCAGTGAGGTGGTCGACGACCCTAACTTGAGTGGGTTCGTCCTCGATTAGAAGAGTTGTTTTTGTGAGAATAAGAACGACCTCGCTCGTTGGTAAAGGAAGCAAGGTGGCTTCCATGGGTGCGACCACGATTATTGGCTGTGAATGCTGTAGGAGTGGAGGCAGAGAACTCAAGGGAGCGCTGGAACAACTCAAAACTTTCACCCTTTCAGCTTTAGAGACTAAATCTGCAAAACAGGGGATAGGGGTGAGAGCCATCTAAGCAGTAGAAAAAGCTGAAAATTCGGTGCCGAGTTCACGAAGGAACCAGTGCACTTTATCAATGTCCTCGACGGGTCTGCCAATGGCATGAAGTTGGTCACAAATTTTTTTGAAGTCACGGGCATACTCAGCAACAGGTTTGGTGCAATGTTTCATCAACTGTAAGTCATCCTTGAGTCTTAGTTCACGAGCTTTCGACTGATGGCTGAACGTAGTTTCCAACGCAAGCCAAATATCACGTGTAGTAGAGAGACCAACGACAATAGCCATGGCTTCCTCAGTGAGAGAGGAGAGCAGGAGACAGAGAAGTCGTTGATCAGCTGTTCTCCATGCCAAATATTTGGGGTTGAGTGTTAAGGAGGTTTCTGGTTCAAAGCAAGGTGGTGGAACCATACTTCTATCAACATAGCCCAGCATGTCTCGACTCTCAAGGAGAGGGAGAAGTTGGCTTTTCCAAAGAAGATAATTGGAGGAAGAAAGTTTGATGGTGATCATATGGATTAGAATATTGAAAGGAAGAAGATGATAAGAAGATTCGGAAGCCATAGAGAAGAAAGGATCAGGGTCGAAAGGGCTCTGATACCATGTAAATGTTTGCTGAATGATGAGAGTCTCTTATTTATAATCATTTACAGAATACAGAAATATGGTAAATTACAAATAATATGGAAATAGCAATAAAAGGAAAGAGTAATAAATGAATACAATATATTTGTATTTAATAAAAGGGCAAATATGGTAACCCGTAATGTAAGATATTTGCCTTATAATGAACGGTCAACTATCCTTAACACCACTGCTATGGATAGTATAAACCAACCATAAGAGGGGACGAGAGACTACATAAGTAGAATACATTTGGGATAAGGAAAAACTCCTAACCTAGTCCTGTACTTCTTAGAGCCCAAAGTAAAACCTGAGGTAACTTACTAGGTTATAGACTTTGCAAGGAGATAGCTTACTGAGTATATTTGTACACACCTTTTTTTTTTTTTTTTTTTTTTGAAGTATTGGTCGAGGTGCTAGAGAGTTGTACTGTCATAAAGAAGTGTCAACCTGGGGCGTAAATTCATTTTGTTTTTTTGGGTTGTTATTGTCATTATGTTGTATCTCGCTCTAGTTCTTGTTTGGTAACATGTGTTTTGTAAATGTTTTTTAGATTTTGTATTATGGTGTTGTATGACTTTAAATCGCTCAATGCATTTATACTTTCATTTTTATTTTTATTTGCTTTTGTCTTTTCTCTTAGTCATGGTCTGAGATTCGAAGTCTAAAAAATTGGATCGTGACAATGCAATGATTGGAGATTCTCATAAAGGCAAAAGAGTGATCGTTGTTTGAGAATTCATTTATTTAAAAGGTACCTACAATGAAAGAAGGTAAGAAGCAAGGTGGGAACCACAATCTGGTAGTATGCTCGAGCTGAGCATAAAAAAAAATATATATGTATTGATGACTCCGTGGCCCAATGGATAAGGCGCTAGTCTACGAAACCAGAGATTCTGGGTTTGATCCCCAGTGGAGTCGATGCGTGACTTAAATTAGGAAAGTATGCTCAAACATTAAGAGCTACAAAACTACCAAACCTTAAAAACATATTTGAAAACTCGGCGAACGTTAAAGAACACGTGAGCAACGAGCTCTTATTGTACATATCATTTGTACATTTATGATTATATTATTTTCATTAAAAAAAAGTTATTTAAAACATCTAATTTAGGTTCCGTGATGTCGAATTAGGATTGAAACCGGGTTTTGAGTCAATGCAGACGTTGGTGCATTATAACATATGCGCGCGAAGGTGTCGGCCAATTTCAGGCTCTTTTTCAATCAAAAATCATTTCTTCAGTGAACCAAGACAAAACATTGGCTAAATTGATTTCATTCACATGAAAGTGCTTCCAAACAATCGAGGTGTCAAAAATCTTCATTTTGACCGTTCACGACTTTCTTTCAATTGCCCGGGGTTGCCCTCTGTTGTTGGACTACCCAAAAAATGCATTTCCAAATTACTCCCTTGTTGCCAAAATGAAAAAGAAAAGATGTTCTCGCTTATTAGAAGAATCGAATGCATACTCTTATTTAGAGCGTTCCGAAATATAAGAAAAAGACAAGGCAAGCAGATATATAAAATTCTTCCCTTCAATTTCTTATTCTTTTTCCTTCTATTACATCTTCAAAGTCTTCTTATTTTTTTAATTGGGTGTTACACATATCTCCCCTAAAACTCGATTCGGAACAAAATTTTAAAGTTCAATTCAATTGATTTGTATAAAACATTTGAGTAACGATCTCTTAGTGTACTTATAATTTATACGCTTATAATTATATTATTTTCATTCAAATATTAATTTATTTACAACATTTAAGGTTCTGTAACTCAGTTGGTTAGAATGTTGGTCTTATGAGCCAAAGGTTGCGGGTTCTCAAGCCCTACTACAACTACTAACTAATATGTAATATATATTGAAGTTTAATCAATCTGGAGGTAGGAGTTTCGACATTTGTTAAGCAATAATCTAGAAATCTAATCGAAGAAGACGAATTGCAGGTTGATATGTGTCGGCCAGAAAGTGGAGGAACGCAACATTCATAGAGCGAGACATGTGTCAGCCATGAAGAGAGGAAGTGTGTATAGTCTAAAGTGTGGCATGCAGCATGATGCTAACAGCCAACCTGAACCGGTTGACCCGAACCAATCAAATTTTGGACCACATGGAAAGCTGAAAGCATGCATACTCCCCTCCTTAGACATGTGACTAATGTGTGTGGCCATGCAACTCAATTTATTTTTATTTTTATATCACACTTATCGTTCTCATCCAAAGTTACTTAATTTAAGTTCTAATCATAGATATTTCAACCAAGTAAGGCAAGTTATGTTCGCATGCTAGCTCGTCTTGGCGATCCCTACAAGTGTATTAGTTGTCTAAAGTTTGTGTGGTTACTTATTGAAATGAAGCGTGTCCTTCCCACCTTGCTTTTTCGTTAGTTGGAAGCTTGAGTGATTAATGAGATATTGTGATATATGCTTTGAGTGATTGATGGATGTTATCTCCCGGTTGAGCTCGCTTGAATATATAGGTTATGATTTCTGTGCATTAGGTGTTGATATGAATATCAACCTAATAAACATGTATGAATGAATAGAGTATGTTTTTTGTTCTTTAGGTGATTGATAGGAATATCTCCCTAACAAAGTATGCATAAATGAATATAGTTAAGATTAGGGCACTACAAGTACCATGGTTTACACAAAAGGTTTTTAGTAGACCAAACACCCTAAGATTGTGAGCAGCGATCAGAGGTCTAGACCTGAGTGTACGTTGAAGACTAGTTTAGCACCAAGGAGCCAACCTCGAGTGACTTGACAATGCAAGATCAGATCAGAACGTTTTATAATACCTAGATCTCCGTGGCACCCAAGGAAAAGTATGAGAACAAATGAGACCACTAGCAATGTTAACTGGTCTGTTTAAGGAATCATAATGGTGTGAAAACCTCCCTTGATAGGGGATGAGGGATTACATAAATAGTTTCCTTGGAGAGTCGCTACTCTATGTTGATTAAACAAACTTCGAGAGACAACAAGAAACTATAAAATAGATGAAATAAGTAACTACTATGTGTAGAGTGAGAAGGGACAAGAGACTACATAATTAGGCAATACAAGGAACTATTACTATTGGTAGGATATAATCCTCCTTGAGATAGGTTGAGTGACTACATAAGTTGATAGCATGAGAAACCACTATTGTGAGTAGAATATAAACTACCTTGAGGGACTGCGTAAGTCAATTATATGACAAACCACTACAATGGATAGTATAAACCAACCATAAGACGGGACGAGAAACTACCTAAAGAATACATTTGGGATAAGGAAAAACTTCTAACCTAGGCCCGTACTTCTTAGAGCCCAAAGTAAAACCTGAGGTAACTTGCTAGGTTATGGATGAGATAAGACTTTGCAAGTAGATAGCTTACTGAGTATATTTGTTTTTTTTTAAGTATTGATCGAGGTGAGGAGGTGCTAGAGAGTTGTACTATCATAAAGAAGTGTCGACCTAGGGCGTAAATTCATTTTGTTTTTTTGGGTTGTTATTGTTATTATGTTTTATCTCGTTGCTCCGGTTCCTGTTGTTGAGGTTTATTGGGAGTGAGTGTCCTACATTGGTTAATTTAGTGGAAGATCATGGGTTTATAAGTGAGGAATACTAACTCCATTGGAATGAGGCCTTTTGGGGAAACCCAAAGCAAAGCCATGAGAGCTTACGCTCAAAGTGGACAATATCATACCATTGTGGAGAGTCGTGATTCCGAACATCTGTTTGGCAACATGTGTTTTGTAATGATGTTTTTTAGATTTTGTACTATGGTGTTGTATGACTTTAAATGGCGCAATTTTTTTTTAGTGTATATATACTTTCATTTTATTTTTATTTGCTTTTGTCTTTTCTCTTATTCATGGTCTGAGATTCGAAGTCTAAAAAATTGGATTGTGACAATGCAATGACAGAAGATTATCATAAAAGCAAAAGAGTGATCGTTGTTTGAGCATTCGTTTATTTAAAAGGTACATACAATGAAAGAAGGTAAGAAGCAAGGTGGGAACCATAATCTGGTAGTAAACTCGAGCTGAGCGTAAAAAAATATATATGTATTGATGACTCCGTGGCCCAATAGATAAGGCACTGGTCTATGAAACTTGAGACTCTGGGTTTGATTCCCAGTGGAGACAATGGGTGACTTAAACGGGTAACTGACACATTAAATCCTTCATAGGAGAAGTACATGGAGAAGGTGTTTTTTTAAACTCGACCTTACATATACCTCTCCTAAAACTCGATTCTTGACTAAATTTAAAGTTCACTTTAATTAATTTGTACATTTATAATTATATTATTTTCATTAAAATATTGATTTATTTAAAACATCTAAGGTTCTGTAGCTCAGTTGGTTAGAGTGTTGGTCTTATGAGCTAAAGGTCGCGAGTTCAAGCCCCGCCAGAACCAATGAACCTTAGAGGTTCGAACTTGAGCAAGGAAAGTTGTGTACCCGCAAGAACCAATTGAAATGAACCTTGGTGGAGGTTTAAAACTTTTGAGCATGGAAATTCGTACCCAAAATCAATTCATCGTTTTTGCTAGCAAAGCTACGACACCATTTTTGGGGATTATTCATGGTTCATTAGGTGTCTTAAAACAAGAGGTGAGGTGTGGTGAGGTTTGTCTTTGTCGGTTTGCGTTCGTCAGGAAATTATGACGATCATTCGATCTTTCTCTGTTAATCGTGGTTATTCTCTTGCAGGTGTGTTGTGAGGGTTGATCGAGCGTGATGTCATTTGGCATATCCTTGGCATCGCGGAGAGAATATGGGTTGCAAACGTGAGAATTCTAGCACTCGCGCATTTTCCAGCAATAGCGCAATTTTACATGTTGCTATACATATAACACCCGAGTTTCAACGAAAGGGAGTGGAGATTAGTAGCTAGAACAGTTGATGGAAGAGAATTTAACATGTGACAACTTGCGAGGGGCAATGATAATGCTGACTCATTGTGAACATTTTGTTACCTATGATAGAGAAAAATATTCAAGTTTAATAGACATCTATTTATGAGTTAAATATGTAAAAGTACATAAAATGAAATATTCATTTTTTTAGGTTTTGAGATTTTAGTACTATGATATTTGTAATAACTCAAAAAATAGAAAGAAAAGAAAAAGGTGAAATTGTGCCAAATTGCATAAGATTAGATGTCGGGTTCACCTATGGAGGTCATTCACTTCATTTTATCATCCCACAGAATGATTCGAAAGAATACACTTTATGACGACTCAAGACAACGTTTAAAGTTAGTATGACTACCTTTTAGTTAGTTTAAAACTGTGGAGTCAAGTTTAAAGTATTTATGCATAATTAGGATGAGTGAGCTTAAATCATTAGGAGTAAGTTTAGATTAAATTATTAGGAGCACGTTTAAATTATTTTATTCAAAATTAAGGGTAGCTAGTTTAAATAATTTTATGCAAAACTAACACACTAGAATTCTATTTATGATTGTTGGACTCCACCAGAATTAAATTTCAAACAACAACATTAAGCTATTATAAAGGAGTCGTAGTATCTTCGGCCTAGACAAACCAAATTAGTGGCCGCACCAAGGAGTCGTAGTAGTCTCGGCCTAGACCAACAAAGTAAGTGGTCTTACTATCAGCTCGATCGGAAGACTTGATTTATGTATGACGACACGTGCCCAATGGCCCTTGCACGTGTCATTTATGCTTTATATTATATGATGATGGGATTATATTATATGATCATGAAACTAGATATATGATGATGTGACTATGTTATATGATGTTATACGATACTGTTACCATGATTACGTTGTATGGTGAGGATATGATGATGATCATGTGTGATAACATGGCGATGTAAGATGTATGATGATGAGATGACTTAATATGACATTATTTCATATTAAGATGATGTGTATGTATTAAATATCATGATACATTATGACGATGATTTTTCTAAGACAACCTTAATTAATATTAATGATGATGACTAAGGCATGAATGCTACTTAGAGTAATGTGTGAACGGTATATAGGGTTGTGTCTAAAGAAGAAACTATAGGGATCTCATGCATTTTACGATGATGACGAGTACAAATGTGTACACTATTATGACGATGATCATGTCTCACATGACACTGGGGGGTTTGCCGACCTACGAACAGCTAGCTCGACTATCATGGGTCCAGGGGGTGCGAACCACCTAGGGATCTACGCTTGCACGTGTGGGTCGTGTGTAGAGAAGTATTACACATCCAATTTTTTCTTGACTTGAGGCCACTCCCTTATGATTGTTTTGACAATAGGTCCCTAGAACATGAGTTTCATGTGTTTGCATTCCCTAGCTTCAATAGTGGGGTCACTTACTAAGTATTTCTTAAAATACTCAAGTACTCAAGTACTCAAGCCATGTGCTACTTCCGATTCAGGTAAAGGCAAAGCACATACAGCTGACGATGATATCGCAAGTAGAGACCATGGAAAGTCCATAGGACAGTGATATTTTATTTTCTTAGTCTTAGGTTAGTATATGATGTTTTTACTTTTAATGTTTTACTTGTTTTATTTAGTTTTTTCTGTTGTTTTAAAGATGTTTTTGTTTTATGGTGAAGTTTTAAAGGCTTAATTTTGCATAAGGGCATAGGTTATGACACTACAATAAATAATGTATACGATAACCTATGAAAAACACTATTTTAGACTTTTTATAATGTTTTTTTTGTACATCGTGGCACCTCATGTTGTAAAATGTTTGGTACTTTTTATAGTGTTTTTTTTATAGTTAGAATGAGTACCATAATAGATTATGAAGCTATAGCTTATAAAGTTGCTACGAAAACATTTTATAGCATTTTTTAAAGCTATAATATAATTTTATAGTTTTAAAATTATGATATAATAATGTTATTTAATCATTTATAATAACCATGGTTAACGTTTCTATGTTTATAAATTTATTATAATTTTTATTTATGACTATAAAAAAGCTAACATTATTTTTTTTAATACAATCTAATCAAGAGACTTCCCTTCGTAATTGAAATTTTATAATGTACTTGCACTACAAAATAAAGTATTCAATTAGATATACATAAGAGGGAGGGAATACTTAAAGAAATATATTACTAAAATTTGCAAAAGAATAGGGACAACAAGAATGCCCACGCTCTATTCTTATAACTCTTTTAACACGTTGAGCAACTGATTTTAGGAGCAAGCTACCTTACTTAAGTAACTGGTATTTAAGTCATGTTTGTAATCCCGAGTAGCTATGCTCGTCTCCTATGAGACTAGATTTTCTGAGTACGTCAATAAAGGAATACTGGAGTAATTTGTCAACATGCTTCACTTGTTCGTACAATTTTCAATAATCTAGAAATGAATAAAAAATATTACTAAAATCGGCTAAAGAATAGAGACAACAACAGTGTCCAAGCTCTATTCTTCCACCTTGGCGTGCATACGAATGGGCTTAGGAATTGTTCGTACACTGTTTTTTCTTTCAGATTGATTTTGTTAAAGCATCCAAGGTTTTGTAGCTCAGTTGGTTAGAGCGTTGATCTTATGAGCAAAAAGTTGCGGATTCAAGCCCCGTTGGAACCAATATTGATTATACATGTAAAAATTTACTAAATAAGAAAAGGGATCGGGATACACTAGAATGTTTGGGGCGATGAGGCTGCAAAGCTCCTCCCGAGCACCCTTCACCTTGACTAGTGGCATCAACCATCTAAAAACAAATAAATGCATCTAAAAACAAATAAATGAAGGGGTGAATATATATTACACCCGATAAGCAACAAATATAATAGTAGGCACTTATATCTTGGTTTTAGATATTTAACCCTTCCTACTCTTTGACATGGGTAACTCACTTAGCTTACGCACTGGGTATCAGTGTTCTGGGTTGAGGAGCTACCTTGTATAATTCGATATCGTTGTATGTGCTTGCTTGTTCTATTCTTATCTGAGAGGTTAGCTAGCAAACCCTACTAACCACTAAGTCACTTAAGGTTGGGGAGTGACCCCTCATGTACTTGCCAGATACTACGACTACCCGCGTAAACCTACACCCCCTTTCATGGAGGATCTATTGTGCAGTGTAGTCCAACTGAACTTCGATCACACAACCCTCACTGGCCTATGTCTGATGTAACGACCTCACTGAGAAAACAAGTAAGTTGTACCCCACACAAAAACAAAAAGTGGTGGTGAACCTCAAGTGGTGTCCATCCGGCCATGTGAGAGTCGAGAAAGATAAGTGACATGATGCGACTGAGGAGAATGGTGTATCATCCAACATACCCAGAAGAGTGTTCAAAGTCAAGTTGAGGTAGAAGCAAGGTAGGAAAGAAAGAGGCGAAAAAAATGTCGAAGACAAGCTCAGAGAGGGCAAAGTAGGGCTATCAAGCTATAACCTCAAGGTTTTGTTACGAGTTTTACCATGCGGCTCTGAAGTTAAGTTTGTCTATATGAAATGTAAAAGATCACAAAATTTGGTGTCAATTAGATATAAGACGAATTCTCTACAGGGTCGAATGACTGCTCGTGGAAATGATGTCTACTTTAGAAAGATTAAAAATGTTTCAAAATGTACTATAGGGAGAGGTATGGTGTCAGGTATCGACCACCACCGGGCCCTGTGGCCTAAATGAGCTACCTTGTGGCACATACGTGTATCACAGTGTGTGAGAACATTACAGCATGAGTATCTCGAGAGCCTTTCTTTAGAATGCGTCTCTCAAGGACAGTGTCGCATGACACAGGTGCACCGACATTGCACACAAGCTCATGTATCAAAGGTTGAATTATGTACCTGCTAACTATTATTATTATTATTGGTTTAATTCTTTTGTTCATTTTCGTCATTTGCATTTTTTTTTTATTCGACTTATGTTGTTTAAGGGTAAAAAATACACATACAATCCAATTTTCATCCATGGCATATTCTTTTAGGCTTTTGATCTTTTATAACAACATAGAAATCTTTTACAAGGATTTTAATAATGCCACAAAAACAAGTAGTGGATGCTTATGCAAATTGAGTCATTTTGTCAAGAATATACAACAAAGGCATATGAGACATTAGAAAGAGTAGAATTCAATAATTGTCGATAGACAGACGTGAAGAGTAACTCAGGAAAAAAGGCCAAGGGATTAATGGAGGTTAATGGATCAACCTCGATCAATGCCTAGTAAGCTTCGATGATTAATAACTTACGAGCTTTAACATGGGCTAGGGACTAGTAGTGAAAGCACCGATGCAAGTTGCAATGATAACCTAAGCAACAACTTAGTCCTATGTGTACGGTGGAGACGAGCATACATTTGATCCTTGACCTAGTAATCTAGCTTCAATTTTTTACGTGGGAAATCAAAGCTACCAGAAAAAAAAATCAATTTCGAACACTTACAATCTAGGGAGGAGGAACCATTCAATACAATCAAAATACATACAATCAGCAAGCTCAACTCAACCCAAGGCGAATCATCCTTCCGATTTTAGAGCTCGCCAAAATAAGCAATTTCCTGGAACATCTTTGGAAAGTCTGATAAGGGAGTATATATTTAAGAATGATGGAGTGATACAGAGTCAACAAGTATCCTTATGAAATTTTGACATCCAAAGGGGTCGATGTTTGAATTGAGAAATAGACCCCTTGGAAAGCTACTTGCAAACAACAATAGTCACTACCAAGAAAAAGTTAATGGAATTGATGTCAAACATATAAAATTTACCATTAATTTTGCATCAGATATTAAAGGAATTAGTCCATCACTTAGCATGCACAAAATTCAATTAGAGGAAGGTCAATTCAAATAAATGGAACTACAATGTAGACTAAACCCAACGAATCGAGGTATACTAAATTGAGGTGAACTATAGCGCCATAAAAAATGAATTCGACCCGAGCACAATAGATTACACATTTTCTAGATGAATCATTAAATTACTTCTTTTCTTTAATATAAAATATGCATCAGTCATCGAAGAACACGAGAATTCTGGCGGGTGCGTGAATCCTCGCCCACTAAATAGACCACGCTCCCTCCCTCACAACCCACTCACACGACACACCAAACGATTGTTAGCCTCCCCAGAACACCACCTACGAGATTTTTCGACAAACACACACCGACGAGGAAGAGATTCGAATGCAGTGTCGTGATGAATCTGAGAATATGTGCTAAAACCACCTCACATAAATGGGTGTGAAAGTTTTCTTAAATTACATGATATGAAAAGAGCAATAAATGGAAAGATACTCTAATAACTATCTAAATATTTGCCTATAATAAAATATATATGATAAACTATAATTCAGTACTAAATATCTTTTAACAGAATTAACCACATGTTAAAAGCAACTCCGTATGTAACCATGGTAAGGTCTTTATACTCGTAATGATCCGTAGACCCTATTTGTCGCCGTCGGAACTTGGAAAAAGGTCGGAGGAAACTCACGCCCATAAAACTACACTTTAATTCCACAAATCTTTGTTGGAAGATTTTTTTTTTCAAATATTTTGAGATAATTCTTCAAATAGAGAATGAGTTTAATCTCTTGTCAAGCAAATTTTCATTGTTGACCACTCAATTTAGAGAAAACCGTCCATCAAAAAAAAAAAATTGTGTAAGTCGTCGGAGAATGCGAGTCGTGGTAGCATTCGACTTATGGGTACGGTTTCGATTTTGCATCTAGCTTCAAAGCAAACCATTTTATTTAAAACTTATTTTGTTCGTAACGTATTATTATATTATTTTCATTTAAGTATTGATTTAATCAAAGCATCCAAGGTTCTGTAGCTCAGTTGGTTAGAGCGTTGGTCTTATGAGCCGAAGGTATCTTAATATGACTTGTCCACTTTTCATTCCAAAACATTGAAATTTTCAATAGTCATGCCTGCGCGCCTGACATACATCAAACCCAACTCTTCTTTTTAAGTTAAGTAGTCTCCTTTTACTCGAACTCCCGTTACCGCTGTTCGGCCTCTAAAACACGACTCTGATGGATCTTTCTAATGAACTTCTCAGCTTTTTGGTCAATACCCGACACAGCAACCCAATTGTGACGTTCGTCCTAATTGCTCGGCCACGACTTATTGAAACTCAAGCCCTCATCAAGAGTGGGATCAGTAGGGTTAAAACAATCTCTTTTACTACCATTTTTGCTTTTGAATAGGCTGCAGATTGAAAATGAAAAGCCAGGCTTCTTCTGTCTTCTTCTGTCTGTTGTTTCCTGCCATGGCCTTGTTGTGTATTTTGGCTCGGAGTTGTCGAGGAATGGTTAGTTTTTATAGTTGAAAAAAAGGGCATGGTTTCGAGCTGTGTACAAACTATATTCATACTGTCGGGATACTTTTTCTCTCCTCCACTTATGAGAACCGACCAGAAAGGAATCCTCTGTTGACTTGAAATTCCAACATATCTTACTGTCAGTTTCACGAATGATAACGTTGTTTGTCTTTTAACTAACGTCATGTTTCAATTTATAAATAGAAAATCCTTATTAGAATCATATTCTAATTTGAATTTAGCATGGAAGACACTCTTATAAGGTAGGGGTAATGTTCAATGATAGGGTTGAACTTCCAATTTACTTTTATTCCTCTTGAACAAGTTTAATTCTTATTAGTTTTGTAAGGGGATCAGAGTGTCGACCCTAAACCGCCTCTACCCTCTAGTTCTACCTGTAAGCCGCAATAGATGTAACGCCCTAATCTTAACTAAGTTCTTATTGCATACTCTACTAGGAAAAAAATATCTATCGATCTTCTTTTAACGCGTAGAGCTTGTCTACCCACTAACAAATATTTATTACGAAGATATTCCTACCAACCCTTAATGCATGAAATTCATAAGGTTAAATCATACACACAATCAAACAAGTTTAACAAGAAGATAACATTCACCAATCACTCAAAGAACAAATTAAGATAACCCTTCCTCCATCATCCCACCACGGAAGACAATAAATTAGGTATGCTTCTCAATTCTCATGTTCTAAGGGCAATTTCGTAATTTTATAATATAAAGTGTCATAATATTTCACCTCGTTCACCTAATCACATGTATCCTAACCACTTAACTGTTGAGATATGATTCAAAGTATTCAAAATGAAGATATGATTTAAAGGAGTTGAGATATGATTCAAATATTCAAACTACCAAATTTTAGGAGATTGTTAGTAGATTTGAATTTATGTAGATTTCCATATTTTACTATTTTTGGTCGAGTGTATAAGCCTATCAATACTAGAATTGGGTAATCTTTTTAAGCATTGAGTCAGAAAACAATAACAAGGCACTTCAGCATTCATCTATTTTATCTATTCCTATCTCTTTCACTATCCCTTTTCCAACAAATTTGGTATCAGAGCCAAGTTCCTTCGACACGAGGGTGAGTGATTATTTTCTTTCACAAAACAAAAATGGCAGTAGCTGGTTTTTCTTCCTCTGCACCGTTGTTACCAATCTTTAATGGTGAGAAATATGAGTGGTGGAGCATCAAGATGAAGACCTTGCTTAGATCGCAGGAGCTATGGGACTTGGTGGAGCATGGGTTCGTTGATGTATTTGAACCCACAATAGAAGAAAAAGAGAGACTAAGAGAAAGTAGGAAAAACGATGCCAAGGCTCTATTCATTATTCAGCAAGTAGTTCATGAGACTATTTTTTCACAAATTGCAGTAGCAACCACATCAAAGCAGGCATGGTCAATTCTAAAGAAGGAGTTTCTAGGAGATTCAAAGGTCATGAAAGTGAAATTGCAATCTCTAAGATGTGATTTTGAAACTCTACTCATGACGAATAGTGAATCAATTGCTGATTTTTTGTCAAGAGCAATGGCAATAGTCTGTCAGATGCGTATCTATGGAGAGAAAATCTCAGACGAAACAATTGTTGCAAAGGTGTTGAGAAGCTTGACTCCAAAGTTTGACCATGTGGTGGCTTCCATAGAAGAAGCTAAGGATCTATCCATACTCTCCCTTGATGAACTGATGGACTCGCTTCAGGCTCATGAGGCAAGAATCAACAGATCATCAGAAAGGAACAAAGAAAAGTCAATACAAGTAAAGGAGACAACCAACAACGAAAACAACGAAAGAGAAAATATTCATTTAGCAGGTAGAAGTCGTGGAAGAGGAAGATTTCGCAGCTTCCATGGTGGTCACGGTAACAGGGGTAGATGGAGAAGTGATGGACAGAGACAATTCAATGAACAAAGGAATGTCAAACAATGTTACCATTGCAGAACGTATGGGCACACAAAATCTGATTGTTGGTATAAAAATCAACGAATGAATTTTGCAGCTTGCAGAAGAGAATGAAGAAGAAGAAGAAAAGCTGTTTATGGCGTGCATGGATACTAATCCGAAAAAATGTGACTTATGGTTTGTTGGTAGCGGATGCTCAAACCATATGACAGGCACCAAATCCTTATTCAAAGAGCTTGATGTGACACAAAAAATTAAGGTGCAACTTGGAAATACAAAAGACATGCAAGTTGAAGAAAAAGGTACAGTGAAAGTCGAAACCCGTCATGGTAAGATAAAACAATTAGATAATGTTCAATTTGTACTTGATTTAGGGTACAATTTATTGAGTGTTGGACAATTGATGACCAGAGGACATTCCGTTCTATTTGATGACAACACATGTGTCATTACACATAAGAAATCAGGCCATAAAATTCAAATTCACATGACTTCAAATAAGATGTTTCAACTAGATGTTTCTAACATGGAGGATTTTGCTCTTACTGCTAACACAAAAGATGACTCAACATTATGGCATCTAGGATATGGACATCTTCATATGAATGACCTGAAAATACTCAGGGATAAATGTATGGTTTTCGGATTACCAAGAATTGACTCAACTAATTTATGTGAAGGATGCATTTATGGCAAGCAGACTAGGAAGTCCTTTCCTGTTGGAAAAGCTAAAAGAGCTTCACATTGTCTAGAACTAATTCATGCTGATTTATGTGGGCCAATGCAAACGAAGTCCTTGGGTGGGAGTATATACTTTTTACTATTCATTGATGATTATAGTTGCATGAGCTGGGTTTACTTCTTACAACATAAGTCAGAAACTTTTCAGAAGTTCCAGATTTTTAAAGCTATGGTGGAGAACCAAAGTGGCTGTCACATTAAAGTTCTTCGCACAAACAGAGGTGGCGAGTTCATATCTAAAGAATTCAATCTGTTTTGTGAAGAAGAGGGCATCCAAAGGGAGTTAACAGCTCCTTACACTCCAGAACAAAATGGAATCACTGAACGAAAAAATCGAACTATTGTGGAGATGGTAAGAAGTATGTTACAAGCAAGGAGACTTCTAAACCAATTTTGGGCAGAAGCTGTAGCAACATCTGTTTATCTATTAAATCTCTCACCAACAAAGGCTGTTATGAATCGAACTCCTTATGAAGCATGGCATGGAAGGAAACCAACTGTAAGTCATTTACGAATCTTTGGTTGTGTTGCTTATGCTTTGAAACATTCTCAAATTCGTTAAAAGCTTGATGAAAAATCTGAAAAATGCATTTTCATTGGCTATTGTACTCCATCAAAGGCATATAAATTATACAACCCTCTTAGTGAAAAGATTTTAGTTAGAAGGGATGTAATATTTAATGAGAACGTGAGTTGGGATTGGAGTAAAGAACAGGAGCAGCAAAAGATTACCGCTGAAGTTTCCCCAAATGAAGAGACAAGGGTCAACTCCAGTGCATCCACTGCAACACAAAATGTGTCAAATTCATCATCTTCAACATCAATGAACAACAATTCTTCTCTTGAAGAACTTTTGGATGAGACACCTCCAAGGAAGTATAAATCTTTAGCTGACATATATGCATCATGTCAATTTGCTCTTACTGTTTCAAACCAATGAATTATGAAGAAGCAACTGAAAAAGAAGACTGAAAGAAAGCCATGGCAGTAGAGATGAAGTCCGTTAAGAAAAATGGAACATGGGATATGGTTGACTTTCCAAACGAAAAGTTCTATGGAGATTTACATGAGACGTGCAACCCATTGTGGTGGCCTGTTTATCAGTTTGATGGAGATTTACAAGAAGAGGTTTATGTAACACCGCCAAAGGGATTCATAAAGGAATACAAAGAAGCAAAGGTATACAAGCTGAGACAGACATTGTACGGGTTGAAGCAGACATACTTATGAAGGCCTTGTCAAAAGAAAAACTCTGTACTTGACATCTGCAACTTTGAATCAAGGGGGAGTGTTGAGATATGATTCAAAGTATTCAAAAAGAAGGGGGAGTGTTGAGATATGATTCAAAGTATTCAAAAAAGAAGATGTGATTTAAAGTAGTTGAGATATAATTCAAATATTCAAACTAACCCGATTTTAGGAGATTGGCAGTAATTTGAATTTATCTAGATTTCCATATTTTACTATTATCTAGATTTCCATATTTTACTATTTCTGGTCCAGTGTATAAGTACAGAAATACTAGAATTATGTAGATTTCCATATTTTACTATTTCTGTTCCAGTGTATAAACCTAGGAATACTAGAATTGTGTCTTTTGAGCATTGAGTCAGAAAACAATAACAAGACATTGCGGCTTTCATCTATTTTATCTATTCCTATCTCTTTCACTATCCCTCTTCCCCAACACCAACGCTCATTATGCTTACATGTTAATATGTCCTAGCAATCCCTACAAGTATTACTTGCTTAAGTTCTAGGTGGTTATTTATAAGGATGATGCATGTCTTCCTGAACTAGCTTTTCCGCGTGTTAGGAGCTTTAAAATTTTGGAATCTCTCTCTCACGTGCGGTCACTTGCGCATTTGACACCTTTGTCAAAATTTACAGATTTCCAAACCAATTTTTGATTCTTTTCTATTTTTTTTATATTTTCATAACTCTCTCTACACAACTCGAATTAACTTAGTTTCTTCAATAAAATTGTAGACTTTTAATCCACCTTTACTAAGGCATTTTTCTCATAATTTTTAGTCAATCACCCCAAGAAATAATCGAGTCCACATATTGTCAAAAACTAAAACTTACAAAAAAAAAAAAAATTAGCTTCTTCATGTTCATCACAATTCAACACTCTGGTCCAAATCAACTCTAATTTCCTTCATAAAACACATGAAAAATCTCCTGCATATCACATACTAAATTTCAGAACCTAATTCTAAGAAAAATTCTCGAATTTGAAAAAAACTCGGAATTAAGAACCCAAAAATCATATATTCCGTTCTTTCTCGACTCTTGACGGAATTGAGTTATTCAAAAGTCCAAAATGGTTGCCCTCAACCTATTGAGCAAGTCTTGTGAAGAAGCTCCAACAAAACTAAGACTCCAAATAGATGTGCGAAGCAGATTTCGACTTTCCCTCTCCAACTCCTTTTTCTCTCTTTTTTTCTTTTCTTTCTTTCTTTTCCTTCATCATTCACCATCTAATTAGGACCCTTAATAAAGAATGGATGGTAAAATTACCAATTTACCTCTCAAGATTGACTTCGACAATTTTTTTCAATTACTTTTATATTTTTCTTGAAATTTATGATAATTTTCTAAGCATTTTTCTCCTCCTCAAGTAGAAATTCCATCTCTAAAATCATCACTAAAATCATAAAAGTTTGAACTAACGATTTAAATTTCTTGTTGAGACTCCTGTGTTACCGATCACATGACCTTTATGGTCTATTATAGGGAGTAGTCTAGGGCCACAATGGAACAAGAAGAGAGTACGTTACCTTAGCCAAGAATCAAGAACCTCCTAAGACCTCACACGGTATAACATGTTTATGATTCAGACTATGCAGCTTGGAATGCATGAAGCCTTAAGCGTAGGTATTCAGACTGTATCATTAGGCAAGCCCTTGAGGCAGGATTAGATTACATCGCTTGGAACGTAAGATGCATTTGATGTATGTTTTCAAACTATGACGCTTGGAACGCATGAAGCCTTGGGCATAGGTTTTTAGACCGTATCGAAGGGCAAGCCCTAAGATGCGGGTTCAGACTATGTCGCTTGGAACGCATGTAGCATTGGACGTAGGTTAAGATTGTGTCGCTTGAAACGCATGAAGTCTTGGGCACATATTGTCAGGTGCATGGCTAGTACCGTAAATCCTAGGGGGAGTGTCTTGGAGAAAGAACCGAGAAAAGAACAAGAACCTAGAAAGTACCATTAGCAAGACAAACATCAAGGACTAGAACATGGATCAAGATCCAAGTGCTAAGGACAAGAACCAAGGTTTCAGAATCCAAGGACCAAGCAACTCAAGACAGACCATGATAAGAACCCCAAGTCAAGAACAAGAACTAGAGGGCCTAAGTACATAAAAAAAAGAACGAGAACAAGACAAGAAAGAGTGTGGTACCCTAGCATATCAAGGACACAATTAAGAGCCTACAAGTAGGCAACTTACTGAGTCTTTGTACTCATTCCTGATTCTCCATTTTTTCAAGTAATAAGGAGCTGGTCGATGTTGGGAGCGAACTCTGGAGCAGTTGCCATAGACAAGCCTTGCCCATCGTCCTTCAACCTTTTTTGCCTAGTGGGTTCATGCACGATGCCGTGAGTCGTGCGTAGAGAAGTACTACGCATCCAACCCTATCTAGAAAAGAAAGTAAAGCTTCAGGAGTAGTCTTGAAAGGTATGTGACCACGTGATTATATTTCTTGACCTTTACCGTGGGATCACTTGTTAAGTATTTTTAAATACATGTTTGAAATTTTTAAAGGTAAAGACAAAGACTCCATGTACATGTACATCAATTGAGGAGGCCATTAAATGTAGTTACCATACTTCGGTTTCCGTATTTAAGTCATAGTATTTATGTTAGGTTAGGTCAATAACATTTTTTTAAAATTTATAAACATTGAAGTGATGGTGTTAATATAAGACATGCGGAAGCAATTTGGATCTTAGGCACTTTTAGAACATCAATTATAGTAAATGACTAGCATGTTCATAAGTATTAAAACTTAATGAGTTTAGATACTAACCTTTTGTAGTTCAAACTTCTTTTTTCTCACGAACCGGTTTCGAACCACCACTAGTGTCTTCTCCACTATCCTCTGGCCTTAGAACGGGATTGTGGAATCCAGTGAGTGATTAAACTTGGGAGGGATTTTGTATATGTGAAGAGAGTGTTTGTGAGAGGTTTTTCTCAAGGTTTTTCACCAAGAAGAAGAAACCCTTCCATGTACCATGATCACTATATTTAAATAGTCATGTTTGCATGTTCATGCAAATTTGAGATCACCAAATTTTGACACTTAAAATTCCACTCAAATGTTTGGGATTATGTGGCAAGCATGCATGTTTGAGTTAACCAAATTTTGACACTCAAAATTCCACTCAAACTTGGGGTTTATTTCGCAAGCATGCAAGTTTTGTTAAACCAAATTTTGACACCTCAAAATTCCACTAACATGGATTTTTCCATTAAATTAAGTCAACATTTTGACTTTCTTCATTTTAATTCAACAATTAATTTGAATAATGAATTTCAAATTAAAGTAACATTAAATGATTAATTAAACTATTTAATTAATATTTAATATTAATTCAAATGTCAATCCCAATCAATTCCGACACATAATTAATTAAGATATTTAAATCTTATTTAAATATCTTAGATTCTCTCCTTTTGTTCAATTCGTAAATAAAACAAAAATGCGGTTAAATATATCGTATATATGTAGCGCATATTGATATGAATCCAACAACTGATCACGTGCATGTACCCGAACAAGCAATTATAAGAAGCAATACAAAGAAGATTCAAGTATCAAATCAAGAAAATAATGGAGTGACTGACATTGGAAAGTGATCAGAAGACTTGCCTTTGGTAGTTGAACTACCAATTAAGACAATTTATGAATTGCCTTGTATTCTTCAATTTATATTTAATAGCATTTATTAAAAGTTTGTATGAATTACCTTATATTCTTCAATTTGTATTTAATAGCATTTATTAGCATTTATTAGTGGTGGGTGGCTGAACTTTATTTTGTTAGGGTTATCTTTTGGGCCTATTTAAAGGCATATAATATTCATGTTTGAGGGATTTTGGTTGAATACAGAAAAAACCTTTGTGTTTTCTTGATACCCTTTTGGTGTTATTCTTTTTCAAATCTTGCTTTAGGTTTGATGTTTAAACCGATTCATTGAATTAGTTTTGATCAAGCTAATTCTGGAGTGAATTGTCTTGGTATCTAAGAGTGACCATCATAGATTCCAAGTTCGATCTAAGAGTCATTCATCTTCTAACCAGCTCTTGGTTGGAATCAATCCGTTAAGTTAGCTTTCTCTGTGAGCGTTTTGCAAGGATTCTAGAAGGACCTATAGCTTTGCAAATTCCAGCATTGTTGGCACTTATCATTTGGTATCAGAGCCTTTGGTCGACGTTCTTTGGCCGCTCTAGAGGTGAAATATTTTTATTGTTATTTTTTTTGTATCAATTTTTTTTCTCTCTCAGATTATCGAAAAAAAAAATCAGTTCTGAGAGAAAAAAAAATATATATATTCTGTTCTTATCGTTTATTTTCAAGCTCTTGATCCTTGAGATACTAGTCTTAGCTTGTTAGAATTGATCGTTGAATTGGTTATAATCAAGCTTAAAGCAAGATTGCACCAAAAAAAAAAAAAAAAAAAAAAAAAAAAAAAAAAAAAAAAGCCAACCTTTACATTCTTTACCTAGTACCAAAAGCCTACCTTTGAGTGTTAAACACGAGTGTCCCTGAGTGAAATTTTTGTGAGAAGTGTGGTGAGGTCCCTTGATAACAAAATGTCACATAATGGAGAAGGAGTACCACCAGTACCAGATCTTAATTCAACCATTCTTCAAGCAATTCAAGGTATGATGGAAATGATGATGGAAGATAGACAAGAAAGAAGGGCGCAACAACAAAGACAAGAACGAACATTACAAGAAGATGAAGGTATAGTAGTACAAGAAAGACAAGTTGATGGTAGATGGAGAGGAAGAAATAACCATGCAACTATTATGCAACCTAGAAGGATGGAAAGAGTACATGAAGATAGAGATGGGGGAGTTAGACTCAAAATCCCGCCCTTTTGTGGAACGGCAGATTCTGAGGCATACTTGCAGTGGGAAAGAAAGATAGAGCATGTGTTTGATTGCAACACCTATAGTGAAAATAAGAAGATGAGACTTGCTATTGCCGAATTTACCAATCATGTTGGTGATTGGTACCAACATCTCAAATCTGAGAGAAGAAGAAAAGAGGAGGATTCAATAGAGACATGGGAAGAACTTAAAGAAGCCATGAGAAAAAAGTATGTTCCAAAACATTATGAAAGAAATTTGAAAACTAAATTGCAAGGTTTGAGGCAAGGAACAAAAAGTGTGGCGGAATATTATCAAGAGATGGAAACTATGATGGAAAGAGTAAATGTTAGAGAAGAAGAAGAAGATGCCATGTCTAGATTCCTTGGAGGTTTGAATCGAGAAATTGCTCATCTTGTTGACAGAAATCCACCACCATATCTGGAAGACATGTATCATTATGCTCTCAAAATTGAAGACCAATTGAAGGAAGAAAAAGAGCATTAAAAAAGGTACACATCACGAACTAGCATCTTTTCAAATTCTAAAACTTGGAACAAGGATAGTTTTGTGAATAGAAATTATTCGATGTCACCAAAAGAAAAGTTTGTGACTGCTTTAGTGGAGGCTGAGAGTTCCAATGGTAAAATGAATGAAGCTTCAAAGACGGTAAAAGAGAAGTCTAGTCCTATTCAATGTTGGAAGTGCAAAGGATTTGGACACATGAGCAAAGAGTGTCTTAATGAAAAAGTTATGGTGATAAGGAATGATATACTTGATTCAGATGATGAATGTGAGGATCATGATTCACATCTTGTGGAAGAAATCGCAGCATATGATGATGAGTATGTTGAAGAAGGTAATTCCATATCTTTGATCTTATGTCTCACTGATCCTCTAATGAACAATTGGTTTGTGGTTCAACCAGTAAACCGAATCCCTCTCAGGCCAATGAGAGGGTGGGGCCCCTTGTTCAAGACCTGGAGTAAGTGCTTAAGGGAACTACCTTTCTTCTATCCCTAAAAGTGGGTAGGAGTGAATTCCATCTTAAATCCCACGTCCCCAGCCATTCACCTAGTCTTACCCCTGAAATGGGAGGCATATTGAGTCGGCGAACTAGAGCCACTCTCACCCATGCAAATCTAAGGATAATTCCGAATAAACAGGAGTTCATGGTTAGCTCAAGATTAAAACCGAGTTACCTAGGTTATCCAATGAAAAGAAAATCAGTCTCAACAGTAAACGACATTATAAAGTGAGAGTGGTTTTCTTCATGGTCAGATCTTATGCAATACTCATTGCATAGGATGCCCCCACTCACATGTCTCCACATGTACAATTTAGTGATCACATTGTTTATATCATATACAAAAGTGGGCCGCATCCATAGTGTCCCCAGAATAAAGTACTCAGCTTTATCCTTATACTATAGATCATTTTGACTATATACTTAAACTTGATCCACTCCTATGTCTCTACATATAGTTCAAGTAATCATACTATAGCCAAAGTGTTCTTAGTTTATTGGATTTAAATTAATGATCGTAAAATCACTTTATTCAATAACAATCTTTACTGAATAAACAACAATAATAACTTTAACTTTATTGAAAATAGAATATGTTTTTGTTTACAAACTATGAGTTTTAGGACATAAAACCCAACCTGAAGTCCATTAATTTTAACAATTACATACGCTTAAGCATTAACATTGAATTAATAAAAAATGTTAAAACATTTTGATCTAAGTTGAAAATTACAAAAACATTAGAGCCTAAAATTCTTCACCCAACATGGCTGTGACAAATTTTATCATGCGGACATTTCCCTCCTCGAGTACGTACTCTCATAGCAACGTCCTACCTCCTCTGGCCTCACCGTCTTTTTTACCCAACACCAAGAACATGTCACCCTTCAACTTCACCGTTCTAGTTAGTATATATATTCTATGTTAAGAATAACGATTCTCTACAATGATATGATATTGTCCACTTTGAGCATAAGCTCTTATTGCTTTGATTTGAGCTTCTTCAAAAGGCCTCATAACAATGGAGATGTATTCCTTTACTTATAAATCAAAGATCATTCCTTAAATTAAGCATCCTGTGACTCCCTCCCAACCATTCTCAACATTCTTGTTCTTTTTCATTTTTCTTTCTTAATTTGTTCTTTCATAATCTTGCTTCTTTGGGGATCATTCTTGCATGTTGATATCACTTTTCTAGGCCATGAGAACCCCAATCTTGATTCGGTGTCCTTGCGGGCATTATACGAACCTTCAAGAGTGAATGTAGGCGAAATTGATTACAGCTCGTTCATCTCAATTGATTTGAAGTTGGAATGAATATAGTGGTAATATATTATAACTTAACCTTTTTTCTCTCATTCTAATGGTAGGTTATTTAAGATCTACATCGGTTGAGGAGGAGAACAAAATATTTTTTATAAAGGTGCGAAAACCTATCCATAGTAGATGCATTTTAAAAACCTTGAGGGTAATCCCGAAAGGAAAAATCCAAAGAGGATAATATTTCTAGTAGTGGGATTGGGCTGTTAAAAATGGTATCAGAGCTACACATTAGGCAATGTGCTAGCGAGGAGGCTGAGCTCCGAAGGGGGTGAACGCGATGCGATGTGCCAGTAAGAACGTTAGGCCTCGAAGAGAGGTGGATTGAGGAGTCCCACATCGATTGGAGAAGGGAACGAGTGTGAAAATCTATTCCTAGCATACGTGTTTTAAAAACCTTGAAAGGAAACCTAAAAAAAAAGTTCAAAGAGGACAATATCTACCAGCGATGTGTTTGGACTTTTACAGTTGCTAACTATGAATTGTTTTTGTTATTGACTCGCGATCACAAATAAAACTCATTGCAGCAAGCAAGGAAATTGTTCTTACTAGAAGAGTATGATTGTAATCTTTTTAAGTATAACATGTTTAATTTTTCAAACTATTCGAGTCTAGAGGCATTGTTCACTGATCTTTTGAAAATTTTATTCGAATTTTTGAAACCTGATATTTTAAAAAATTTTCATTTTGTTGATTTCATTAGATATTTTAATTGAAATCAATAACAATATTTTTTAAATTTTAAATTCAACATTAAAACTTTTAACATGCAAAATAAATTTGAGTCCTATTTAATAACTATTTTTATTTAATTTTTTTTATTAAACTTAAAAATACTATGATAATCATAAATCCACCCTTGAATTTATGACAATCAAACCTTTGAATTGTGTGGATTATATTATAGTTAATTGAATCCATAATTTAGTTTCTAAAAAATTAGAACATTAACAATTAACCTTGAAAAACATTATTTCAATTCAATAACTTAAGGCCGTTAGGGTAAGCTAATTTCCAACTTCTTTGTTTTTAAGTACATTTATCATAATCAAATAATAATAATAATAAATATCGAAACTCATCATGATTTATAAGAATTCTGCATAGTTTCGAGGCCATTGGGGTAGGTTGAGAATTTAAAACTAATATTTAAGGTGATAAATTACCAAGATACCTCTAGCAAAATTCTAAAATGTTTCCAAGACACTAAAAAACTCTAAATGTTATGGAACTTTACATGAGACTCATTTATAACATTACATGTAAGTATACAAGATTACAGTGGATTAAAACATCTTTGAGGGATGAACCAAGAAGAAAAGAAAAGAATGAAACTACCGTTCTTAAAGAACATTTATAAGAAATCAAGATTTTATGAATAACCGTGACAAGATGGTTGCTCATGAAAGATTTATGCATGTAAATAAATATTTATGATTCATATGGATTAGGGCTAACATGGTAAGAATTTTGTCAGGTGGTGCAATTGGTATCGAGAAGTATGAAAGTTTGAAAGAGTGTAATGATGGTGTTTTACCATTGAGGTGTCAATAAGTGAGAGCCATGTGACAAATGCTTCATGGATTATGATGAATCGAGGTTGGTAGGATTATTGTAACCTTTGAGCATTTCATATTTTGGAAATTGCATTGATGGATTATGATGAATCGAGGTCGGTAGGATTATTGTAACCTTTGAGAATTTCATATTTTTGAAATAGAAAAAATATAATGATGGGACTTCATCGTGGGTCTACCAAGAAGTCGGGAAAGATAGACAGCAATATGGACGATCCTTGATAGATTTAACAAAGTTCGAATACTCTTTGCCAAAAAAAAAGGATACATAAACTAAAGACTATTAAGCACAACTATATATGATATTGTCATTTGCGTTGAGTGTGTCAATAAAGTCAAATCAGAACTCACACTTCACATCTAATTTCTAGTGCAATCTTCAGAAAGTGTTGCGATTCCGATCAAGTAATAGAGTCCAATGTTCCGGAACTCAAAATCTTTCTCCAAACACAAGAAAATTCAAAGATGTTCAAGCATCCTCTCTTGACTATTAAACAGAGATGTTTATAGACTTTGATCACATTTTGTTTTCAATTTTTAAGTTCATAGCAAGGTTTAGAGCAAATTGTTTTGAATTATTTTCTATAATATTAGTCACCATATGTATATAGTAATGACTTTTTTTTAAAATAAAAAGTTGGGTCGTTACCGTTGTATCAAAGCTCTAGACTTATGATTCTGTAGACTAGGTTACATGTAGACGTAGAATGTTTTCATGGCCAGCAGCAAATGCTTCGTCACCATCAATTATGACATATGAAAGATTATAAACGATGGTGCTATGTTATTTTATGATTTACTATTCATGAAATATCAACGATAGTATTGAATATTCATAATATGTTTAGAATTAACAAAGTTTGTAATGTGATTGTGGAGATGTAGTCTTATGAAAAACGGTTAGTAGCTACTAAACACTAGTATGCATAAAAAAATCATGTAGTATTGTGACCATAGAGAGGAAAAATAATTGTTGAGATTTATATCATAAAGTCTCGTAATTAATTATTTAATGTTTAATAATAATTTAAATTATTTTATTTACAATTTTATCCCTTGTTTTAAAGTTCAAGGTTAGTAGTGCAATCTTGTAATGTCGAGTATTAAATATAAAAAACACACAAAATGCATATGGTCACCGTACGATCTGACACCACTGGTACAAGACAGCGACGGCGAAATACAGCTCCGCACAACATTTTTCGAGGCCAAAATCTAAGTTGAGGAGGTTGAGGAGCCAATTTAAGAGACATAGGAGCAGAGGAGGAAAACGCGTGAGATTTTGGGATTAAGTTGCCAGAGAAGTTGGAGTTTAACCCGCGTCCCCCGTAGAGTAAGAAATCGAGAGCGTCGATCATGATAACGTTTTGTAGGTTTTTTCTAAAACCTTCTCAACTCATATCTCACTCGAAACTCAACCAAATATCACGATTCTTGTCCCTATAGGCTCCATTTGACGAGATCTATAAGATTTGTGAAAAAGTCGAACGTGGAGTAAGAAGAAGGTGAGGGAAAGAGGCGGTCGCGCAAGGTGAGAGAGAAGAAGAAGAAGAAGAACAAGGGTATTCTAAAAAGAAAAGAAAAATAACAATAAGAAAGAAAAGAGAAAGGAAGAAGAAAAGGAAAGGAAACTTCTCGAGAAATGGAGGAAAGAGAAAAGGAAAAAAAAAGAAAAAGATTGGAAAGAGAAAGAGAGGAAAAAAAAAAAAATTGGGGGAGAAGAAGGGGGCCCAACCCACGGGCCCGAGCCAACAAGGGCGGTCTGACCCAGGGGTAGCCCAATTTGGGTGGTCCGACCCAGTCTGGTATAGTTAGTTTTCTATCGGTGAACCTGTCACTAGTGACATAGGTTCATATTGGTACATTAGAGTTGATCGAGATTTATTGTTCATGCATGTAAGTTAGCGATTATACATGGATGATTAGGGGTTCGCCAACTAACCCCTAATTGTAAACCTGACTCGATTGTCATTGGTCCGAATAACTATAAAATTGATCTATTTTATTGTAGATAGTACTTTGTAGAGGGACTTATAGGAAGTTTGCCAGATAGTTTCTTTTAAGTGAACCTGTCACAAGTGGCGGGGTCCACAATAGTACACTAGAGAGTTGGTCGATTTAGAATGCATGAACCTTGAGCACTGAGGCAGCGCTTCGAAGACTTTGAGATATGATGATGATGATAAGAGACTAACAGAAATGACTAACCTGGAGACCTAGAAAACTTAAAGATATTCCGAGGGTTGGAGGTCTAGATAGGACCAAGAACCAAGAGAAAATAGAATGAGAAAATCTAGTGTGTAGCCTTGGAAGAGTCTATATGGAGAATAAATCTCTAAAAGAGAATAAGATATGAATGTATGAACAAGATCAATAAGACTTAATAACGAAATATGAATTACCAGTAAGCTGCTTACTGAGTATATTTTATATACTCATTCCTGCTACTTCAACTTTATTTTTAGGTGGGTTCGACATAGCGGTCGAGGCAAAGGCACACGTGGACTTTTGGCTATACAAAGTCTCATCACATTTTAGTCTGGAGTTCCTTTGCACTTACCTTTAAATTCTTTATTTCATGTATTTTAAATAGTTTGATCTCGTAGCGGTGTATTTTAGTGATCTCTTCTTATTTCTTTATACAAGTAAAATTTTCATTACTATTTTAATCAAATTTCAAAGTGTATGCATGTGTTTAAATTTTTTAAATTTCACTCCTTTTTCTTATTTCTACGTCATTGAGCAACGGTCTGTGGCTCAAGTCCCTCGAAAAGCGGATTGTTAAAAATCGTGAATAGTATGTGGTAAAAGTACAAGAGATTCATGTTGAGTTAATAAGGTTTTAGTTATAAATAGGGTCATGTGTCTTATTCTGATAACACTACGTGGGTATGATCTTTATTTCTAAATCGGTTAATTGAGGAGATTAATATTTCACAAGAGTATTACGTGTAACTCAATCTTAATCGTAAGTGAGTTATGAACTCTTAGTTGTGAGCATTCGAAAGCTATGCAGCTGAAGTCAGGGAGCTATTCAGTCACAGAGAAAGTCGTCTCGAGGTGTCAGTCTAGTATGTGTATTTTTGTTCTTTCATATTTTTGTTTGAAATTGTGTCAAAATCTCCTTCCTTGTTTGTAATAAATTCATAGAACATTATCTTGTAATTGAATTTCATTTGGTCTTAATTGTGGTTGTTAGCTACAAATTTCTCAAAATTTACCATGGTTTATTTTTATTTATTTTATTTACTTTTGTCTTGTTTTTTTTCTATGACCCATATTCAAAACTTAAAACATCAGGTCGCGACATGAATAATGGGTCTCCACCCTCTCATCAGCTCGAGAGGAACTTTATTTATGAGTGAATCATAAATAAATTATTCATTAGGGAATCAATGATACCTAAGGTGTAAGATATAATTATAGGGATAAAACCAACATTTGATCTAGCTATAGTTAAGAACAACTCGTGAATGATCGACTTATTTGCAGTGATTATAACAATAAACAAAACTTGGGATATTTTATGGCATTTATATATGATTTAAATAAGATATTATATCTTACTGTCCGTGCAAATAGGTCCAGTGGGTTGAGACAAATTATTCTACACTCTCTTGTGGAAAAGACTCCCGTTGTTCAATCTCTTTGAGAATTTTCTTTGGTGAGTCTCTCACAAATCTTGACCTTGTATTGGACTCATAGGGAGAAAGACTTTATGGTGAAGATGCAACTTCGAAAGAGTTGGAACAAGTAGATTAAAGACCCGCTAGAACTTTCTCCATATTTCTTCAAGGTAGGTATGCTTATCAACCTTAGCGTGGTTACACTTATTGAATATTTTTAAATACTCGTCCTACGATTAACAATTTTCTAGGAAAAAAACAAATTTCTCATGTATGGATGACGACTTTTACTGAGGAGGCCAAAAAACGAAGTTCTAGATAATTATTTTTCTACATTTTAGTTATGTTTTTCATTGATACCGTAGTATGGTAATGTTTTCAATTAAGATATGTATACAGTAACGGTTTTATTTTTAAAAGGAAAAGTAAGGTCGTTACAATTGGTACCTGAGAAGAAGGTAGGTGGATTGGATACCCCTTTACATTCATGCAATAATATCAAAACCTAACTAGTTGAGAAAGTAAATATTGAACTCAAATATCATATGAAAATGAACGGAATATATTCAATGCATAAATATATATATATATATATATATATATATGGATAAATTATTTACGGATCGAGTTTTGTTCTATTGACAGGTAAAGTAACAGTTTGTCACTCAGATTCAAAAACACGGTTTCGATAGATCCTATCAATGTAATTTTTAGCTTTTCTATCAAGACCAGGTTCAGCAACCCAACGATGTGTTTTGTCTTCATCGCTCGGCTACACCTTATTCGATCTTGACATCTCGTCGCAAAACCACTGTGGTCGCAATGATTTTCCTTTTTACCTCTTCCGATTTAAAAAGGTTTAAAAATGGAGAAATATGAGTGAGCTTTCTTCAATCGATAGTTGCCTTTCATGGTTAGAAAAAAGGATCAGATGGAAAAATGAATTGGCAAGTGAGTGTTGGTTTAGAGAGGGAGGGATGAAGATGATGCTTTTGTAGTGGAATAAAAAGGCATAGCTAGTTAAAGAACAACTCATGGGAGAACAAAGAATCTATCGATTCAAGCTATGAGAAATCACTATGCAAAGAAACATAAAGGTTAGTGTGTAGACCAATTATTCAAACACTTTTTATTTCCTCCATTGGTTTTTGAAATTTATTGACTAAAAGAATCCTTTCCAAAGACTTCGAATAATTCCCCCAACTTTTTCTCCCTTCCTTTACATATTGTTGGGTAATTCCACTAATCTCATTAGACAAATTTAGTGTGGAAGGGTAATCCATTTGAACTATTAGGCCACGCATCTCTATAGAAGGCTACCGTTGTCTTCTTAAGTTGTGGTGGTCTTCTGGGTCTTTAGAATAGTTTGGCGGTCTTAACATGGATTCACATCTCTAGGTTTTTCGGTTCTTACTCATTGAGTTTTGTTAGATCGGAAGCACTAGGGGTTGGAACCCCTAATCGTCTCTCATGATTCTAATGCACTTGAACTACTCGAGGCGTTCTATTCTAGATCATATTCTAGCCGAAATGACATGAACACCCTAGTCTTATTCTATATCTTTACCTACACGCTACATAAATATAACATATTCAATCACCTGGAGTGTAGTCACACATGCTCAACGAGGCAATAATATTGAACAAGCACTCATAGTGCAGATACACAAATTTTCATCTTATGTACTATCATGTATAAAGCAGTAGTTAATAGTCCATTACAACATATAATGAATATTTAAGTTATGCCTACAACAAGTGTGATCGTTCTTATACTTATCCGATCATTCTAAGCTTTTGTTGTCATGAATCTATCAACCTACAATTTCGTTTTACTAACATGCATGCATATTCAAGCAATCGCTATAAGTATTACTTGCCTAGAATCTGAGTGCCTCCTTACTTGATTTCTTGCGTGCCTTCTTGAGTTCAGTTGCTCGCAAGAAAAGTCTATAAAATTTCTAAAATTCTTCGAAGGATCTTAATTAAGACAAATTTGATTGGGACGAAAAACTGACAATGGAGGTTGAACGACAAGTAAATATGGACTCACGTGCAACATACGCACCATAGAGACCTACACTTGCTTATCGTGTGCGTATATCACGGAATGAAAAGGCAGTCGTGGGTCGCAGAAAACTCGGTCGGGTCGGTTTGTATCCGCTGGTCGCAGTCTCGAGTCATCTACAGAGATACAGACACGGGTTCGGGTCGGGTGCAGGTCTTCAGTTGAGTGAGGATAAGCGCCATGTGTCGCCCCATGAGGCTATACACATCTCTCTACTACTCGTGTGACACGTGTTCGTTGTGGGTTGAGATGCGCCTCCGCCGCCACCACTGATCGATGCGTGTCTGCGGGTCTTCTCTTTCGTGCATTCTTTTTTCATCTAATTGAAATTTTAATTCAAACTAATTTCTTTGCAATTTCATACTTTCTTCAACAAATCTTAAATCGAATTATTTCCTTCATGAAAGTGGTAGGTTTTCATCCATCTATGCTCAGGTCTTTTCCTTATATTTTTTGGACAATCATAAACAAAATATAATATGATTAAACTTCGAAGTTTATACGTTCTTACCAAAACTCGAGACTTCTCGAAATTCTAATTTTTGTCGTAGGATTGTTTCTTAAACAAATGGATTGATCTAAGTTCTTAGAATCAATTTGTAACCACTCTAGATTTCTAATAATATAAAGTCGTCACTTCATACTTATTATAATCATTTTATGTAGAAATGATCATTTGAAACTGTTTGATGATGGAAGTCCCACATCGACTAATTTAGGGAATGATCATGGGTTTATAAGTGAGGAATACTAACTCCATTGGTATGAGGCCTTTTGGGGAAACCCAAAGCAAAGCCATGAGAGCTTATACTCAAAGTGGACAATATCATACCATTGTGGAGAGTCGTGTTCGTCTAACATGGTATCAGAGCCATGCCCTAAACTTAGTCGTGCCAATAGATTGATAAATCCTCAAATCCTCAAATATCGAACAAAGAACTCCTAAAGAAAAGGAGCCAAGCCCCTCCTCGAAGGCAGTAAAAAATGACTAAGACTCCAAAGGAGTCGAGCCTCGATTAAGGGGAGGCGCACTTTGTTCGAGGGGAGGTGTTGGATGATGGAAGTCCCACATCGACTAATTTAGGGAATGATCATGGGTTTATAAGTGAGGAATACTAACTCCATTGGTATGAGGCCTTTTGGGGAAACCCAAAGCAAAGCCATGAGAGCTTATACTCAAAGTGGACAATATCATACCATTGTGGAGAGTCCTAACAGAAACTTCATCAAAGACACTGTCATGAATTTACGTATTTGAAAACATCTTTAAAACAACCAACGAAATACTAAATAAAATAAATAAAACATCCTATTCTAACCTAAAGTGTAACAAAACAAATACAACTATCCTATTCATTTGTCATAGTCTCGACTTGCGATGTCATCCTCAACTATACAGAGATGCAACTAAAACATCCTATTCTAACCTAAAGTGTAACAAAACAAATACAACTATCCTATTCATTTGTCATAGTCTCGACTTGCGATGTCATCCTCAACTATACAGAGATGCAACTATCCTATTCATTTGTCATAGTCTCGACTTGCGATGTCATCCTCAACTATACAGAGATGCCTTACCTTTACGTGAAATAGAAGTAGCACGTGACTTGAGTATTTTAAGAAATACTCAGTAAGTGATCCCACTATTGATGTTAGATGTAAACACATAAAATCATAAATGGGACCCCTAGGCGACTATCCTAAGAGAATAATTAGATGTGTATTTACTATTTTATTCATGGCCTACACATGTGAGTAAGGACCCACCAGTCGGTTCGCACACCTCCTGGACCGTTTCCTGGTCGGGCTAGCATTTTCTGGTGCTATTGTCAGACACCCAGTAGAAACAGTGACCATCGCAACATTATTATAAACATAATGATTGTTTCTTGCTCTATAATGTATGTGTTCGTACCATCGTAAAAATGAGAGATTCTCCGATGCATGTAAGACACAATAATACATGAGATCCCAACATTTTCGTTCATTAAACTTGTAAAGCAACCCCTCTCAGTTTTTCCTTCATATCATATCATTTTATTATAGCTTTCAATGCATATCTAAGGGTTGTACATCATGTCAAAACATCTTATTGTATGTCGTTTATATGATACATCATATCATGTCATATGTGTGTCATGTCATAAAACATACGTGTCTCCTAACCTATCATATTATATCATAAAACATGTATTAGTTATACCATAACATATTATCTGCACATCACATCATAACATGTGTCATAACATTATCATATCATAGTCATATTATATTACAATTATAAACATATCGTAGTCATATCACAGTTATAAACATATCGTAGTCATATTATATTATAATCATATTATTTCATAAACATATTGTAGTCATATTATTTCATAAATATATCCTAGTCATATCATTTCACAAACATTTCACATATATCAAGCATATGAAAAGTGCAGAATCACGAGGCACGTGTCATCATACAAACATCATTCAAGTCATGCCGATAGTAAGACCACTTACTTGATTTACCTAGACCGAAATTACTACAACTCCTTGATGCTATTTTAACGTCACTCTCTGAAATTTAATTCTTCCTACGAAGTCCAACAATCATAAATTAGAATTCTACTATTTGAATTGACTCATCTAATTTTGCATATAAGAATTTAAACTTACTTCTACTCATTTAAACTGTTAAGCCTAATTATGCATAAATAATTTAAACTTATTCTAAATTTTAAATTAACTAAACCATATTCATACTAACCTTAAACACTCCTAAAAAGTTGAACTAGAAAAAAAGGTTTCGAGCGTATCAAACCTAAGCTGAATTAGCCAAAATGACGACCTTGAGCCGTCATAAAGTATATTCTCTGACTGGTTTTCAATTGTTCAAATGGGATGATAAAATGAAGTGAACTAAAAAAAAAAGGGTCCAAATGAACCGAAATGTCGACCTTGCGTCGTTAGAAAGTGAATGAGAAGAAAAGGGTCCTAACTCCGAGGAATGTTTTTGGAGGACTCTTTGTAAAATTCGGGCTTGAACGATGTGGAGAACGAATTGAGTTTCTCCTCTTTCCTTTTCCTTTTTTTTCCCCCTGGTCTAGGAAACACCAAACCCCAAAGCCATGTAAAATTAGTTTGCCCCTCGGTTAGCTTTCACCCTAATTTTCTAATTTTTTACTTTATTTTTTCTAGGTCCTCCAAACAATTTTGAAATTCCGTCTTTTAAGACCTTTGATAAAATCTCGAAAGTTTTAAAAATAAAGAGAAATTCAAGGGAATTTACATTCCGGTTGAGTTCAGATGTTATAGATCTCATTTAACATAAAACGATAGTTGCATGTATTTTTATTTATCAACCTAAACCGTTGGACCATCTCGATAAATTACTCATGTACGGATGACGACTTCCACTTAGGTTAGGAAACAATATTTTATATTTATAAATATATTAAATGCTTAGGTTAGGAAACTTTTTATTTACTTATTTATTTCCCCGTTTATACTAAATAGAACTTTTTTTTTTTTTTTTTTCTTTTTCCTATTTTGTTTTAGAATTGCATTATTAAAAGATGATTCTATTATTGTACTCTAAAAATCTAGATCTATTCATGTAACATTATCTTCCAAATATTGTAGATTCATTGGTTCCAAGGCAAACCAAAACCTAAAATTATATTATTTTGATGAACTAATATCATACAAAAAGAAATAGAATACATTCAATGCATTAAAAAAAAAAACATATAAACATATAGACAAGTTATTTACATATTGAGTTTTGTTCCATTGGCATGTAAAGTAACAGTCTGTCGCTCAGATTCAAAAACACGGTTTCGATAGATCCTGTCAATGTAATCCTTAGCTTTTCTATCAATGCCAGGTTCAGCAACCCAACGATGCGTTTTGTCCTCATCGCTCGGCCACACCTTACTCGATCTTGGCATCTCGTCCCAACAGCTACTATGGTCGCAATGATCTTCCTTTCTACTTCTTTTGGATTTGAAAAAGTTGAAAATCGAGAAAGATGAGTGAGCTTTCTTCGATCGATTGTTGCCTCCCATCGTAGAGAAAGTGATTAAATGGAGAAATTAATGGGAAAGTGAGTGTTGGTTTATAGAGGGAGGGATGAAGATGATGCTTTTATAGTGAAATAAAAAGGGCTAAAGGACAACTCTTGGGAGAACAAAGAATCATTGGATTCAAGCTATGAGAATCCACTATGCAAAGAAACATAAAGGTTAGTCTGCAGGCAAATTATTCAAACACTTTTTATTTCCTCCATTGCTTTTAGAAAATTGTTGACTAAAAGAATCCTTTCCAAAGACGTTATTGGGTAATTTAACGATCACATGAACATTAAATAAATATCAAAAACAAAATTAAAAGTACTATAATGTTGGTTTTTAATATAGTAGCATGCTTAAATTTATAAATGTAAAATTAAAAGTACTATCTCATGAACACATCTAAATAAGATTTCTGACAACTTTAAGGAAGAAAACAAGTGTTGAAAGTATCCCAAACACGTTTTCTTAATTTATCCGCCATAAACTAGTTGAAGGAAAAGCTCGAAATTGAAATTTATGTCTACATACATATTCATGATGTCTATCCTATCTCAATCAATTTTTGAGAGTTCAATGAACATTTCTTGTGAAGACCTCGAAGGCCAACGAGATTAGGAACCTCGCGAGTTTGGAGAGATCATTTCGGGTAAGTTGTGGGGGTAAAAATGAATTTTCTATTTACGGTCTCTCTCATTTTACATTGATCATTCCATTAGTTTTAGAAGGTTAAGATAAAAAATTTTCATTTGAGAATCATGACGTGAGAAAGTCAGGATCGAGCTACACGAAAGAAGAAACATTTTGTATTTAATTGACTTATAGACCAAAATGTTTGACTTAAAATTAAGGCCACACAGAAATTCACCCGTCCAAAAAAATTTCAAACTTTGCTCAAGAAATTTGGGGTTAAAAAGGTCTAGAATGAGCTAACCAATAAGAAGTGGTTCTATGTAAGCCCCAACCAACTTTGAAAATTTATAACTCAAGCAACCGTTTACTAAAAGGTATGAAATTGGTCCATACTCTTTCTTTACAACGTGATCTTTAAGTTTCATGAAGAAATCAAGATCAAAAGACCACTATAGAAAGTTAGGGAAGATGAATTTCATGCGGACGAGCAAAAGGTTTTGAATCTTCTTTCTTTGTCTTGAGGAAGAAGATGATAACTTGGTCGGTTCAATTGAAAAACCTTTGATTGTTTTAAAATTAAAATTATTCTAGATCGATTCTTATAAAATTCTTTTTGGTTCGTGAAACTAGACCTCTGATGGATCAACCAAAGAAAACTTGGAGAAATTCAGATACTAAAAACTCAAGAGCGGAGGCCCCAAACATTACCTAAAAGGTAAATAGTCAAACTGAAATTTTCTTAAAAAATAAATTAGGAATCCCTTGGATTTAAAAATGAACCTTAAGTTTTAAATATGAACTTTAAGTTTAGTAAGATTTAAATAATTATTTAAGAATTAAGCCGGTAAGATAAGGACTTAAACTAGATATTTTACTTGAAAAGTAAGTAACGTTAAAATAACCTACTAAATAGACTCTATTACTCATAAAAATTTAAGAGAAAGCTTAATATGAAATATAAACCCTATATATGTATTTTTGTGGTCATTGGATGAGGTTAAGAAGCTAAACCTAGTAACGGTGTAAAATGGCCATAATGCACATATAGTAGCTTACTTTCGGTTCATGACCCAAATGACCTCCAAATATTATTAAACTTTATAAAAGCCTTATTTCGTGTTGTCTAAGGATTATGTAAAGTTTCAAAGCCATTAAATCATGTTTGGAGCTCGAACCAAGTTTAGGTGGTAAATGACTAAAAATGTCCCTAATGATTATCTCAAAATTGATGTGTCTTAATAATTCTAAAGGGTTAGAAGTTTGATATGACTTGTGATCATTTAGGGCCTTAAATATTATCAAGTATCATGATTAAACTGCCTTGAATTTTATGTAATTAGCCAACTACCCTAAGTCAAGGTAATTAAATAAGTTTTCATTAGCCCTTAATTTTAAAGTTATCTAGATGATACCCAAATCAAGATAAATAATAGAGTTTTAGGATGCCCTTGGTTTTCAAGTAATTAGGACGCTATCCGAAATCAAGATGAGCTATAGGTTGGCTCCATACATTCAAGTATTCACGATACTATGTTAAGACGAGGCTTAGGATAGCCCTTGATTTCTAAGTAATCATGATGCTACCCTAAGTTACGGTGAACTCTAAGTTAGCCCTTAATTTTAAAGTAATCAAGACACTACTAAGATAAACTTACGTTAGCCTTAGATTTTCAAGTAATCAATATATTACCTTAATGTCATAAATCAAGTAAATAAGTTTTAGATTAGCCTTTAATTTTCAAGTAATCAATATACTAAAGTATATAAAGTTTAGGTTAACCCCGATTTTCAAATGACACCGTTAAGAGCTTACAACCGTTAAGAGCTTACAAGTAGCTACTTACTGAAACTTTGTACTCACTCTATGTTTTTCTAGTTTTTCAAGTAACAAAGGAGTGGCTAAGGATTGGAGCGGACTCTAGAGCATGTGCCATAGACAAATCACACTTCAACCTCGAATACTGTTTTTGTTTAAAAAATTTGTGTATCTACTTGTACGCATTGATGTTTGTTTAAAAAATATTTTCTGAACTTATATCATTATACTCTAAAATTTTAATATCTTAAAAAAATAATAGATTCATTGGGTTCGGGCTAACCAAAACTAGTCGTTAATATTTTCGTTCAGAAAGTAAATATTAAAATTAATACAAGTCTTAAAATTAAAGAAATATATTACTTTAATGAACATAAATCATACGAAAAAATGAATATAGCCCATGCATAAAAAAACGACATATAGACAAATTATTTACAAATCGAGTTTTGCTCCACTAGCAAGTAAAGTAATAGTTTGTCGCTTAAATTCAAAAACACGGTTTCGATAAATCCTGTCAATGTAATCTTTAGCTTTTCTATCAATGCCACGTTCAGCAACCCATCGATGCGTTTTGTCCTTATCGCTCGACCATACCTTACTCGATCTTGGCATCTCATTCCAATAGCTACTGTGGTCACAATGATCTTCCTTCCTACCTCTTCTAGATTTGAAAAAGTTAAAAATCGAGAAAGATGAGTGAGTTTCTTCGATCTGTTGTTACCTCCCATCAGTCGAGAAAGTGATTAAATGAAAAAACGAATTTGAAACGGTGAGCGTCGGTTTAAAGAGAATGGGATGAGGACGATCTTGTTATATTGAAAGGACAACTCCTTGGGGAGCAAAGAATCTTGGGATTCAAGCTATAAGAAACATAAAAGTAGTGTGTAGGGTAATTATTCAAACGCTTTTTATTTCCTTCATTGCTTTAAGAAAATTGTTGACTAAAAGAATCATTTGCAAAGACTTCGAATAATTCAACTTCACTCTTTCTTCATGAACAGTAAATAAATATAAAAATGAATTAAAAACATTACAATGATAGTTTTTTTTTTATCTAGTAATACGTTTAAATTTATAAACATAAATTGTTAAGGATCATCACCTCATGATTCTGAAATCAATATTGGTTTGGTTTATGTTAAGAAAATGGAAGGAAAATCTTTTTAAAATATTTTTTTGTTTTTATTTGATTGAAAATAAGTAAATGAAATAGTTTTTGAAAAATAAAAGTTTTTTTCTTATAGAGAAATTCGTTTTTATAATATAATTTTTTTTTTTTATTTACAAGTAATAGAAAGAACGATTCTATAACAAAGCCGATAGTCAAGTCTAAGGGTATTTACACAAGTGTGCCTCGTGAGTTCATGTGCACGTGTGTGAACTTTGCATAGAGAAGTACTATGCATCTGATTCTGCTTGGAAAAGAAAGAGACACCAAGGATTAGTCACGAAAAGTTAGATTCTATTATGAACAGTGATTACATGTGATTGCATTTTTCGACCACAACAATAGGGTTATTTAGTATTTTGAAATAATCAAACCACATTTACTAGTTTTTTTATGTAATGGTAAGGATGATGACATGTTGAAAAGGTTATGGAAACGAAGTCAGATAGTTAAATTTATGCATTTATGTCATAGTTTATATATTAAGACAAGTGAATATGTGAGTTTCCATATTGGTTAGGGAGGAGAATAAAGCACTTTTTATAAAGGTGTGGAAACTTTTCCCAGCAAACACATTTTAAAAACCTTGAAAGGAAGCCCGAAAGGAAAAACCCAAAGAGGACAATATATGCTAGAGGTGAGTTTAGTCTGTTACAAATGGTATCAGAGTCAGACACCGAGCGATGTGCTAGCAAGGAGGCTAAGCCCTAAAGGGGGTAGACACGAGGTGGTGTGGCAGCAAGGACGCTGAACATTCAAGGGAGGGGTGGACATGAGGTGGTGTGGCAGCAAGGACGCTGGGCATTGAAGGGGGGATAGTAAGATCTCACATCAGTTGAGGAGGAGAATGAAACATTTTGTTTATAAGGGTGTGAAAATCTTCAAGGATAGTCTATGTGCATCTAAACCCATTGAAAAATGAAATTTGTTCTTAGGGTTAATAAGCAAAGTTTAGGTCCGTTAAAAATGAAATTATAGTTGCATATGTTTGTGTAACACCTAAGTAAGTTAGGGAACACCAAGAAGGAACTCAATAATAGTTTAAGAGACAAAAAGAAGTGGTTTCAATGCTCTAACAAAGTTTCATTAGGATATAAGTTTAGAAAGATTTAAAGAATTATATTATAATTAAGTCAGAACTAAATTGGACATTTTATTTGGAAAGTAAACAACGTTAAAATAACTTACTAAATGAAGTCTACTGGTCATGAAATTTTAATTGATAGCTTAAAATGACATGTTAAGACTATATATGAAATTTGGTGGTGATTGAACGAGGTGAAGGAACTAAACCAAGTAGTGGTAATAAAAAGTGTTAGAGTCGTTGGGTCATAGTTGGACTTACCTTTGGTTCATGACAAAAATCACCTCCAAATGTAATGAAACTTCATAGGAGGCCTTCTTTCCTAAGATCTAAACACTGTGTAAAGTGTTAGAGTCATTGGATCATACTTGGGCTCGAACTAAGTTTAAGTGATAAATGACTAAAATGCCTTCGATGATTAACCTCAAGATTTATATAATAACAATTTTTAACTATGTTAACAGGAAGATCACTTATTTAATTGGCCTTAGCCCACGTTCTATCCTATTTGTAACATTGACTTGACTTGTCCCTCAAAATTGGTAATGACCTACCCAAAATTTGTAATGAATGAACAACTCATTTTCAAATCAAATTAAAAAAGTTTTTGAAGTGTAAGGGAGAAAGAAAGAGAGGGAGAGTTGTGAGGGTACACTAGTGGAAGAGAAATTATGGGGTGAGTGGTTGAAGAAACCACATTTTATTTTATTTTATTTTATTTTTGAGTGTCGTTGCATTAGGTAAATTTTAAGGACACCACTAAGAGTTTACAAGTAGGCTATTTCGTGAGTTTTGATACTCACTCCATGTTTAACATGATTTTTAGGTACCTAAGAAGTTGTTAAGGACGGGAGCGTACAATGGAGCAAGTTCCATAAACAAACCACATCAACCTCGAACAATATTTTCGTTTAAAAGTTTTGTGTTTGTTCCATCAAGTCAATCCAAGTGGCGATCTTTGCTCCAGACAAGCACGAAAATCGAGCCCTAAGAGTTTATATTTATCAAACATAATAGTTGGATCACTTGTCGAACACTTTTACATACTCATCATCTGGTTAACGATTTTTTAGATAAAGGCAAATCACTTATGTATGGATGACGACATATGCTGAGGTGGTCATCGAACAATGTTTTAGATAGTTTTTTCTTGCAGTTTAGTTATATTTTCCATTGGTGAACGGTTAAATTCTAAATCAACCATAGTTTCTCTATAAATACGATCGTTTATCATTATTTAAGCCCATGACATTTTTTAAAATAAATCAATTTCTTGCTTGATCTTGCATCTCGTCCCAATAGTTAGAAAGGTGGATTGATATTTTTAAAAAATATTTTCATTCTTATATTTCCCCATTTTTTCAAAATAATATTTGCTATTTATAAATATCTTAAATGCTTACTTTTCTCTATGGAATCCCAAAATATAAGCTTTTTCTTTTTCTTTTTCACTTAGAATTGTTATTAAAATATGATTCTATCATTATATTCTAAAAGAAATTGTTATTTTCAAAATAATATATTGAACTTATATTATGAATATATATATATATATATATGATTAATGCATAAATCATATACAGATCGAGTTTTGCTCACTAGCAGGTAAAGTAATAGTTTGTCGCTCAGATTCAAAAATACGATTTCGATATATCTTGTCAATGTAATCTTTGGCTTTTCTATCAATGCCAGGTTCAGCAACCCAACGATGCATTTTGTCCTCATCACTCGGCCATACCTTGCTTGATCTTGGCATCTCGTCCCAACAGCCACTGTGGTCGTTGTGATCTTCCTTTCTACCTCTCCTGAATTTGAAAAAGTTAAAAATCGAGAATGATGAATGAGCTTTCTTTGATCGATTGTTGCCTCCCATCAATAGAGAAAGTGATTAAATGGACAAATGAATTGGAAAGTGAGTGTTGGTTTAAAGAGGAAGGGATGAAGATGATGGTTTTATAGTGAAATAAAAGGGCATCATTCGTTAAAGGACAACTCGTGGAAGAACAAAGAATCTATGGATTCAAGCTATGAGAAACCAATATGCAAAGAAACATAAAGGTTAGTGTGTAGGCCAATTATTCAAACACTTTTTATTTCCTCCATTGGTTTATCAAATTTGTTAGACTAAGAGAATCCTTTCCAAAGACTACGAATAATTCCCCCTACTTTTTCTCCCTTCCTACACATTTTGTTGGTTAATTCAACTATCTCTTGAACAAAAAAATAAGTATCAAAAACAAAATTAAAATCATTAGTGTTAGATTTTAATTTAGTAACATATTTAAATTTATAAGTATAAAATTGCTATTGATAACCACCCCATTATAATAACTATCTCATGAACACATTCTAAATAAAATTACTCACAACTTTGGTGAAGAAAACAATTGTTGAAAGTATTCCAAACACGTTCTCCCAATTCATCAACCATTAACTAGTTGAAGGAAAAGCTTGAAATTGAAATTTATGTCTACACGTATATTCATCGTGTCTAACCTAATGAACATTTCTTGTGAAGACCTTGAAGGGCAACGAGCTTAAGAATATCACGAGTTTGAAGAAATCATTTCGGGTAAATTTTGGGGGAAAGTTGAATTTTTTATTTAATGTCCCTCTCGTTTTAAATTAATCGTCTATTAGTTTAATAAGGCTGAGATGAATATTTTTCATGATTGAATGGTGGCATGAGGAAGTCGGGATCAAGCTACCCAAAAAAAGAAATTTTTTTGTGTTTAGTTGACCTATAGACAAAAATGTTTGATTCGAAAATTAAGGCTAAACGTACAAATTCATCCCTTCAAAATAAATTCTTTAGCCTCAAGGGAGGAATGGAAGAACTTTATTGAAAAAATTGTGGCGGAAAAGGTCTAGAATGAGCTAACCAATAAGAAGTGGTTCTAGGTCAGTTATGGCGAGGGAAACAAGTTTTAGCCAACTTTGAAAATTGGTCCACACTCTTTTCTTACAACATGATCTTTCAGTTTCAAGAAGAAATCAAGGTCAAAAGATTGTAATTTCCAGACCGAGGAGCAAAGGGTTGTGCATCTTCTTCCTCTGTTTTGAGGAAAAAGATGGTGACGTGGTTGGTTCAATTTTCTTTAAACTAAAATCATTCTACATCAGTTCTTATAAATTCTTTTTAGTGCGTGAAACTTGACTCTAATGGATCAACCAAAAAAAAATTGGAGGCATTTATGTATTGAAAGCTCGGAACTGAGATTCCGAATATCACTTAAGAGGTAAAAAGTCAATCTAGAATTTTCTTAAGAAATATTGTAGGAATCAATTATATTTAAATATGAACCTTAAGTTTCGTAATATGTCTAGAGTTATGGAATAATTAAGTCAAAAATGGTGAGATAATGACCTAAACTAGATATTTTACTTTGAGAACTAAGTAATGTTAAAATAGTCGTACTCCGCTGCTCATGCTATGTTAATATTATATATGTGAATTTTTGTGGTCATTGGATTAGATTAAGAAGCTAAACCAAGTAACGGTGTAAAATGACCATAATATCCATATGGTAACTTACCTTCGGTTCATGACCGAAATGACCTCAAAATATTATAAAACTTTATAAGAGTCCTTTTTTTTTTGTTGTCTAGAAAATATATAATGCTTCAGAGTCATTAGATCATGTTCGGGGCTCGAACCAAGTTTAAATGTCAAATAACTAAAATGCCCCTAGTGATTAATCCAAGATTTATGTTTTTGAATGATTATAATGGATTAGAAGTTTGATATGACTTGTGCTCACTTTAGGGCCTTGAATATTATCAAGTATCATGATTAAACTATGTTATACCCTTCACGTTCCGCTTAGGGTTATCTCTTGAATTTTTGTAATTAGCCAACTACCTTAAGTGAAGGTAATTAAATAAGTTTTTCGTTAGCCTTAATTTTCAAGTAATCAAGATTGTACCTTAACCAAATCTCTTGTTTTTTTAAGTAATTAGGATGCTACCCTAAATTAAGATGAACTATAGTTTGGCTCTCGATCGTTAGGCACTCAAGATACCCCCTCAACCTCGAACACGGTTTTTGTTTAAAAGTTTTGTATTAGGTTGAAACTATGTTATATGAACCCATTTTGATATATTTTCCATTTTTTTTCAAAATAATATTTGTTATTTATAATAATATTAAATGCTTAGATTAGGCAATTATTTATTTCCCGTTTTATAATTAACAACACAAGATTGTTTAGTTTTATTTAGAATTGCATTATTTAAATATGATTCTATCATTATACTCTAAAATTCTAAATAGATTCATTGGTTTCGGGCAAACCAAAACTAGTCGTTAATATTTTTGTTGAGAAAATAAATATCCAAAGCAATACAAATCCTAAAATTATAGAAATATATTATTTTAATGAACTTACATCATACGAAAAAATGAATACCGTCCATGCATAAAAAAACGACATATAGACAAATTATTTACAGATCGAGTTTTCTTCCACTGACAGATAAAGTAATAGTTTGTCGCTCAGATTCAAAAACACGGTTTTGATATATCCTTTCAATGTAATCCTTGGCTTTTCTATCAATGCCAGGTTCAGCAACCCAACGATGCGTTTTGTCTTCATCGCTCGGCCACACCTTGCCCGATCTTGACATCTCGTCCCAACAGCCACTGTGTTCGCAGTGATCTTGCTTTCTACCTCTTCTGGATTTGAAAAGGTTAAAGATCGAGAAAGATGAGTGAGCTTTTTTCGACCGATTGTTTCCTCCCATCGGTAGAGAAAGTGATTAAATGGAGAAATGAATTGGAAAGTGAGTGTTGGTTTAAAGAGGGAGGGATGAAGATGAAGCTTTTATAGTGAATTAAAAGGGCATCATTCGTTAAAGAACAAAGAATCTTAGGATTCAAAGCTATGAGAAACATAAAAGTTAGTGTGTAGTCTAATTATTCAAACACTTTTTATTTCCTCCATTGCTTTAAGAAATTTGTTGACTAAAAGAATCCTTTCCAAAGACGTTGTTGGGTCATTTAACTATCTCATGAACAATAAATAAATATCAAAAACAAAATAAAAAAACATTATAATGTTCGGTTAAGAATGATAGCTATGATGTTCTTGCTCTCCTACCATGTTATAAATGTAACCTGATAGCTCTCATGAATTTGGATCACCTCCTACTAGATATATCATTCTTTTAAGTCCACATCTCAAAAGTTCTAATTCTTGGATCACCTCCTACTAAATATATCTCATGAACACGGCAAATCATTAATATTTTTTTTCTCAACAATAAAATAAGAACTTAGTCCAGGCGCATAAATCTATTCAAGGAGAACATCAATCTTGATATTCTTAAATATTAAAATTTATTTATGGCGGAATCAGCCAAATTCATCTTCAAAACTTCGAAGGTTTATTTAACACATCCTTATTATACTCATCACTCTAATCAGTCAGGATATTAAATTATTTATGCGAAGAATGAACTCTTCAAGTTCGGAGATACATCAAAAGAAATCTATTTCTGAGTTTTGAATCTTTGTGGAAAATTCAATAATTTCTTGAGAAGGCTAAAAAGAAAACATATCAAAGGCCGGTTTTGCATCTTTCTTGGAAATTCAATAATTTCTTGGAAGTCTAAAAAGCAAACCAATGTGTCCAGATCATAAAAAAAATACGATGTTTTCCCTCACTATTTTCTGAAAGACAAGTCGAGTGTTATTGACCTACACTCGCAAAGACAATTTGAGTGTTATTGACCTACACTCGTAAAGACAAGTTGGATATTATTGACCTACACTCTCCAACTTGAGGGGAGTATTGGAATATATTTTATACAGCGGTTTAAGATTTTATATTTGATATATTTTATCTTATCTTGTTAGTAGAATATTTTCTCTTATTTTTAGGATTTAGTTTGTAGTTTGTATTCTATTTAAATGTCGGTGAACATTAATCAAAGACTTTAGATCCTACTGGTACTTTTGATCCCACCTATGTTCGGGGACGTTCCATCCCACTTAAGTTTCTCATTCTTAACGTGGTATCAAAGCATCATTCTTAACAGGTTCGTTCTTAATTTAGTAACAAGTTTAAATTTATAAATACAAAATTGTTAATTAATCACCACCTCATGATTATTGAAGAATCAGATTTTTTATAATGAAATGCGTTATATTATTTACAAACAATAGAAAATAGAATTTCATAATAAAATACATAAAAAGTAGGAAAAGTCGAGGGCAATGTCGTAATTTAATTATTCTTTTGCATTAGGCTTATAATATGTCTAGTTTCATTGCATGTAATAAAATTAATGATTCCAAAAATTGTATGGCATTAATGATTCCAAGTAATTATATATGAACTAATTGTGGGAATATTTTATGAAAAACGATTTAGATATTTTATGGATAAAAATATGTAAAATTTTAGAAAAATGATTTAGGTATTTTAAAATTATGAAATATTTTACTAATGTATTGTTTAGCCTCTTTGGTAGATACCCTCGGGGTACTGTAGATTTTATCCCAATAAATCGTAAGAATTTCCAAGCACATCAAAGTAGTGTGCAGAGTAGAGTAGTTTTTACGGAGTGTCTTGTAATTCTTTCTTGATTAGTTATAATAAAGAGTGCGAGTGTGTAATGACTCTAGTTTTCTACTAACCTAAAGTCATTATCGTCATCTTAACCTAAGCTTTTGTGTGGAATTTAACTCTTAAAATATCATCATAAAATCATCGTCCATCTTAAAAATATAACATCATCATTAAAAATACCGTCATGGCCTTATGTATTTAAAAACATAATTCATAAACAATAAAATTAAAAACGATAATAATAAATAATTCAAAAACATGAAATGCATAACAACCTATTCTAACTTAAGTCTAGGAATTTAAGAATGCAACTAGCCTATGCACGTGTTATGGTCTCTGATTGCGATGTCGTCATCAGCTTTATTGGGGTGCCTTGCATTTACCTACAGGGTCTAAGTATTTCGAAGAATACTCAGTAAGTAACCCCACTATAAGGGCCGTAAAAATGCAAACACATGCAAATGATGCTCTGGGGACCTATCATTAAAACATCCTAGGGGGTGGTCTCAAGTATAGAGTAAATTAGATGTGCAGTACTTCCCTACACACGACCCACACGTGTAAGCATTATTCCCCAGACAGTTCGCACCTCCCTATACCCATCATAGTCAAGTAGCTATCTGTAGCAATGTCCTGAGGTTAGTAGACTTCTTTGTGTCATGCACGACATGATCACCATCATCATTGTAGCGTACACATTCATACTCATCATCGTAAAAGGAAAAGTATCCTCATGTATATGTACACACAGAAGTGCATGAGGTCTGCATAGTTTATCGTCTTTACAAATATATTTATGACACAACCCTAATTTCATCCTTGTATTACTGTCAGTAATATACATGCATTAGTTTTCATTCTTTCATCATCATTAATATTAACTAAGGTTGTGTCCTATGAATATTATCCCCATAATGCAATATGACCTTCATAACATGCTTCTCATCTTAATATGGAACGTACACCATACTAAGGAAATAACATAATCTAACATCGTCATATTGACATGCATCGTCATCATCATACAACGTCATCATAAACACATCATAATCATCGTAAAACATTATCAAACATCATAATATAGCTCATACACGTCATCATATGTCATACATCATAATTAATCATCAAGGCATCATAAGCATAAATCATAAATAACACGTGCTTGTGCCACTAGATACGTGTCGTCATACATCGAATAATTATCTAACTTATCCTATAGTAACGCCACCTATATGTTTGGCCTCAGGCGACGTTTCCCTAATTTCAAGTTTTCTAAGCTTCCGTTCCTCGGAGCTACTCCAAATGTCACCTGGGATCGTTCCTTATTAGGTTGTTGTCTTTCGTTAGTATTTCACAAATATAATTTAAATTCAACTTGAAATTGTGAAATAGAGTATCGTCTTGACCTTAATTACCTTAATGAGGGTCAAAATCGGCTTCAAGAGGGTCAGAACGGTAGAAAATGAGTCAAAATCATTTTACCGAGCCGAATAGCCAAAGTAGATGCGATGACGATTATGAATGAGCTGGCCTAGAGTAGGGGTAAAGTCGAGCTGGAGGACCACGCATAGTGTAGAAGCAAGTCGATTAAGCTCGCATAAAACATGCATGTATGGGCAGCATATATGATTAAACAAGCTTAGATTTTGCATGAGTTGTGTTCGATTTGTGAAGGAAAACTTCACTCAAGGTCCAAGAAAGCCACAAACTCGAGCTAAACATGTGAATTGTGCTTGTGTTTCTCTTAAGGCTTGTATGAGCATGTCAAGATCATGATACCGCATAATTGAAATTGTACAATCATGTCTTATTGCTATGGAAGTACAATTCATAACCTATACTCTGTCTTATGAAGAGAAGTATGTTAGGATATTGGCTTGTGACAGTGAAGTAGTTGCACAACAAAGTGATTCCTTAGTCAAGGAACCATGGGAATGACGAGGCGACTTGGAAATATGTAGAGGAAGTGAGGAAGTTCTACCTCGAGCTGTTTTAGAAATGAAAAACTTTTAGGGTCGAAAGTTGCTGAGAAACTAAATTTTAGGTTGTGTTGAAAAATGCTTAGAAAACTCTTCACAGTACAAAATTAGAAAAATAGTGAAGTCAACCCCATAAAGATGAATGCACTCCCTTATTAATAGGTCTTATTTAATCATAAGAAAATAGATTGGGGAAGAATAAAAAGAAAAGAACATGAAAGAAAGAAGGACAGGGTTTGAAAGTGATGAAAAAAGGAGAAAATTGTTTCTACCTTCATTTTAAAGTTGCTTATAAGTGATAGGAGAAGCATTCTAGATGCTTTGATTGTCCAAAACCGTCAAAACTCAAGAAAGAACGAGAGGTAAAAGTTTCAAATTTTAACCTCTATTTTTTTCTAAATACATGAGATTTCTATCTATATAGGTTCTGAAATTTAACCAAATTGTTGTAGAGAGAATTTTTCACATCTCTTGAGGCCAAACGCACTAGTAGTTCGAGCTCAAGTTTAACCTCAAGAAGGGTAAGAAATTAGTTTCAAAGTTCCAAACGCACTAGTAGTTCGAGCTCAAGTTTAACCTCAAGAAGGGTAAGAAATTAGTTTCTAGCCAACTTTGAACATGAATATTTCCTTCCAATCTCTATGAGGATAGTTTAAAAAGAAATTTGGATTAGAACTTTTTTAACTTTGGTGAAGAAAAAAATTTGAATTGAGATACATTAAAAAAGATACAATAATTGGAATAATTTAGGAAAAACATGAAATTCCATTGAATAATCAGTTTTAGAAATTAATTCATAAAAAAAATTATGTAGACACATTCGCTTTGGCTGGAAGGTAGGCGTGTGTACTTGAGGAAGCGACATGTGTCGGCCGCCGACTAGTCGCAAAAGAATAGAGATTTGAAGTATGGGCGTGGTGGTCAGAACTCCCATCTGACAAGGGAAGATTCAAAGGGCAAACCCAATCCATGACCCGACCCAACCCACCTAAAAAAATCAGACGAGTATCAAACCTACAGTCTGTGTGACATGTGCAATGTCCTAATCAAATGGCTAGTGGCATGATCAAAGCCGATGATTGTAAGCTATGTCCTCCATCACGATCTCAAATGAAACTATCCATAGAATCGTGTGTCGTGTGAAACGTAGATCATCGTCGTTCTTAATCGAGACTCAAGTTAAGCTCCGTCTCAGAACCTTGTGGGGTTAGGAGTAAAGCATTCCAAGATTGACGCATCTCGTTGGGCGTAAAGAAACATTGGGAACCAAAATATCTTTCTTCGGAGCCATTTCTTGTCTTGTCCCCCCGCCCCGACATAGCGCTTCGCTTTCGGGGATTCAGAAGAATACACTTCTCCCTTCTTCATTGATCTAGGTAAAAGGAACCATCTACCTGTTGGGAAGCTAGACATTAAGTAAGTGGCTTGATGAGGATAACTAAGTTGACACGCCGGAGTTGGTTGCTGGCACAACTGGGAGGTGAATATGAGCGAAAGACTCCACTTGTGCGTGTGTAGGCATTTTACCGCGCGTGTGAGTCTCCTTTTTCACCCGACCTCCGTTTGACTATTTTCACCACAATTTTGATAATGATCCTAATTAAACTTGAATAGGGTCCCACTATTTTCACCACAATTTTGATAAGAATTTTGGAGCACTAAGTCACTAGAAAACGAGCTTTGGAAGATACACGTCATCCATATAAGTAACCATTCACACTCCTTTCTAGGAATTGATAATTTACTTATTACTTGGTACTTGTGATAGCGATTAGGAATCAACCCAAGGGAAAACTCTGATACGAAATGATAAGGAATCACTACAAGGGAAGTAAGATTCAGATTACCTTGTTGATCGAATATATCAAGGCAAGAACACTTGTTTGAGATTCGAATTATTCAACAAACAAGGTCGATCATACGAAGCTTGAATGATTCTAAACATGCAATCTAAACTAAATAGAATTGCAAAGAAACTCAACACTTGGCCTTGTTACTACATTTTTCAAGTCTCGTGTACAAAGACAACATACATGACTTTATATAGTCTTCAAATTAAAACTCTTAACTTTATACGAGACATTCTAAGAGTTGTATATTTTATAACCATAATTAGCCACTATGTATACTTCATAGCCATAATTAACAACTATGTAAATAAGCCTTAAATACATTTAAAAAAAAAAAAAAAACACTATAACTCTTAATTATCATCCCCAAAATATGTAACTATCTAAACTAAATAAAACTTTATTCTTCTTTAATGTGGCATGATTTGCAACCTCTTGTGATAATTTGAACTACATTTTTTTTTACATATTCCTTGAAGTTTATATTGCATGGTCGATGCCTTGGTTCATATCAGATAGTATATACTTGCACTTATACTTATGATTATTTGCACTTTTTTCCACATACCTTCATAAGCAATGAGTAGTAGCATGTTTCAAAATGTCCGATGGTAAGTTATTTCAAGTCTTAAATAAACTTCAAACTACTTAAAAGATCTTATATGAAGCATATTTTTAAGGTTATGAATTATTATAATATATTTCAAAGTAATGCGAGAATGTTAAGGACCCAAACAAAGACAGGTGAATAATGACAAACATACCTGTATTATCTCTTAAAGATATTTCATGGCTTAAACAGACTCAATATAAACGACTATGTAAGATTTCAAGGAAATTGGAGTTAGTTTAGATCCAAAACCAAAACTGGGGAGGAAAGGGACCAAAATACACTTATGACCTTGGTGTTTCTAATGCTTTAACGAACTTGAAATGATACGAAATTTTACATGAGACTCATTTATGGTGTTATAGATGACTGTATATGGCTTCAAATTTATTAAAACATGTTTGGGTTTAAGCAAATACTTTGATAAAAAATTATGAAAATAACCATACCGATCATAAACATTTATGATTTTTATGAACTCCAAGTGCATGATAGGTTGTATGACACTAAAAATTCATGATTAAAAAATGTATATGATTATGACCTATTGATTGGAATAGGGCCCGCATGTATCACTCTACTTCCCTTGGTTGGTTGTGCCTTCTAAAGTGAAGAACCAAGTAAGATGGGTTGGTTCTCAAGAAAGTACAACTCAAGTCCTAAGCCACTAAAAATACTAGGTTGTACTCTTATCGATAACTTTAGTCATCCTAGATCTCCCACTTGTTAAACCTAAAATAGATCATAACTGTATATACTAAAATAGTCTAAGATTTACTAGTTGTTATGATTTGAAGGGTTTGTTACCAAATCTATGATTTTATGGTTTGTTACCAAATCATAGATTTGGAATGTAATCTTCATTATACGCATCTATAAATACATGAGGTCGTGACCCATATAGGTCATCGTGCCATTCAATCTAACATGGTATCAGAGCCATGCCCTAAACTTAGTCGTGCCAATAGATTGATAAATCCTCAAATCCTCAAATATCGAACAAAGAACTCCTAAAGAAAAGGAGCCAAGCCCCTCCTCGAAGGCAGTCAAAAATGACTAAGACTCCAAAGGAGTCGAGCCTCGATTAAGGGGAGGCGCACTTTGTTCGAGGGGAGGTGTTGGATGATGGAAGTCCCACATCGACTAATTTAGGGAATGATCATAGGTTTATAAGTGAGGAATACTAACTCCATTGGTATGAGGCCTTTTGGGGAAACCCAAAGCAAAGCCATGAGAGCTTATGCTCAAAGTGGACAATATCATACCATTGTGGAGAGTCGTGTTCGTTCTCAAGGTTATGCACCCTCTCGTCCTGCTGGTGATCGTCGTGGCCCTTCTGCTCGTCCTTCCTGCCAGATCTGCAGCAAAGTGGGGCATACTGCTATCCGCTGCTGGCATAGGATGGATGAGTCCTATCAAGATGAACCTTCTTCTGCTCCTCCTACGGCACTGGCGGCTACTTCCTCTTACAAGATTGACCCAAATTGGTACAGCGACACAGGCGCTACAGACCATATCACCAGTGACCTGGATCGTCTCGCTGTGCGTGAACGTTATCATGGAGGTGAACAAGTTCAAGTCGGCAATGGAGCAGGTTTGCGTGTTTTGCATACTGGTCATTCTCTAATTAATACTGCTACTCGTTCTCTTGCGTTGCGTAATATTTTGCATGTGCCTGAAATTTCCAAACATCTTCTTTCTGTTCATAAATTTTCTCGTGATAATGACGTATTCTTTGAATTCCATCCTTGGCATTTTTCTATAAAGGATCGACAGTCGAGGAAAAGTCTCCTAAATGGGAGGTGTGAATCTGGTCTTTATCCTATTAAGCCATCCGATGTCGATAATCTCAAGCACGCCTTGGTGAGCAGATCTACTACTCACGCCCAATGGAATGCACGTCTTGGACATCCTTCATCTCAAGTAATAAAATCCATTTTGCGTCTAAATAATATTTCGTGTGCTAGTGAGTCATCTTTGTCAGTTTGTAATGCGTGTCAGTTAGCAAAGAGTCATCGATTACCATATACTAGTTCTTCCCATAGGTCTTCGTCACCTTTGGAACTTATTTTTTCGGATTTGGGGCCCTGCACCTCCATCTGTTGGGGGTTTTAAATATTATATTAGTTTCATTGATGATTTCAGTAAATTTTCGTGGATCTATTTGATGCATGATCGTACAGAAGCTCCTCGTATATTTTTGCAATTCCAAGCTCATGTTGAGCGCCTCCTAGATACTAAAATCAAGTGGGTCCAATCTGATTGGGGTGGGGAATATCAGAAAATTCATAACACATTTTTTCGTTCCCTTGGAATTGGTCATCGTGTTTCGTGCCCTCACACACATCAACAAAATGGGTCTGCTGAACGCAAGCATCATCATATTGTTGAAACTGGCCTAGCCCTTCTAGCTCATGCTCATGTACCTATTAAATTTTGGGACGACGCGTTTCTTACAGCCACATATCTCATCAATCGTCTTCCTACTCGTGTCATCGATAAAAAATGCCCCTTAGAGCTTCTTTTTCATACCCCACCAAATTACTCCTTATTAAAAAATTTTGGGTGTGCTTGTTGGCCTCATCTTCGTCCTTATAACAAACAAAAGTTCTCTTTTCGATCAAAGGAATGTGTCTTTCTAGGCTACAGTTCTTCACATAAAGGGTATAAGTGTCTTGACACCGATTCTGGTCGTGTCTATATATCTAGAGATGTCATATTTGATGAAAATGTTTTTCCATTCAAGAGAGCCTCACCTAATTCTTCCCCAATCATGCAGTCGACGCATAATGCCCCTGATTTGTGCACCTTGCATTTGGGTAATAGCAGTACTAATTTGGAGAATGATCACATGCATATGTCTGGGCCTACTAACTCTTTGGATGCAGAAAATTTGGTGTCTACATCAGCTTCGGAATTGCCGCAACAATCCTCCGCGTCGCTGCCATGCGAATCGGCGTTGGTTGTTCCGCCAATGATTGAGGCCTCGGCTCCTCCGCCAGCAGATGATATTGCGCAATGCCCGGTCGAATCCTCGGCCGTTGGTCAACCAACTACTGTAGCATCGGTTGCTCCCCTCGCAACGGCTGATAGGGTCGTCCCCTCAAATGTGGATCCTGCACCTACTACTCATCCGTATGGTACTCGATTGAAGCACAATATCAAGAAACCCAAGGTGCGTACAGATGGAACAGTAACATATCTTGTAGCTCGGTCTTCTGCCTCTGAACCTACTTCACATATTACTGCTATTGAGCATCCCCTCTGGCGTCAGGCAATGAATGATGAATTTCAGGCACTTCAAAAAAATAAGACATGGCACTTAGTTCCTCCTCGTGCTGGTCTTAACGTTATTGATTGCAAATGGGTTTTCAAACTCAAACAAAAGCCAGATGGCTCTATTGATCGCTACAAAGCACGCCTGGTTGCTAAAGGTTTTAAACAGCAGTATGGCGTTGATTATGATGATACCTTTAGTCCAGTTGTTAAGCCCACTACCATTCGGCTCTTATTATCTCTTGCTATTTCTCGTGGTTGGGCTATTCGGCAGATTGATATTCAAAATGCTTTTCTTCATGGCCTTCTTAATGAAGATGTTTATATGAAGCAGCCCCCTGGATTTGTGGATTCTCAACACCCTGGTTATCTCTGCAAGCTGGATAAGTCGCTTTATGGCCTTAAACAAGCTCCGCGTGCCTGGTTTTCTCGCCTTAGCTCCAAACTATTACAGCTGGATTTTACACCTTCAAAGGCTGATGTCTCTCTTTTTATTTTTAACAAAACGGGCATTCAGATGTATATCCTCATCTACGTTGATGATATTATTATCATCAGCTCATCTTCTACGGCTACTGAGAAACTTCTTACACAGCTTCAGGATGATTTAGCCGTCAAGGATCTTGGTATTTTGAGTTATTTTCTTGGGATTGAGGTCCGCCATACTTCTAGTGGACTTATTCTGACACAACATAAATACATTCGAGATTTATTAGCCAGAACCAATATGCTCACCTCCAAAGGTGTGCCCACACCTATGCTTCCCAGTGAGAAGTTGTTATTGAATGGTGGTGAAAAGCTCTCACCTGAGGATACTACTCGCTATCGAAGTGTCGTTGGTGCTCTCCAATATTTGTCTCTGACACGTCCTGATATATCCTTCTGTGTCAACAGAGTGTGTCAGTTCATGTCCTCTCCGACTTCTATACATTGGGCGGCAGTCAAACGAATTCTCCGTTATCTACATGACACGATTGATATGGGTTTGTGTCTTACAAAGTCCAGCACTGATTTGTTGAGTGCCTTTTCAGATGCTGATTGGGCTGGGAATCCTGATGATCGTCGAAGCACTGGAGGCTATGTGATCTTCTTTGGTGGCAATCTTATCTCTTGGAGTTCGAGGAAACAATCGACAGTTTCTCGCTCTAGTACGGAAGCCGAATATAAGGCGGTTGCTGATGCCACTGCCGAATTAATTTGGATCCAAGTCCTCTTGCGTGAGCTCGGGATCTCGCAAGCGCGAGCGCCTAGCCTATGGTGTGACAACATTGGTGCCACCTACCTATCCGCCAATCCAATCTTTCATCGACGGACGAAGCATGTTGAGGTTGATTATCACTTCGTTCGTGAACGAGTATCGACTCGTCAGCTTGATGTTCGACTCATATCTTCCAAGGATCAGCTCGCCGATATCATGACAAAGCCACTGCCAGCTCCTTCTTTTAGCTATTTTAGGCGCAATCTGAACTTAGTAGTACATCGTCCAGATTGAGGGGGGGTGTTAAACCTAAAATAGATCATAACTGTATATACTAAAATAGTCTAAGATTTACTAGTTGTTATGATTTGAAGGGTTTGTTACCAAATCTATGATTTTATGGTTTGTTACCAAATCATAGATTTGGAATGTAATCTTCATTATACGCATCTATAAATACATGAGGTCGTGACCCATATAGGTCATCGTGCCATTCAATCTAACACCACTATGATATGCAATATGAAACCATGTTTTTTTCGCTCAAAATCAGATGCCCTATACATATACATGTTTCTTGTAGGACATTGTGTCCATGTTTCTTGCAAGATATCCTACCCATGTTTTATTTTGTGTATGTCATGTTCCATGTTCTTGTTTTTTCTGCACCTAGAAAACGTGCCCATGTTTACTTGCAAGTTGTCCGACTTTTTATTTTATTTTATTATTTATGATGACAAGTTTAGATTCATGATATTCACCGACTATTTGTCCTTTTTAGGTCTTCTAGAGGAATAGTTTTTTGAGATTAGGTTTAAGGATTGACTGAGTATCATGACTCATGACTCATGGTTTAGAACCAAGGTCCTCAAGATAAGAAATTATTTTAAGGTCTTGGTAAGATCATAGAGATAGTACCTTAGCATCAATTATAGACACGATTAAAAGCCGATAAATAGGCTGCTTATTGAGTTTTATAATTATTTTTTACATGTTTTTAAGATAAGGATTAGTAGTTGGTCGATTAGGAGTAAATCTAGAGCAGGTGCCATAGTGAACTGATCCTACGAATTAGAGCCTTTTCTATTTTGTGTCGAATTTTGTAGAGTAAAAACTTAAACTTTATTTGAGATGTTATAAATATATATATATTTTTAATGTTTTTATCTTTTAAATCTTATTAGTTTTAAACTAAAAAAAATCCTACGTTATGTTAGCTAACAATTATTTTACCATTCATGGAGTTATTTGGTAGCTTAAACAATGAAACCCAAACACTCAAACCTATAGTATCTTAACTTTGTTTAGTTTTTCATAGTTCTTCATGATATAGCCTACCAATCAAAGCTTTTATCTAGACGTGGTATTATATCACTCAACTCAATGAAATGCATCTATTCATTAGGATTAGGTGCCAGATCCTAAAATGAATTAGTCAGCTCTTAACTATTCCCTGTGCAATAAAACAAATGTATCATAATTTATGAGGTGTGACCTCATTCTGGATCAACCTAGTTCACTACAAGAGATTTGTTGACAACTACGATGTATCCATGTTATAAATCATCTACTCGTTTCCATTCATGATATTCTTTTGGCACATAAGCTATCTAGGAGTACTGCCCTATCTATATGAACTCCCAGTCATCGGGGGTGTAGAGGGGAAATAGGCTTCCATGCAAATTATGATGGTGACGTCCATGTAGTCCTCAAGTCAAACGTAAAGAAATGACTCCATATTCTTGCCAGACCATATAAATACTCTTAGCAAGTCTCCTAATCATCCCTACATGGTCACAACATCCTACCGTACGATATTGATCATTGGTTATAAAATAGAGTGTCGTATAGCACATAGTCTAAACTCTTATCATGCTCATGTTTCACCTACTTGGCAACATTGTTGTTTCTCATGATTTTAAAACTATGAAGAGTGTCGCCAACCTTATTATTTCTCATGGTCTTAGAATTAGAATTGACAATAATCTTGTTCTTTCTCATGGTCTCAAACATTACCTCAAAACTACATAGTAGTGAAAATCTTACTCTTTTATCATAATCTAAAAACTAGAACATTGTTTCTCATGGTCTTTGCCAACCTCAAACGTGGTATCAAAACTACAAAAAAATTACAATGACCTTGCTATATATCAGAATCACAAACATGGTCTCATTAAAATAAAATATCAAATTATTACCCATCAAAAGTAGGAAGGGTATGTATTTGTTTAAAAATATAATTATTAAAGTCACTCAAATTAAGGGGAGGGAGAAATTAGAAATTAAAAATTAAATAGTCAAACATTCTATACTTGGAATACTTCATGACCCACAAAATTTTGAAAGTTTTTCTGAATTTTTGTGGTTTTTTTTCTAAATATAGTTTTCTTCTAAATATTGTTTTCTTATCGAACTATATATAGAGCTTCACATCATCAGTAAAATCCAAACACTCACACCATAATCATTGCTACTCTTCATCATTTGTGAAACGAGCTTGTAACCCGACAACTTAAAGACAATCCATAATGGCCATGGGCAAAGGTTTCAAGCTCTTTCACACCCTTTTCTTAGTGGTTGCTTGGCAATGTTTTGCGAAAGTGGGTGCCACTTTTGGCGATGTCACTGGTGTTGCAAAGCTCGATCATCAATTTTCGTTTCGTGCCTTTGGATCACATGACACACAAGCCCCATCGGTTGCACCAATTGCAAGTAGCACAGAATTCCTAGTGGCTGCACCGTTTGGAAGCATCGCTCAAACTCCAGAGGCTTTAATCCCGGAGGTTGCATCAGTTGGAAGCATCGCTCAAACTCCGGAGGCTTTAACCCCGGAGGTTGCATCAGTTGGAAGCATCGCTCAAACTCCGGAGGCTTTAACCCCGGAGGTTGCATCAGTTGGAAGCATTGCTCAAACCCCGAAAGTTGCATCAGTTGGAAGCATTGCTCAAACCCCGGAAGTTGCATCAGTTGGAAGCATTCCTCAAACCCCAACCATTATACCAATTGAAAGTAGCACACAAGCGTGAGAGTAGCATTGTTGCACATGGAGGTTTCTTTGTCTATTAACAGCAAAACCTAAGCCAAACTAAATCACTATGGTGGAGACAAATTCATTATTTCTATTTTTTTCTTAAATGGAATGATTTTTCTATCCTTATTCTCATATTTAATTTTCTATTTTAACTGACGGAAGGATATTTTTAATATTTAATGAAACACGGATGAATGTTCCACATCGACTAATAGGAAGTGGATTTATAATCAAGGAATAATCTCTCCATTGGTATGCGGCTCAAAATGGACAATATCATACTATTGTGGAGAGTTGTGTTCATTTCACATCATATGAAACCATACCCAATAAATTTATCGATGCATTAATAAAAAATGTCTAACCTTCATAAAATTCAAACAACTCTCTTCTTTTATTTTTAAGATAGACACATCTTAGCTTTGTTATTTTACAAATAGTTAAGGTACTGTATTTTCCAAAGCCCTCCTATTTTATGTTTAAGAATTTTGGTCCTATGTTATCATCCATCACTCCAAATACTCTAATGAAATGTGTCATACTGTCCCATCAGATTATATTAATGGTTCAAGTAATGAATGCTCAATTTTCTTTTGGATTCCAATTCCAATAAATATCCAGGTTTCATTAGCCCACACGGTGCTTAAAAGAATACCTATACTAAAAAAAAGATAAACCCGACTAATCAGTTGAGACTTATAATAATTATTCAAGAAAAAAAAAAGTGTTTCTTAAAACATTGATAAATGAGCATGTTTAGATAGCAATAGGATAAGGATGCAATGAGAGATTACTAAATACTTTTATACTCACCTATTGGGCTTGGGTTCTATGGAGAGGTATAGTAACAGTATGTCGCTCAGATCCAAAAACACGTTTTCGATAGATCTTGTCGATGTAATCTTTGGCTTTTCTGTCAATATCAAGTCATACAACTCACTGATAAGTTTTGTCGTCATCGCTTGGTCGAGTCAAACCTAACCTAATCTCGACAGTCTTTGAGATCACCCTTTATAAGGGTGTGAAAACCTTTTCCTGGCAGATTCGTTTTAAAAATCTTGAGGGGAAGCCCGAAAGGGAAAGCTCAAATAGGAAAATATCTGCTAGCGGTGGGCCTGGGCGGTGGGCCTGTATCATTAACAAATGGTATCAGAGCCAGACACTGGACTATGGGACAGCAAGGAAGCTGTTCCCCGAGGGAAACATGGGGGGACTATGGGACAGCAAGGAAGCTGTTCCCTGAGGGAAACATGGGGGCAGTGTGCCAGTAAGAACGCTGGGCCCCGAAGGGGGGTGGATTTGGTGGGGATCCCACGTCGATGGGAAAAGGAACGAGTGTCAGCGAAGACACTGGGCCGAAGGGGGGTGGATTTGGTGGGGATCCCACGTCGATGGGGAAAGGAACGAGTGTCAGCGAAGACACTGGGCTCCGAAGGGGGGTAGATTGTGAGGATCCCACTTTGGATGGGGAGGAGAACAAAACACCCTTTCTTTACAAGGGTGTGGAAACCTTTTCGTAACAAACGAGTTTTAAAAACCTTAAGGAGAAGCCCGAAAAGAAAAAACCCAAATATAATAATATCTGCTAGCAGTGGACTTATACTACTTATATTGTTACAAGAATGATCTCCTTTTCTATTTCTTCTCGATTTGAAAAAAAGCTAAATATTGAGAAAAAGGACAACTCCTCGGGGAGCAAAGAATCTTAGGATTCAAAGCTATGAGAAACATAAAAGTTAGTGTGAAGGCTAATTATTCAAACACTAGGAAATTGTCGACTAAAAGAATCCTTTGCAAAGACTTCAAATTAAAATGGAATGGGATAATTTAACCCTCTCATGAAAAACGCATAAACATCAAAATAAAATTATAACTATTATAATGTCCATTATTTAATTAACATGTTTAAATTTTTTGTTCGTATTAAAACCACTTATTAACTATCTCATCGACCCTCCACAATCCAACACCTCCCCTTGAACCAAGTACCGTCTCCGCTTAATCGAGGCTGACAATACTTTGTTTGACATGGCTAAGTTTAAGGCATGACTCTATTATCATGTTAGATGAACACGACTCTCTACAATGGTATGATATTGTCCATTTTGAGCATACGCTTTCATGGTTTTGCTTTGAGATTTCCTAAAAGGCCTCTCACCAATAGAAATAGTATTATTTGATTATAAACCTATGATCATTCCCTAAATTAGCCGATATAGGACTTTCATTCAATCGAAAGAACTAGGTTGAATCAGGTTATGTAGAGAACAATACAAAAATCAAATTTGCAAAAAAAACCCGTTGAATCTAACTCGTGGAAGACAAAACACAGGTGAACATGTGTCGACAAAGGAGGGCTTGAACACATCCGAAAGGAGAAGGGACACACATACAACATTGGTGAAGGAAACAAGTTAGATTGGAGTGGTCAGTCAGCGAATGCTACATGTCGCCTCAAGTAATGATTGTAGAGATTAGAAAATTATCAAAATGAATTTAAGATGCATGCGGATTATAATGCTTGCTCTTGTGCTAGAAAGGAGGAAGGCATATTGGGATCTATGTTCTGGGTGATTGATGTAATTATCTTCGTGTTTAGCTTTTCATAGTTCTTCATCATATAGCCTACCAATCAAAACTCTTATCTAGATGTGGTATTATATCACTCAACTCAATGAAATGCATCTATTCATTAAGGTTAGGTGACAGATCCTAAAATGAATTAGTCAGCTCTTAACTATTCCCTGTGCAATAAAACCAATGTATCATAATTTATGAGGTGTGACCTCATGATGGATCAACCTAGTTCACTACAAGAGATTTGTTGACAACTCCTTAATAGGCCAACCCTCATGTTTGCCAACTACGATGTATCCATGTTATAAATCATCTACTCGTTTCCATTCATGATATTCTTTTGGCACATAAGCTATCTAGGAGTACTGCCCTATCTATACGAACTCCCAGTCATCGAGGGTATCAAGGGGAAATAGGCTTCAATGCAAATTATGATGGTGACGTCCATGTAGTCCTCAAGTCAAACGTAAAGAAATGACTCCATATTCTTGCCAGACCATACAAATACTCTTAGCAAGTCTCCTAATCATCCCTACATGGTCACAACATCCTACCGTACGATATTGATCATTGGTCATAAAATAGAGTGTCGTATAGCACATAGTCTAAACTCTTATCATGCTCATGTTTCACCTACTTGGCAACATTGTTGTTTCTCATGATTTTAAAACTATGAAGAGTGTCGCCAACCTTATTGTTTCTCATGGTCTTAGAATTAGAATTGACAATAATCTTGTTCTTTCTCACGGTCTCAAACATTACCTCAAAACAACAGAGTAGTGAAAAACTTACTCTTTATCATAATCTAAAAACTAGAACATTGTTTCTCATGGTCTTTGCCAACCTCAAACGTGGTATCAAAACTACAAAAAAATTACGATGACCTTGCTATATATCAGGATCAGAAACATGGTCTCATTAAAATAAAATATCAAATTATTACCCATCAAAAGTAAGAATGGTATGTTTTTGTTTAAAAATATAATTATTAAAGTCACTCAAATTAAGGGAGGGAGAAATTAAAAATTAAAAATTAAATAGTCAAACATTCCATACTTGGAATACTTCATGACCCACAAAATTTTGAAAGCCTTTCTAAATTTGTGTGGTTTTTTTTCTAAATATAGTTTTCTTATAAATATAGTTTTCTTATCAAACTATATATAGAGCTTCACATCATCAGTAAAATCCAAGCACTCACACCATAATCATTGCTACTCTTCATCATTGGTGAAACGAGCTTGTAACCCGACAACTTAAAGACAATTCATAATGGCCATGGGCAAAGGTTTCAAGCTCTTTCACACCCTTTTCTTAGTGGTTGCTTGGCAATGTTTTGCGAAAGTGGGTGCCACTTTTGGCGATGTCACTGGTGTTGCAAAGCTCGATCATCAATTTTCGTTTCGTGCCTTTGGATCACATGACACACAAGCCCCATCGGTTGCACCAATTGCAAGTAGCACAGAATTCCTAGTGGCTGCACCGTTTGGAAGCATCGCTCAAACTCCAGAGGCTTTAACCCCGGAGGTTTCATTAGTTGGAAGCATCGCTCAAACTCCGGAGGCTTTAACCTCGGAGGTTGCATCAGTTGGAAGCATTGCTCAAACCCCGGAAGTTGCATCAGTTGGAAGCATTCCTCAAACCCCAACCATTACACCAATTGAAAGTAGCATACAAGCGTGAGAGTAACATTGTTGCACATGGAGGTTTCTTTGTCTATTAACAAAGCAAAACCTAAGCCAAACTAAATCACTATGGTGTAGACAAATTCATTATTTCTATTTTTTTCTTAAATGGAATGATTTTTCTATCCTTTTTCTTATATTTAATTTTCTATTTTAACTGACGGAAGGATATTTTTAATATTTAATGAAACACGGATGAATGTTCCACATCGGCTAATAGGAAATGAGGAATTTATAATCAAAGAATAATCTCTCCATTAGTATGGACTCAAAATGGACAATATCATACCCAATAAATTTATCGATGTATTAATACAAAATGTCTAACCTTCAAAAAATTCAAACAACTCTCTTCTTTTATTTTTAAGATAGACACATCTTAGCTTTGTTATTTTACAAATAGTTAATGTACTGTATTTTCCAAAGCCTTATGTTTAAGAATTTTGGTCCTATGTTATCATCCATCACTCCAAATACTCTAATGAAATGTGTCATACTGTCCCATCAGATTATATTAATGGTTCAAGTAATGAATGCTCAATTTTCTTTCGGATTCCAATTCCAATAAATACCGAGGTTTTGATTAGCCCACAGGGTGCTTAAAAGAATACCTATACTAAAAAAAAAGATAAACCCGACTAATCCGTTGAGACTTATAATAATTATTCAAGAAAAAAATAAGTGTTTCTTAAAACATTGATAAATGAGCATGTTTAGATAGCAATAGAGATTACACCCGAAATTACTAAAGTCTAGAGAAAGTTCATAGTGACCTAATAGGATAAGGATGGAATGAGAGCTTACTAAATACAATATTAGTTCATACTACTGACCTAATTTGTTTTGAATTGTTGTGTTGTTAATTATTATTATTTTTTTGAAAACAATATTAGTTATTTATAAATATTTAAAATGTTTAGGTTAGGTAATTATCAATTTTACTTATTTATTCATTTATTTTATAATTATTGTTTAAGTAATTTTCTCTACGGAATTCCAAATTACAAGTTTGTATTTGTTTTATAATTGAATAATTAAAATGATATTTATTGTTATATTCTAGAATTTTAAATAAACTGATTTAATATTGTCTTCAAACTATCTTGGACTTTTAAATTAAGTTATTTCATCGAAATCAATATGAACAAAAAAACATATAGACAAATCATATACATATTGGGCTCGGGTTCTATGGAGAGGTATAGTAACAGTATGTCGCTCAGATCCAAAAACACGTTTTCGATAGATCTTGTCGATGTAATCTTTGGCTTTTCCGTCAATATCAAGTCATACAACTCACTGATAAGTTTTGTCGTCATTGCTCGGTCAAACCTAACCTGATCTCGACATTTCATCCCAACAGTCTTTGAGATCACCCTCGATAGATCTTGTCGATGTAATCTTTGGCTTTTCTGTCAATATCAAGTCATACAACTCACTGATAAGTTTTGTCGTCATCGCTCGGTCAAACCTAACCTGATCTCGACATTTCATCCCAACAGTCTTTGAGATCACCCTTTAGGAGGGTGTGAAAACCTTTACCTAGCAGATTCGTTTTAAAAACCTTGAGAGAAAGCCCGAAAGGGAAAGTCAAAATAGGACAATATCTGCTAGCGGTGGGCTTGGATCGTTAATAAATGGTATCAGAGCCAGACATTGGACTATGTGCCAACGAGGAGGCGGTTCCCCGGAGGAGACACGGGGGCAGTGTGCCAGTAAGGACGCTGGACCCCGAAGGGGGGTGGATTTGGTGGGGATCCCACATCGATGGGGGAAAGGAACGAGTGCTAGCGAAGACACCGGGCTCCGAAGAGGGGTAGATTGTTAGAATCCCACTTTGGTTGGGGAGGAGAATGAAACACGCTTTATAAGGGTGTGGAAACCTTTACCTAACAGACGCGTTTTAAAAACCTTGAGGGAAAGCTCGAAAAGAAAAACCCAAATACAACAATATCTGCTAGCAGTGGACTTATACTATTACAAGAATGATCTCTTTCTCTATTTCTTCTCGATTTGAAAAAAGCTAAATATTGAGAAAAAGGACAACTCCTTGGGGAACAAAGAATCTTAGGATTCAAAGAGAAACATAAAAGTTAGTGTGTAGGCTAATTATTCAAACGCTTTTTATTTCCTCCATTGCTTCAAGAAAATTGTCGACTAAAAGAATCCTTTGCAAAGACTTCAAATTAAAATGGAATGGGATAATTTAACCCTCTCATGAACAAGGCATAAACATCAAAATAAAATTATAACCATTATAATGTCCATTTTTTAATCTAATAACATGTTTAAATTTTTTGTTCGTATTAAAATCACTTATTAATTATCTCATGTTATCATGCATAACTAATTCTCTTAAAGGGTTAGATTTAAACTCTTTTTTGTACCTAATTATTTGTTATTATTCCATTTTATCTTTTACTTTGACCAACTTAAGTGAAGTAGTAGCACTTTTCTAATGCTAAAAAGAGTAGTAAATGGTGTGTGGAAAGATAGAGTACATAGAGAAGAATGTTTTAAACATAAAATAAGTACTTGTAACGAATTCGTTCGAGGAAGTATAGCAATAGCCTGTAACACTCGAGCCCGACGAGAATAAAATTTTCCGACTTTTCTTCTTTTAAAATTCCAACTTATGAGATTTTATTGAGGGCCTAGAAGCCGAATTTAATGATGATGTAGAATATAAGAAGTTTTAGAAAAATTTTAGAAACTAAAGAAAAGTATAAAACAAAATAGTGAAAAAGAAGTCAAAGTCAACTCCATTTTTGTTATTTTAGCTACCTTTTCATAATTAGGTATCTTCGTATGAGTTAGTTAAGGGTTAGTGAAGGAGAACATAAAACAAAGAAGAGAAAGGAAATACATAGAGAAGAGAGAAAAAAACGAAGGTTGACATAGAAAGTAATGGTCGGAGACCTCTTGATCTGATTATTTCTAGTTGTTATGAACATTGATTCATAGAACTTAGAATTATGAATAGATTCATTTTGGACACTTGAATCGTCCAAATCCATTAACAAATGAAGAGCGTTGATTTTTCTTTAGAGAGATGTTCGTGGAGGTTTAGATTCTGAGAGCAGCGTGCAATGACCCATAATGTAATTTCAGAAAACTTTTATAATACAATCCAGAGGTGAACCAGATCGAAAGCCAGAGTTCTGACCATCCTCAAGAACGATAAGATTATGAGTTTTGAGTTTATCTTTAACGCATTTATTTCCCTCCATAGTTAACGAAAAAAATATATATCTATTTTTTTTTTTTTTTTTTTTTTTTTTATGGAAAGCTAGATTACACCTCTTCAACTTTGATGAAGGAACTCGGTTGAATCGAGTTATATAGAGAACAGTACAGAAATAAAATTGGGAGGAAAATTTCACGCACGCTTCAGGTATTGGAGTGGTCAGTCAGCGAATGCTACATGTCACATCAAGTGCGTGAGTACTCCTCCCATAGGCGCTTGACTTCTTGCTCGTGTACTTGCGTGTGGTGAGCTCTATTTTTGTTTGTTTGACCTCTGTTTGATTATTGCTCACTCCAATACTAACCTTAGTTTGACTTGAATTAGGACCTATAAGGAAATTTTATAAAATTTGGAGCTCCTATCAAGTAGAAAAACAAGCTCGAGACTCACGTGTCACCTAACTAAGTAATCATTTGGACTTTGTTTTTTTCAAGTAATACTTGTTTAGATCGCAAGGATGTGGCACATCAGAGCATATTTTTCCTTAGATGACTAGAATATACATGTTTAGGACTATAGAGAGGAATCTTAAATGACAATGCAATATATGATTTAGAAATTTATCAAAATGAATTTAAGATGCATGCTGATTATAATGCTTTCTGTTGTGCTAGAAAGGAGGAAGACATATTGTAATTTGTGCTTCGGGTGATTGATGTACGTTATCTCCCTATTGAGCTTTCATGAATGTTTAGATAGTAGATTAGGTGCTTTAGGTGATTGATAAGATTTTCTCCATAACAAGCATGTATGAATATTCTAAGTTAAAAATAGGGTATTAGATCTAGAAAATTTTCATGTTAATCAACAAGACATTTTTAGTAGACCGAGTACTCTAGGTTTCTAAGCGACGATTAGTGGTCGAGATCACAGAGCTCCCAAAAAAATTAAATTAGCTTCGAAGAACTAGTCTTAAGTGACTTGAAAATGATAGTTTAAGATTTAAACTACCAAGGCGCGCTCCGAACATAGCAAACCTCCACAGCACCCATTGACTTTAAAGAGATTACAAGGTTGATAGCAGCATGAACATTATAACCAAAGCTCGACTGCCTCCTATTTGTCTCCAATACCACAGTAGAACTATTTGGTCATCTAGGTTGGACTCTGTAGTACCACTTCCAAATAATAGATATGTAGAAACTCATACCGTCAAACTTGACTAAGGTCAAATAGGATGAATCATTGTGGTGAATTAAATAGTTATTACTATTTAGAGACGGGTCGAGAGCCTAGACTTGTTGTCTTATGAACCCACACTAAGATGGGGCTAGGGACCACAGTATGTTAGAAGAATTTGATTCAATCAATGGTTAAATAAAGACCATTTCTTTTTGGATAGTTTGAGGAGTTTTTAGGTCTTTCTTTAACTACTTAGCAATACTTTGTGGTTTATTTCTTTTTCCCTTATTATTTTGTAAGGCTACAAAATGTTAAGTTAATTGTCAAATAAAATCATCATTGAAACTCCAACCGTTTATGTTTCTAGCTTTTAGTCATTATTCTTACAAAACCTTATCATTGATATAAGAATCATCACCGCTCTGCTTTGTAGAGTAGCAATTTTTTAATAATTAGTCACAGAGAATATGAGTGAAGACAAAATTACTAGTGAAGACAAAATTACTAGAGGCAAGCTCTTGAAAATTTTTCTTAGAATCAAGGGTCTATGAAATCTTGTGGAGATTAGTTTTTTAGAACAATATGAAGGAACAATGTTGTCTAAGGTAGAAAAGGTGCACCTTGATTTACTAGGCTCAAAGATCCCCCGGTAAAACATTACCTATACCAAAAAATTCCTCGTACTATCTTTGAACAAATCTTGGATCGCCTCATAGATAAATTGTTTGGGGCTGAATGAAAGGAAAGTTTGGTGTAAACCAAAAAGTGAAGAAATCTCTTCTTATTGCATTAAGGAAAGAATTTGAGATCCTAGAGATGAAAAAAGAATAGAAGTATCACTAATTATTATGCAAGAGTGATGATGATCTCCAACAAGAGCAATGAAGAAGATATGCCAAAGAATAAAATTATGGAAAAAAATTTACGTGCCCAGTCTGAAAAATTTATTTATGTTGTAGTATCCATTGAGGAATAAAAAGATACTGATAATATGTCCATTGATAAATTACAAAGTTCATTAGCGGTGCATGAAAAAAAAATTGAAGATCCAACATTGATGGAGACGATCAAGTTATGAAATTCAAAGATGGAACAAAAATAAGTTACAAAGAAAAATGAACTTACAAGGTTAGAAGACGCTGAAGAGGAAGATCAATTTTCAACAAAACAACCGTTGAATGTTATAGGTGACATGGTTAAGTCATTTTCAATACGAATGTCCAAAAGTGAATAAGGAAGTCAATTACACAGAGCTAAAAGAAGAGGATGAAATGTTGTTAATGACTCAAATTCATGAAGCAAAAATGAGTGATGTTTGGTTTTTAGATTCTAGTTGCTCAAACTCTTTGGTGGGCAAATAAATGTATGTTTTCAAGCTTAAACATGACCTTTTTCACACGGTCAAGCTTGGAAATAATACAAGCATGAAAGTACGGGTGAAATTAACTTTTGGTAGGATTTATTATATTATTAGTAGGGTACATTGTGTACCTAAATTCAAAAATAATCTTTTGAGGGTCCAACAACTATAGGAAAAAGGAGTAGTAGTGTTGTTCAAAGATGTTGTGTGTAGCATTTTTAATCCACACAAAGGAAAAGTGGCCGAACAAATTATGGGTGCAAATCAAAGATTCATTTTGCTTGCTGAACCATCTCCCACAACAAATGAAGGAAGATGTGTCCAAGTTTCAAATACAGATGAATGAACATTTTTGCAATACTGTTATGATCATCTTAGTTACAAAGGTTTCTGCACCTTGAAACAAAAAAACATGGTGAAATGTCTGCCGCAAATTATAGCTCCAAGCAACACCTGCGAGGCATGTATAAAAGAAAAACAACATCAGACTCCATGTAATACCCGAATTTTTAGATAAATAAATAAAAAAATAAAAATAACAACATAGGGGCAAAAGGGTCATTTTGCCTCTACTCTTATCCAAGGGGTCTAGTTGTTTGGGCTCAAGAAGAAAGAGGGAGAAAAGAAAAGAAAAAGAGAGAGAGAATGGAGAAAGGAGAAGAAGTTAGGGTTTGGGAGAGAGGAAGAACAGAGATGACAAATCGCCATTGGAGATCGAATCCAAGGCAAGAAACCCCGATGCAATACTTCTCTCAGTGCTGGAAAAGGAGTTCGGGTGGTGGAATCCACTCATTTCGGCAAGAAAATCCAAGAACGGACAAAGTAAGGTTCCGAACTTCTTATTTCGATTTTATCTAGATGTGAGGAGTTTCATGAGCGTTAGATCTGGAGTTTTTGAGGTATGTGACTAAAATAAGATTCTCACAGGTTTCTTGAAGTTCTTGGACGAGAATCGGACGAAAATCAGAGTTTAGTCTGACTTCGGGTAGAGCGATCGAAAATAGAAAATGTGAGTTTTTCTGTATATTTGGACGGCCTTAACTCATCCTGTGTTCAAGAAAAAAATAAAGAAAAAATATACTGTAGAAGTAGAATATGAGATCTACAATTTACGTGTAGGAACTTTGTTGATATGGATTACGGATTGAAAGATAAGAAAATCGGAAGAAAATAGATCGAAAATGCCAAAAACTCACGTTTCTGGAAAATTTGGAAAAACGCAGGAGGAGAGAGAGGAGGCCTTGCCGCCACGCGTCGGCCGGCGTATGGAGGAGCGCGGCAGGACCGACGAGTGACACGTGGCGACTGCGGGTTGGGGAGGCGTGCCCCACTGGCTAGTCGACACACGTCAGGACGCGGATTCGGGTCAACCCGAGTCCGATCCGGCGCTCCGCACGCGACCCGGGAACACCGAACCGAACCGGCCGCTGGCCCGCGACTGCGCGGGAAGCCGCGCGTGGACACGCGCGCGTAGAAAGCCGCGCGTAAAACACCCTCCAGAGCGCGTGCAGGCGCGTGTAGGCGCGTGGGTGATCTTTTTCCCTCCGTTCGACCTCCGTTTGCTTGTTTTTCGCCCCGATTTCAACTCTGATCCTATTTTTATATGAATTAGGACCTATCAAGGAAATTCCAGAATTTTTGGAATCTTTTCCGGCGAATAATTCGAGCTTGGGAAGGCACGCGTCAACCAAGTAAGTAGCCATTTGGACTTCCACGAGCAGTACTTGTAGGAACCGCTAGGAACAAGCATGCATGCTACCACCTATGAAATTAGCTAGCCGGACTTAGCGTGTTATTATAGAAACTGCGAATATAAGATGATTATGGAAAGCTAGATACAAAATGTGTATTAAATCTGTTTTTGGTTGAGACTCTGATAATGTATGTATGTATGAGGAGGTTGGGGAAACTTGTGAAATCTGCGCTCCAGGTGAAGATGGACGTTATCTTCTCGTTGATCATGTTTGATAATTTTGCATGAACTGCTGCGTGTAAACTCTATTGTATGATGATTGCTTATATTATCTTTCTTGATGAATAGGAAGAAATTATGAGCTTAGATTAGGACGCTTATGGCTAAGTAGGCTAGACGAGACCCTAGATTGGGGGACCTCTAGAATACCGTGCAATTAGACCCGCGAAATAATTACCGGCGGAACCAGAACCAAGAATTCCAAACCCGATAGGTTTGTGACACCAGGCATGAGAATCCTAGAGAAACACGAATCTAAGTCTAAGGCACCAAGTTCCACCCTAGGAAGAATAATAGGTCACCACAGTAACTGTGGGTAGCCCGCTAGAGTTGAGCAGTGAAGATAGTGTCATCAGAACCTCCACTTCCCTCTCTCCTTCGATACCATACCGTCGAGACAGAGCTCCGGTACGGTGATCGTTGAGCTTTGCAGATCCGGATAGGGAAGTGTGACAGGTGTCCAGACCTAGTGGTGATAGCTAAGGGGTCTTCTGAACAGGACTCCTGGGCCGTAGAAACCCGTCCCTGAGCGGGGGACGTGGAGCCACTTAGGATGACTCAGTAGCTGACCGGCACATAGGGGGTCGCACCCCGTTTTGTGGATGTATGGTCCCGTGTGAGGGTCGTCAGTTAACCTCCACGGATGATGTTCAGAGAGAGAGTCATGTATTCAGATCCAGCCATACGATCCCCTCAGATTTGCTTATGAGGTCGCGCCTCACCTCAGGACACTGATCATTTCACTGCATAAAATGGGCAAGCCTTTTATGATACAGAAAGGAGAGTTGTAGCTTAGATCACTCTCCTTAGAAACCCGAGAAAGATCGTGGTTACCTACCAAGATAAGGATGCGAAAAGAGCCTACAAGTAGGCTGCTTACTGAGTATATTTTTATACTCACCCCTTTCTCCCCTTTTTTTTCAGGTACCAGTCGATACGGGGAGGTGTTCGAGAGCTGTGCGGTCTCAGAGGGGTGTCGTTCCGGAGCGTCAGTCCTTGGTCGGTCTTTTAGAGTCCTTTGTTCGTTTGCATATTTAGAGTCTTTTGTATTTTTCTTCATAATTGTATTTTCCATTTGAAATATTTGATTTTAATTTTGTATTTCATTTTTACATTTGCAATTTCCTTTGTAATATTTTCGAAACAAATCTTCTTTCTCTTTTGTTTTAATTGAATGGTATTTTTATCCTTTTACTTTGCTTTTCTTTTCTTTTATTTTCTTTTTGTTTGTTTTCGATTTCGTCCTTTTAGTCACGAGTTCGATTCTTCGAAGCCTCGAAAATTGGGTCGTGACAGATTGGTATTAGAGCAGTCGGGTTTTGATTCTGTAGACTTTTTTCTAGGATAGAGAGTCGTACACCTCTGTGACTCAGCTTGACGACATACCTCGCCGCGACCAGGTACGCTGTCTAACCATGTTTAGTAGGTTATGATATGATGTAATGCCAGTAAGAACTTGATGTATGTTTTGGGTTAACGCTTTAGGGTGTTAAAAGTGAACATTCCCTCTGTATGATGATGCTAGATTCGAATTATTGTGAGGAGGCCGAGAGGGGTCATGTTTTAGTTTATTGGCCTTAGGAAGACACAAAGGTGACTCCGCAGAGCGCGTGACGTCCAACCCTTGGAAATGTACATGAGATTTTCTTTTTAAGGCCCAGTACGAGATGATATACCTATGACCTAGCCTCCCATGACCATAATTCTAGATGTCAAGCATGCCTCCGTGGAGATCACGTAGTAGGCCTAGACAACATAGAGTTGTCTTAACCACATAGTAGACCCAGACAACATCGTTCTTACAAGTAAGGGCAGCCACTGTAGGAATTAAGCACCCCTCAAGCAAACCATTTTCACAGTGAGTTTGGTTAAGTTGGAAGTCGAGAGATAAGATTCACTTACAGAGAGAGCGAAACTATGGGTGCCATGGATTCAAGGTTGGTTGGAGTCTTCGTGATATAAGTTCAGGTTCATGGACTTTCATAAGTGAGATGTGCGCTTTTATGCCACTAATGAGTCATGGGGTGTAGGATACTCCTACTAAAGAATCACCCAATGGATGACAAGTCGCTTTGGACCTTGGTGGAGAGGACCAAGTCCAAAGGCAGCACGTGGTTATCAGAACTATAACATTGTGTTCTAACCTATCCTTTGGTCAGGGCATGTATACTCACAAGGTGAAGGACGTGGAACTGTCAAGGTAGTCCAACGAACCTCAGGGTTGAGAACAGAAAGAAAAGAGGTCAAACTATGGTCATGCCTTTACCGTCTGAAGGAAGAAAGTCCAGATGGGCTTTAATAAGGACCAACCCTTGTGTAGGTGATCCAGACTACAAAGAGTAGAACTCCAGTCTCATACACGAGTGTAATGCCAAACTTGTGAAGCATTCTCAGGTAGAGGTAGAACTTCCAAATAACGTGATGTTGGAAATTACCTGAAGGATAGTGAGATGGTGACTTGTAAACAGGTAAGGCTAGCAGATACATGATATGTATTAGAGAAGACACTAGACGTGGCACCCTCGAAGTTCGAGGGAGGCTAGCTACCAAACCAGAGTTTTCAGAGAGTTCCCTAGGATCCTGTACAAGAACTTGAAAGGTTCACGTGCTTGAAAAAGAGCCAGTGATGAGATATCACTATGAGAAAATGTGTCTAGTTCAGTCATAAAAGATACGACAGGGGTTAACCTAGGTGAACGTAGAGAACTTATGTAAGGATCTTTACTTCCAAAAGAATCCATACTTAGCCCAGATGGGTATTAGTACTTAAGCGAGTCACATTACAGGGCGTCTCGCTGAGCAAAAGTTGGCTAAATGAGATGAAATTACTAGGCCATTTTGGAGAAGTAGTAAAGACCGCCTTGACAAGGTCGGGATATCGCCAGATGAGAACCAAATGGGAAGACATACTTAAAACAGCCTTTAGAAGCCGCTATGGACATTATGAGTTCATAGTCATGTCTTTTGGTTTAATTTAACGTTTCTGCAGTTTTATGGAACTGACGAACAGAACGTTTAAGGAATTCCTAGACATCTTCGTGATTTGTTCGTTGACGACATTCTGGTGTGTTTTAAGTCTGAGGTATAGTATGAGGAACACTTGAGGAATGTTTTAACTCTATTGAGAGCCCACCAGTTGTATGCTAATTCATGAAGTGCGAATCCTGGCTGCAGGAGGTGGCCTTTCTTGGCCACTTAGTATCCAAGCAGGGGATAACGGTGGACCCCGCTAAGATTGAAGTAATTTTGAAATGGTCTAGACCAACCACTGTCACTGAAGTAAGGGTTCTCTAGGTTTAGCAGGCTTTTATAAAAGGTTTGAATAAGATTTCCTAAGACCTCAGTAGAGTGACACAGTTGACCCAGAATAGAAACTCTATGTTTGGACACTAGAGTGTGAACAAAGTTTTCTGAAACTGAGAACGAGGTTGGCCACTGCACCTGTATTTTTAGTGCTTGATGGGTCAGGTGGACTTGTGGTTTACAGCGACGCCTTAGGAAAAAGGGTTAGGGTGTGTACTCATGCAAAAGGGCAAAGTGATAGCCTACGCCTCTAGACAAATGAAAGAGTATGAGCGCGACTACCCCACCCACGGTTTGGAGATAGCAACCGTGGTGTATGCATTGAGAACCTGACGTCACCACCTGTATGGCAAGAAAGTTCAGGTGTATGCTGACCACAAGAGCCTTAGCATATGTTCACACAAAAAGCGCTGAACATGAGATAGCGGAGGTGGTTAGAACTAGTTAAGGACTATGATATTGAAATACTTTACCACCTAAGAAAAGCCAATATAGTGGTAGCCTTGAGTAATAAGACAGCCCACACATCCGCACTGAGCACGAGACTGAGGTATCTACAGGATGAGATATAAAGGGCTGGAATAGAGGTCTTGGTTAGAGGCGTCACCGCCCAATTAGCGCAACTTTCGGTCCAACCCACCCTCAAGAGACGTATCATCGAAGCTCAGAGAGCTGATACGCACCGTAGTAATATCTGGGGTCAACAGGAAACTGAGAGACCAGAGGGATACTCAGTTCCTTTGAAGAGGGATTGATGTGGTAGGACCGATTATGCGTACCTCGAGATGAGAAGATTCTACACGAAATGATGACTGAGGCACACAACACGTCCTACACATTTCACCCTGGTAGTACTAAACGTATCAGGATTTAAAGTGTAGGTATTGGTGGCTAGGAATGAAGAAGGACGTGGTTGAGTATGTGAGTCGGCGTTTGACCTGTCAGCATGTAAGGGTCCCGAGACAATGACCAGCAAGGTTGTTGCAACCGCTGAATATTCCAGCATGAAAATGAGAGGAAATAAGTATGGATTTCATCTCGGACCTACCGAAGGCTCGACGAGACTTCAATGTCATCTGGGCCATTGAAGACAAATTAACCAAAGCAGCCCACTCTATTCCAGATAAAGCCACTTATCAAGTGGACCAATGGACCCAGTTGCACGTCAAGGAAGTGGTCCGTTTGCACGGCGTACAAGTGTCCATTGTGTCTGATAGGGATGCTAAGTTTACTTCTGACTAATGGAAAGGATTACAGAAGGCGTTGGGAACACAACTCAAGTTCAGTAGTGCATTCCATCCTCAGACAGATAGACAAACCGAAAGACTTAATTAGACCCTAGAAGATATGTTGAGGCGTGTGTTATGGACCTTGCAGGTTGCTGGAATGAGCATCTGGCCCTTATGGAATTTGCCTACAACAATAGTTATCAGGCTATTCAGATGACACCATTCGAAGCTCTATATGGACGGAGGTGTAGAACTCCTATATTCTGGGTGGAGGTAGGCAAGAAACAGTTGTTGGGGTCGGCGTTGGTACAGACTACTAACGCAGCAGTACAATAATTAGATAGAGGATACTCTTTGCACAAAGTCAGCAAAGAAGTTATGCAGACTCTCGTAGGAAAGACCTCGAGTTTGCAGTGGGTGATCACGTCTTCCCGAAAGTAGTCCAATGAGAGGAGTGCTAAGGTTTGGGAAGAAGGGCATGTTGAGCCCGAGGTTCGTGGGACCCTTCGAAATCCTAGAAAGGGTTGGTCCCGTGGCATACAGACTAGCATTACCACCCACGCTCCCCGCAGTGCACAACGTACTCCATGTATCGCTGATGAGAAAAGTACACTCTGGATCCAACTCACATCATTGATCACGAGACACTTTCCCTTCGGGGGGATCTAACGTATGAAGAAAAAGTCATTGGGATAATGGCATGTGACGGAAGGAAACCACGAAAAGGGAAATTCCATTAGCAAAGGTCTTATGGGAAAACTGTCAGGACAACGAAGCCTCGTAGTAATGTGAGGGTGACACGAGGAGGTCTTACCCCGAAATCTTCCGGGGAGGAAAAACTTTCGAGGACGAAAGTTCCTAAGGTAGGGAGAATTGTAATACCCGAATTTTTAGAGAAATAAATAAAAAAATAAAAATAACAACATAGGGGCAAAAGGGTCATTTTGCCCCTACTCTTATCCAAGGGGTCTAGTTGTTTGGGCTCAAGAAGAAAGAGGGAGAAAAGAAAAGAAAAAGAGAGAGAGAATGGAGAAAGGAGAAGAAGTTAGGGTTTGGGAGAGAGGAAGAACAGAGATGACAAATCGCCATTGGAGATCGAATCCAAGGCAAGAAACCCCGATGCAATACTTCTCTCAGTGCTGGAAAAGGAGTTCGAGTGGTGGAATCCACTCATTTCGGCAAGAAAATCCGAGAACGGACAAAGTAAGGTTCCGAACTTCTTATTTCGATTTTATCTAGATGTGAGGAGTTTCATGAGCGTTAGATCTGGAGTTTTTGAGGTATGTGACTAAAATAAGATTCTCACAGGTTTCTTGAAGTTCTTGGACGAGAATCGGACGAAAATCAGAGTTTAGTCTGACTTCGGGTAGAGCGATCGAAAATAGAAAATGTGAGTTTTTCTGTATATTTGGACGGCCTTAACTCATCCTGTGTTCAAGAAAAAAATAAAGAAAAAATATACTGTAGAAGTAGAATATGAGATCTACAATTTACGTGTAGGAACTTTGTTGATATGGATTACGGATTGAAAGATAAGAAAATCGGAAGAAAATAGATCGAAAATGCCAAAAACTCACGTTTCTGGAAAATTTGGAAAAACGCAGGAGGAGAGAGAGGAGGCCTTGCCGCCACGCGTCGGCCGGCGTATGGAGGAGCGCGGCAGGACCGACGAGTGACACGTGGCGACTGCAGGTTGGGGAGGCGTGCCCCACTGGCTAGTCGACACGCGTCAGGGCGCGGATTCGGGTCAACCCGAGTCCGATCCGGCACTCCGCACGCGACCCGGGAACACCGAACCGAACCGGCCGCTGGCCCGCGACTGCGCGGGAAGCCGCGCGTGGACACGCGTGCGTAGAAAGCCGCGCGTAAAACACCCTCCAGAGCGCGTGCAGGCGCGTGTAGGCGCGTGGGTGATCTTTTTCCCTCCGTTCGACCTCCGTTTGCTTGTTTTTCGCCCCGATTTCAACTCTGATCCTATTTTTATATGAATTAGGACCTATCAAGGAAATTCCAGAATTTTTGGAATCTTTTCCGGCGAATAATTCGAGCTTGGGAAGGCACGCGTCAACCAAGTAAGTAGCCATTTGGACTTCCACGAGCAGTACTTGTAGGAACTGCTAGGAACAAGCATGCATGCTACCACCTATGAAATTAGCTAGCCGGACTTAGCGTGTTATTATAGAAACTGCGAATATAAGATGATTATGGAAAGCTAGATACAAAATGTGTATTAAATCTGTTTTTGGTTGAGACTCTGATAATGTATGTATGTATGAGGAGGTTGGGGAAACTTGTGAAATCTGCGCTCCAGGTAAAGATGGACGTTATCTTCTCGTTGATCATGTTTGATAATTTTGCATGAACTGCTGCGTGTAAACTCTATTGTATGATGATTGCTTATATTATCTTTCTTGATGAATAGGAAGAAATTATGAGCTTAGATTAGGACGCTTATGGCTAAGTAGGCTAGACGAGACCCTAGATTGGGGGACCTCTAGAATACCGTGCAATTAGACCCGCGAAATGATTACCGGCAGAACCAGAACCCAGAATTCCAAACCCGATAGGTTTGTGACACCAGGCATGAGAATCCTAGAGAAACACGAATCTAAGTCTAAGGCACCAAGTTCCACCCTAGGAAGAATAATAGGTCACCACAGTAACTGTGGGTAGCCCGCTAGAGTTGAGCAGTGAAGATAGTGTCATCAGAACCTCCACTTCCCTCTCTCCTCCGATACCATACCGTCGAGACAGAGCTCCGGTACGGTGATCGTTGAGCTTTGCAGATCCGGATAGGGAAGTGTGACAGGTGTCCAGACCTAGTGGTGATAGCTAAGGGGTCTTCTGAACAGGACTCCTGGGCCGTAGAAACCCGTCCCTGAGCGGGGGATGTGGAGCCACTTAGGATGACTCAGTAGCTGACCGGCACATAGGGGGTCGCACCCCGTTTTGTGGATGTATGGTCCCGTGTGAGGGTCGTCAGTTAACCTCCACGGATGATGTTCAAAGAGAGAGTCACGTATTCAGATCCAGCCATACGATCCCCTCAGATTTGCTTATGAGGTCGCGCCTCACCTCAGGACACTGATCATTTCACTGCATAAGATGGGCAAGCCTTTTATGATACAGAAAGGAGAGTTGTAGCTTAGATCACTCTCCTTAGAAACCAGAGAAAGATCGTGGTTACCTACCAAGATAAGGATGCGAAAAGAGCCTACAAGTAGGCTGCTTACTGAGTATATTTTTATACTCACCCCTTTCTCCCCTTTTTTTTCAGGTACCAGTCGATACGGGGAGGTGTTCGAGAGCTGTGCGGTCACAGAGGGGTGTCGTTCCGGAGCGTCAGTCCTTGGTCGGTCTTTTAGAGTCCTTTGTTTGTTTTCATATTTAGAGTCTTTTGTATTTTTCTTCATAATTGTATTTTCCATTTGAAATATTTGATTTTAATTTTGTATTTCATTTTTACATTTGCAATTTCCTTTGTAATATTTTCGAAACAAATCTTCTTTCTCTTTTGTTTTAATTGAATGGTATTTTTATCCTTTTACTTTGCTTTTCTTTTCTTTTATTTTCTTTTTGTTTGTTTTCGATTTCGTCCTTTTAGTCACGAGTTCGATTCTTCGAAGCCTCGAAAATCGGGTCGTGACACTCCATCTCTATATGGTCTAAATTTCACCAGCTTCAAGCAACCAGAAAAGATATTTATTATGTTTTATTGGAGAAAATTAGAATGCCTATACAATATTTAATAACATATAGAACAAGAGAATTCAACTCTGCAAAGTTTAACAATTTTTGCAAATAGCTTAAAGTGAAGAGACAATTGACCACAACTTATACCCCACAATAAAATGGAATGGTCAAATGCAAAAATTGCACTGAAATGCACTTGGTAGGAGCCATGCCTAGAGAAGAAAGTACCTAAAAGTTCTGTTGGATTTTATGTCCTAAAACTCATTGTTTGTAAACAAAAACATATTCTACTTTCAATAAAGTTATTATTGATAAAGTTATTATTGATGTTTAGTCAGTAAAGATTGTTATTGAATAAAGTGAATTTTATGATTATTAATCTAAATCTAATAAACTAAGAGCACTCTGACTATAGTATATGATTATTTGAACTATATGTAGAGACATAAGAGTGTTTCAAATTCAAGTATATAGTCAAAATGATCTATAGTACAGGGATAAGACTGAGTGCCTTATCTTGGGAACACTATGGATGCGGCCCACTTTTGTATATGATATAAACAATGTGATCACTAAATTGTACATGCGGAGATATGTGAGTGGGGGCGTCCTATGCAATGAGTATTGTATAAGATCGGACCATGAAGAAAATCACTATCACTTTATATGTTGTTTGCTGTTGAGACTAATTTTTTTTTTTTTCATTCGATGACCTAGGTAACTCAATCTTAATCCTGAGTTAACCATGAACTCCTATTTATTCAGAATTATCCTTAGATTTGCATGGGTGAGAGGGGCTCGAGTTTGCCGACTCAATAAGCCTCCCATTTTAGGGGTAAGACTGGGTGAATAACTGGGGACATAGGATGCAAGATGGAATTCACTCCTACCCACTTTTAGAGATAGTTGAGAGGTTGTTCACTTCAGTAATGACTTAAGGTCTTGAACAAGGGGCCCCACTCTCACTGGTTTGAGAAGGATTCAGTTTACTAGTTGGACCACAAACCAATTGTTCATGAGAGGATTAGTGGAGCATAAGAAACAAGAAGTAACTTCAGGGGTAAAATGGTAAATTGATCAAGCTCTAGTTACGAACAACCTATGAAGGATCGACTTACTAATCATGGTTATATCAAATGGACCGAAATATATCTATAGTGAGGGGAGTGCAACTACTAGGCTATAGTGGAGTGTCTTAGTAGTTAACGAATGTTGGTTAACAAGGTTAATGAGTTTAGCGGGTTAATCTCGGATCGTTGGAGCCCATGATCTATAGGTTCATTAGGTCCCCCTGTTAGCTCATATCGGATTAAACCATAAAACAGTGTGACAAGTGAGTTCGAAGTGTTCGAATTCAAATTAGGGAATATGCGCTAAATATATACGATATATTTAACTGCAATTTTGTTTTATTTACGAATTAAACAAAAAGAGAGAATCAGAAAGATTTAAATATTTTAATCAATATGTGTCGGAATTGATTGGGATTGACATTTGAATTAATGTTAAATATTAATTAAATTGTTTAATTAATCATTTAATATTACTTTAATTTGAAATTAATTATTTAAATTAATCGTTAAATTAAAATGGAGAGTCAAAATGTTTCATTAACTTCATGGAAAAATCCATGTGTCAAAATTTGGTTTAACATGCTTGCCAAATAAACCCCCCAAATTTGAGTGAAATTTTAAGTGTCAAAATTTGGTTAACTCAAACTTGCATGCTTGCCGGGTAATCCCACACATTTGAGTGAAATTTTGAGTGTTAAAATTTGGTAATCTCAAATTTGCATCAACATGCTAATATGAGTCTACAAATAGAGTGATCAAGACACATTGAAAGTTTTATGAGAAAAATCTTGTGCAAAACCCTCAGAAACTCTCTCTTCACATATACTAAATTCCTTCCAAGTTTAGTCACCACCGGATTCCACAATCTCGTTCTAAGGCCGGAGGATAGTAGGGAAGACACTAGTGGTGGTTCGAAATCGGTTCGTGAGGAAAAAGAAATTTGAACTACAAAAGGTTAGTACTCAAACTCCTTGAGTCTTAATGCTTATGATCGTGCTAGCTAATTTACTATAATTGATGTACGTAGAGTGCCTAAGATCCAAATTGCTTCCGCATGTGTTAAAACAACACCATCAAATTCCTTGCCTGAAGTAGTCTGGGATGATTCACATTTTGAATCACCTACTCTTGCTCTAAAAGACATGACACCAAGAGAGGCTTGGAGCTAAGTGAAACTATCCCTTGATTATTTAGAGTGTATGGATGTGTTAGACATGTTCATATTCGAGATGCGAAGGGTAAAACACTTGAAGATAAAAGTGTCACTTGTGGTTTATTTGGAGTCACTCGCGAATCCAAAGGGTATAGAATGTTTGATCCAACTACAAATAAAATTATAGTATATCGTATAGAATGTTTGGACTAGGAGAAAATATTGAAATTGATTCGAACACAGTTGAAAAAGGAGAAATTACAAGGGAAACGACTAAACCAGTTGTTGAAACAATTGAACCAGTTGTTGAAACAATTGAACCAGTTGCTGAAAATAGGTTTTTCGTAACCGTTGAACTAGATTTAACAATAAAGTTGGGGAGAAATCGACATCCACCTGTACGGTTAGCATATTATGATTCTTATGAAGGTTTCTCTCAAGTTGATGAAGAAAATATGGAATTGTTGATAATTTTGGATCTGGTAAATTTTGAGGAAGTTGTCAAACGCCCAAAATTAAAATTGGCTATGGGTGAAGAAATTAAATTCATTAAAAAAACAAAAAATTAAACTTGGCTATCAATTTGAACAAAGAAAATAGGAGTAAAATAGATTCATAAAACAAGACTAGATGAGTCTGGAGAAGTTGATGAATACAAACCAAGATTGGTGGTAAAAGACTACACACAGAAGTACGAAATTAATTATACATAACTGTTTGCACCTGTGGAAACAATAGATATTGTGAGATTGATCCTTGGTTTTGCGGACCAAAAAAGGTTGGAAACTCTAACGGTTAAATGTCAAATCAACTTTTTTTATATGAGGAGTTAAAAGAATATGTTTTTGAATCGCAACCAAAATACCGAGAAAAAAAAAAAAAAGAGAAGTAAGGAGATAGTGTACAAACTCTAAAAGACTATGGATTTAAAGAGGCACCTAGGAGGTGGTTTAGTCTAATAAAGTTCTATTTTATCAAGGAAGTATTCAAAAATAGTTTTAGTGAGCAAACACTACTTAAGGAATGAAGGTAAAATTTTATTGCAAGCATTTGACTTAGTTCATATGAGATTTTTCCTTTGAAAAGAGGTAATACAATGATCATATGATATTTTTATATGCCAAAGAAAGCATGACGTTCAAGTTTTAAATCAATTTAGCATAGAGAATTACAATAATTATTATTATTATTATTATTATTATTTATTTATTTTTTTATTTATTTTATTTTTTTTTTTTTTGTAATCTCATAGTTCTCGGACATAAAATTAACAAATATAAAAATGGTGCAAGAGGAGATGTAACTTTGTACAAAGAAATAGTGGGAAGTCTGATGTATCTCACACCTACTCGTCTTGATCTCATGTTTGTTGTAAATTTGATTAGTCATTTTATGACGTCCAAAACAAATATTTTGCAGCAGCTAAAAAGGTTTTAAGGTACTTGAAAAATACCGTAAATTATGGTGAATTTTATAGATTGGAGGAGTTAGTGATTTAGTATGATTAACTAATAGTGACTATGCACGAGACATGGAAGATAGCAAGAGTACTTCAAGGTATGTGTTTATGATGAGTGGAGAAGCAATAGTTTGGTTTTCTCGTAAGTAGCCTATAGTCACCTTATTTACTACTGAAGTTGAGTTTGTTATTGCTTCTTTATGTGCATGTCAAGTTGTTTAGATGAGAATGATACTCAAAGAGATTGGTTATTCTCAAATAGAAGATGTCAAGTTGTTTAGATGAGAATGATACTCAAAGAGATTGGTTATTCTCAAATAGAAGAACAAAGCTAATGTGTGATGATGCAACTATTAAGTTGTCCAAGAGTCCAGTTCTACATGGACATTTTAAATGCATAAGGGTAAGATTTCACTTTCTTAGAGATCTTACAAAATAAGAAGCTATTAATTTATTGTTTTGTTCTATTCGAAATCAACTTGTTGATTTGTTGACAGCCTCCCAAATTAGAAGTATTTTAGAAGTTGCGTGAAGAACTTGGGTAAGAGAATCACTTGAAACTTCAGCAACTCAGTGAAACTTCCAGTATTTCAGAAGATGCAGTCAAGTAGATCCGAGATGCTAAAACCCAGTAAATAACTTCCAGACTCCAACGGGATCGATGACATGTAAGAGAATCACTTGAAATTTCAAGTTCTCCCCGAAAGATCAGATAGTTATAGAATTAGACCCAAACTTCCTTGAGCACAGAGAAAAGTTCATAATCACCTACTAGGAATTGGACGTAGTGAGAGCTACTAATAGGCTACTTACTGAGTATTTCTATACTCACCCTATTCTACAATTCTTTTTCAAGTGTTTGGTGACTACTTGTCGAGATGGTGGACCATTTAGGAGTTGTGCAGTCATAAATGGGGTCATTGCGGGATGTCATGTCTGTGTATTTTGAGTCTGAGATTCTTCACTGATGAACTTTGAAAATCTAGTCATGACATAGCCTACATTTAGTTGAAAGATAAACTTGAACAACAAAATGATAAGGAGCAAATAAGATGGATCTAGAACCTAGCCCGGCCTTTACAAATAGACATTTTTTTTTAATGAACACTTCATTCGTGCGTGTTGGAATTGAGTTTAAATTTATTTACAATTATACAAAACTAAGGGTTAAGGAAACTTACACGAAAGAAATATGGAGGAGTTTCTAGTTGGTTTTTAATTTATTTGATCAAATTCCTCCAACAACTGAATCTCCTCGTATATAGAATTCCTCAAAGCAAAACATGCTTAACCTTGGAGTTTCTATAATTGAGCCACCTAAAAGGAAGGTATTTCTTTTGGTATAGGTAGTAATTCTCAATTAGTCTTTCTTAGTCATCCTATTCTCATATCGCTCTTATTCGGATGTGGTCTTCGGTTCATTCATATATCCTTCCTCTACTCGGGTGTCACAGCTCTACTTTCTTTTCTTGGTAGGGTTGAATGCATAGTACTTCTCTACGACGGTTCATGCACGTGCCCATGAATTCACTAGGCAAGCTCGTATATGCAGCCTCTAAGCTTGACTATGAGCTAGCGCATACTCCTTGTTATTTTTTTCTTTATTAATAATTTATTCTTTCTATTATTTGTAAATTTTAAAAAAATATATTATAAAAACGAATTTCTCTCTAAAGAAACTTTGTTTTTTCTAAAACTATTTCATTTACATTTTTTTTCAATCTAATAAACCAAATAATAATTTGATTTCTCAAAAATATATTTCCTTTAAATAAAGATAATAAATATTTTTCTTTCAATTTTTTAATATAAAACAAACCAATATTAATTTTATAGAAAGGATTCTTTTAGTCAACAATTTTCTTAAAGCAATGGAGGAAATAAAAAGTGTTTGAATAATTAGACTACACACTAACTTTTATGTTTCTCGTAGCTTTCAATCCTAAGATTCTTTGTCCTTTAACGAGCTATAAAAGCTCCATCTTCATCCCTCCCTCTTTAAACCAACACTTACTTATCAATTCATTTGTCCATTTAATCACTTTCTCTATCCATGGGAGGCAACAATAGATCGAAGAAAGCTCACTCATCTTTCTCGATCTTCAATTTTTTCAAATCTAGAAGAGGTAGAAAAGAAGATCATTGTGACCACAGTGGCGGTTGGGACGATATGCCAAGATCGAGCAAGGTATGGCCGAGCGATGAGGACAAAATGCATCGTTGGGTTGCTGAACCTGGCATTAATAGAAAAGCTAAGGATTACATTGACCGGATCTATCGAAATCGTGTTTTTGAATCTGAGCGACAAACTGTTACTTTACCTGCCAATGGAACAAAACTTGATCTGTAAATAATTTGTCTATAGGTCATTTTTTTATGCATAGGCTAAATTCATTTCTTCGTATGATGTAAGTTTATTATTAATATATATTTCTATAATTTTAGAATTTATTGCATTCAATGTTTACTTTCTCAACTAAAAGATCAACGGTAGGTTTTGGTGTGTTTGAAACAGATGAATCTATTATGTTTTGAAGATGTTATTACATGAATGTATTTAGAACTTTAGAGTATTATGATATAATCAGACTGTAATAGTAAAAAAAAAAAAAAAAACTGTACAGTCGCCGGAAAAGACGCGAAAATTTCGTCGACTTGCCGGAATATTCGTAACTCCTATCGAACCACGAAACCTCAGCTTGCCTACACGCTCCACTCAGTCATGCACACTCCAGAATACCCTGCAAAAAATGAGGGGGAAGACGAAAGGTTGGTTTTTGTTTTCTGACGAGCACGACGCCGATAAGATGCAAGAACCCTCTCGAGTACGCTACGACGAACGATGCATATGTAGGAATAAGGTAGTAACAACTTTGGGTACGTATAAAGGAAAACTTCGTGTTTTCATCTCGTCATAGGCGAAGTTCAAACTCGTGGAAAAAATCAATGGATCTATGTTTGGGAGTATTAGGAGGACCTTAGATGTCATGAGAATGGAAGACAAATTGATTTAGTGTCTTAGGGGTCGGATATTGGGTGAGAAAGCATTGTCAAATGAGAGAGGAAGGAATGTTGGGAATAAACTTAAATGAAAAAAAAAAAGTAATTTTTAATTTTATTAATTTTAGTAAGGTTTTGAAATTCAGTTGAGAAGGAAAAGTATAAAGAAAAGAAGGAAGGGCCAACAATCACCGGAGAGAGTGGGTTATGCCATACCCAATTTTAGATTTTAGAAAAACCTATCAATTTATATGTTTTCATTGTAAGAAGCAGAGCAAGTAAAGCAACAGTAGACAAAAAGAAGTACATAGCAATAGGAAACGGTTTTGAGAATTCTTTGTCTCCTTGTCTCTCCCTTCTCGACATCTCCTTCACAGTTTCGTGAGAGTTATCTAAATGAGTTAGTTTCAGAGCGAGTGTTCATTTTCTACAAGTTGGTATCAGAGAAAATTTTGTTTCAACAAATTGGTATCAAAGCGGCTTTTAATTTCAACAAATTTGTATCAGAGTCGATGACGAACATGATGGGACAAATGCCGCTACCACGATTGATGAAGACAAACTACGAGAATTGGAGAATCCAAATGAAAGCTCTTCTCGATTTGCAAGACGCATAGGAGGTGGTCGAAAAAGGTTTCGAAGAACCGAAGGATACCACGGGTTATACGGCAGCGCAAAACAAGGCGTTAAAAAAAGCACGATCAAAAGATAAGGCAGCATTATACATGTTGAAAAGGGCAACTACTTCAAAAGAAGCGTGGGACACCCTAGAAAAGGTGTTCAAAGGAACTGACCGAGTCAAGCAGGTGCGTCTCCAGACTCTACGTGGCGAGTTGGAGAGCATGAAGATGAAGGAGTTAGAAAATGTATCTGACTACATTACATGTGTACAGACCGTGGCGAATCAGCTAAATCGAAACGGAGAAATGTTACCTGAGACGCGGGTTGTGGAGAAAATCTTGAGGTCATTAACAGACAACTTCGAGAATGTCGTATATGCAATAAAAGAGTCGAAGGACCTAGTGAAGTTCACGGTCGATGAGCTCGCCGGTTCTCTCGAGGCACATGAACAACGTAAGAAAAAGAAAGATGAGCCACTCGATCAAGCGCTTCAGACGAAGGCATCAATAAAGGATGGAAAAGTACTCTATTCACAAAATGTTCAAGGTAGAAGTCGTGGAAGCCGCGGGAATGGTCGAGGTGGTCAAGGCAACACTTCTGAAAAAAACTACCAGGAGAAGAGACTGTCGAGCCAAGAAAATTTGCGTGGAAGAGGATGCAATCAAGGACGCGGTCAAGGATACAATTCCAACATCCAGTGTTATAAATGTCAGAAATATGGCCACTATGCAAATAATTGTAACTCCGACAGATGTTACAATTGTGGCAGAATGGGTCATTATGCGAGAGATTGTTGAGCCGAAGAAAAGGTGGAAGAAACCATCAACCTAGCCTTGGATGATGCAACAAATGGAGGGATTCTCTTGATGGCAAAAAATGAAGAGCCGAACACAAAAGGAGACGGCGGCACGATAGACGATAGCAACGGTTGTGAGACGATGGAAACTGTTAGAAATGAGGTGATGCACAGCGGATGTGGCGAAATCGTGATAGCGGAGACAAGAAAATCGAATAAAGATGAACAACCGAATAACAGAGAGCCCGAGCTCGAAGAGAGAGAGCTCCAATGGCCGAAAAGACAATTCGAGGAAGAAAGAAGAAATAGAATGAAAATGGAAGAAGAAAGGAAAGAGGTAGAAATAAAAGTTGAAAGGTTAGAGAAAGAAATGGTTGAGTTGAGTAAGAGTTCCTTCTATCTCAAGCAAGAGAAGGACAAGAATGGGAAGATAATCTCTGATCTTACGAAGAGAGTTGAAGAAGGTGTGGAGAAAGAGAATGGCTTGTTCATGGAGATTGAGGCTCTAGTGAACGAGCTAGTGAGGGAGGAGAAAAATATAGAGATGCTGACTCAACAGAGAGACTCACTCGACGTGAACCTGAATCAAATCCAACAGGAGGCAGTGAATTTACGATACACGATTGAGACACTCACTCGTGATAAAGCCGAATTGGAGGAAGCAAAAATGCTAGCTATAAATGTCGTTGTAGACTTGCGAAGGGAATTAAGTAAACTGAACAAAGCCATGATGTCTGAGTCAAGCGTGGCTAAGAACGGGAGAAATGAAGAGTCGGTATCTCAAATGGGCTGTTCTCGAGAAGCTCTAAATGAAGTCTCATCAGAAAAGGACAAGCTCAGTTTGCCACTCGAGGGCAAAGAGTGGAAATTGAAGAACCCACGACTGAAGTCGAGAAAACGAAAGCGGCGCAGGTGAAATCATTGAATAGAGCATTTAAGTTTATGGGGGAGTTTTGTTGGGAATAAACTTAAATGAAAAAAAGGTAATTTTTAATTTTGTTAATTTCGGTAAGGTTTTTGAAATTAAGTCGTGAGAAGGAAAAGACAAAAAAAATGAAGGCCAACAATAATTTTGTGAGAGAATGGATTATGGGATAGCCAATTTTAGATTTTAGAAAAACCTAAGTTAATAGGTTTTTCATTGTAAAAAGTAGAGCAGATAGAGCGAGAGTTATAGAGATAGAGTTTTGAGAATTCTTTGTCTCCTTGTCTCTTCTCTCTCGACATCTCCTTCACAGTTTCGTGAGAGTTATTTAAACGAGTTAGTTTCAGAGCGAGCGTTCATTTTCTACAAGTTGGTATCAAAGTGAATTTTGTTTCAACAAATTGGTATCAGAGTGGCTTTTAATTTCAACAAGGAGATCTGGAAAATGCATGGAATTAGGCGAAGAAGACGAAGTCCATCGAATTTCGATCTAGGTAGGGCACCGGCCACCTGCAACCCAATATCAGTCCAGCCTTGTTGACAAATGGCCCAGTCTCTGGAAACAAGGAGCACATCTGTGCTCTGCCTAAAGTCTCCCAGCATGACCCACCTGCCAATTTGAAGAACACAACCCAAACCCGCACCACGAATCCATCAGCCACAAACAAAGCCCAAATTGAAAGGAGTATTCATCAAAGTTAAGATGAAACGTATGTTTCCTTAAAAAAAATATATAACTCGAAAGAAAAAAAGAGTAAAGAAATTAAAGCTCAAATTGAAATTCATTAAAGTTAAGATGAGGATCCAATCTATTATAATCCATCTTAAACATTTTCACAACAAAAACAATAACCAAGAGCTTCCACATCTTGATCTATTTTTAAGAATGATTCACACCCACACCAATGCTGGTGGAGGACAATCACTAGTTTAAGTTCAGGGGTATTAAAACAATTCTCTCACCCCATATAAAATGCAAGATTTAAAAAAAAAAAAAAAAAAATCGATATCCGAGACCACTCCTCTTCAACCAAGCTTGAACTCTCAATGCAAAAAGATAATAATAATAATAATAATAATTGTTAAAGATATTTAGTACTAAATTATAGTTTACCATATATATCATATTTGATATTTTATTATAAAACAAATATCTAGATATTTGTCATTCTTACCATACTTATCTTTCCATATATTGTTTTTCCATTTATTACTATTTCCATATCCTTCTAATTTATTTGATTATAAATAGAGAACTTTCACACACTATTTAGTGGATTATGCAAATATTCTCATGGTATCAGAGCTCTTTCGGTTTAACAACCTCGATCCCTTATCTTCAATGGCTTCTGAATCCCCTACTCATTTTCTTTTCCACCACCTGTGCTGGCTTTGACGCCGCAGGGGTAGTCTCCATGACTGCCACATGCAGAGCCGATTGATTACTCTTCGACTCTACCCTATTGACCCCCAAATCACCTTTTGCCATACTCTGTACATACAACCTCACTTTTTCCAACACAATCAACTTTCCCTTAGCCAACATATTCTCTTTCATTTTCTTCCCAATCTTCCCTTCATCCTTCACAGAAACCCTAATTTCAGGATCCTCATCAGTGTTCTCTTCAGAAATATACGGAATCTCGACAAGTCCATCAACCTTTTGCAGAGATTTACCTTCGGAATCTGGGTGCCGCACTGGCCTCTTTGCCAACCAAGTTGCCCGCCCTTCTTGCCAAAATTTGCTCCTTCGCCCAACGTGGTGACTCTTCCGATTGCCCTTCTCTCACCAAAATTGGCTTGTTCGCCCACTGTGGCGACTCTACCGGCTTCAACATTGTCTTTGTCCCTTGCTCTAGGTTTTCCCTTCTACTTCTTGGGGTTAGACATATTCTCACTAGAGCCAAGGCAGCATCGTTGCTGAGTGATGATCCCTCTTCATGGGTTAGACATATTCTCATCGAAGCCAAGGCAACATCGCCGCTGAGCGGCAATCCCTCTACAATTTTCGATGGCCAAGAAAGTATTTCTCTACGCCTCCTCCGAACCAGGTTGTTGACATCTTCACGAAAAGTATTTCTTAATATCTCTTTAAATTTTTCAGATCCAAGCTTCACGTTCGTTCAAATCCGACGCTTAGCTTGCAGTGGGGTGTTAAAGATTTTTAGTACTAAACTATAGTTTACCATATATATCATATTTGATATTTTATTATAAGGCAAATATCTAGATATTTGCCTTCTTAGCATACTTATCTTTCCATATATTGTTCTTTCCATTTCCATATCCTTGTAATTTATTTGATTATAAATAAAGAACTTTCACACACTATTTAGGTGCGGTGGATTATGCAAACATTCTCAATAATAATAAATAAATAACAAAAAAATTGTCCAAATTGCTCGTTGTCAAACAATCTGCATCACCAATAGAGGTGTCTGATCGAAGTTAATGGGGATGTGAAAAAAAAATGAAGTTATCTTATTGTTCAAGTGAGTCGCATCACAAATGTGACCATACTGTAAACTTCAGGATGCTAGCAAGAGAGACGAGCAATGAGTGTCGGCCTATACAGTCATCCCTTGTAGACTTGGGTTATTTACACCACAAGTGGAGGCACCCATAGAATAGAAGATGACTTGAAGGATTTTTGGGGGAAAAAAATTGTGTTATGATAAGAGAAAATTAATGAAATAAATTATGAAGTCAAGTTGTGAAAGTGAGAATCGTGTTATTTTTCTAGTAAGATTTAGTTAAAGTGTAAGGTGAAAGGGGGGTGGGGGAAGAAACATAAATATACATAGAAGAAAAATTTTGTTAATGAGAAAAAATGAAAAGAAAGTGAGAGTAAAGACAATGATTACTCAAAAGTGATAACTCTCCAAAAGTAGAGTTATATCTTATATATTTTTGTAGTTAATTTTGCATTTATATTCCCCATTTTCTCATTAATTACTCTATTTATTCTAATTAATATACATGAAATAGTCTATTGTAGTACAATATGAAAAGAATATCAATTTACATAAATCGAGCTTAATTGTATACTTAATTGAGTTATTTGGTAAAAATTTCAAAAAATTTATGCTGAAATATGATTCTGTAGCAAATTTGGAAACAAATTCTTGACTCTGATACTGAAACAATTCGGAAAGCAAATTTTCGGAGATGACATGAAAATTTTAATTTACATCAGCAGTCCAAGTGGGTCATTGACTACCTAATTAAAAACGTCTTAGGTGGACAATTTATTCCTTTTTAGCCCTAAATGGGAAGCAATGCACAATATAAAAGGAAAATGGATACCTAAGAAGGGGGAGCCACATTTGTGGAAGAAGAAAATTTGAGATTAGACAGCAAAGACTCTGCTTTTGTGAACTGCTATGAAAACAGAGAAGAAAAAGAAAAAAAATCCTAATCCAACCGCTGTTGACAGCAAAAGGAAAAGAAGATCAACAAGGATAGATTAGGGGAAAGAGGCAGATGTGAGAGCTCAAAAGAAGGGAACTTCCATGGAAGAACAGCAACAAAGCTTGATAACTCTCTATTTATTACTCTCTTCTCTTATTCTATCAATTTTATATGATTGAGATGTGGGTTCCTCTGTTTAATTAAGCTTGTAGGGAGAGCTAAACTTTATAAGGGAGACGAGAGAGTTTTATGTAGTTTAAGTATGTTGACGATATGATTTTAATTTATTAAAAAGTTGTTAATAATTACATGTGTGTTTAATTAGCTACTTTACATGCATAGTTGTTCTCCTATTCGAGAACAGAGGAATCAATGAAATCTTCTTTAATACTCTAGTTCCATTGCAAGGATACTTGAAGGTAACCGAAGGGTTAACAATAATTCTTCTCCTAGAACTTGTTAATAGAAATTAAAAAACAGAAGAGTTAAAAGAATAATTCTTGTCCTATAACATTGCTAATAGAAATTAAAAAATGATTATGAAAGTAATCATTATGCATGACCCTCGGAACTGAGCTTGGGAATCTATTAAAAGAAACTAACATCTACCACAAAACTCAACAACTTATCTATTTAATTTCTCTTAGCCGAACCTTTCTCATTATTATTGATTTTCTCGTCATTTTCTGTTTTTCGACGGTAGTGGCGGTCTGCGTTAATTTCGTTTAATTAGTTTAAAATCACCCACACCATTTGAATGTTACCCAAAAACTCACTTAATTTCCTGCAACAAAACTAACCAAAAAGATAGGTTCTCTGTGGAATCGATAATTTACTTATTACTTGCTACTTATGATAGTGTATACTTGCACTTATTCTTGTGAATTTTACATCATCCACAAGAGATCAAGTAACATGATGATTACTTAAAAATCATGGCTATCCTAAAACTTTATTGCTTACCTTGGTTTGGGTACCATCTTGATCACTTGAAAATAAAGGGCTAACGAGAAGCTTATTTACTTTCCTTGACTTAGGGTAATTGGCTAATTACATAAAAATCAAGGGCTAAACCTAAACATAACATAAAGTTTATTAAGACACATAAATCTTGAGACTAATTATTAGAGGTATTTTTGTCATTTACTACCTAAACTTGGTTCGAGCCCCAAACATAATCTAATGACTCTAAAAAAATTTATAATTCTTAGACAACATGAATTAAGGTCTCTTATAAAGTGTTATAATATTTAGAGGTCATTTGGGTCATGAACGAAGGTAAGTTACCATATAGGCACTATGACTATTTTATACCATTACTTGATTTAGCTCCTTAACCTCATCCAATAACCACAAAAATTCATATATGTTGTTACTATATTATATTAAGCCTTCTATTAAATTTTCATGAGCATCTGACCATTTAGTGGGTTATTTTAACCTTACTTAGTTCAAATATCTAGTTTAGGTCCTTATCTCATAATTCTTACTTAATTCTTTCCTAATTCTTTAAATCTTACTAAATATAAGCATATTTAAATTTAAGTGGGTTATTTTAACCTTACTTAGTTCAAATATTTAGTTTAGGTCCTTATCTCATAATTCGTACTTAATTCTTTCCTAATTCTTTCCTAATTCTTTAAATCTTACTAAATATAAGCATATTTAAATCCTACTAAATTTAAGGTTTAAGGTTGATTATCAAGTACAAGTGATTCCTACAAATATTTCTTAAAACAATTTTAGATTGACTATTTCTCTCTTAAGTGATGTTAGGGTCTCGGTTCTCGAGCTTTCAGTATCTGAATTCCTCCAAATTTTCTTTGGTTGATTCATCAAGGAGTCTAATTTTACGAACTAAAAAGAATTTTATAAGAACAAATCTAGAATAATTTTAATTTAAAGAAAGTTAAGAATTGTTTAATTTAACACGTCATCTTCTTCTTCCTCAAAACAGAGGAAGAAGATGCACCACCCTTTGCTCCTTCACCTGAAACTCATCTTCCCCAACTTTCTACCGTGGTTTTTTGACTTCGATTTCTTTCTAAAACTTAAAGATAACGTTGCAAGAAAAGATTATGGACCAATTTCATACCCTTTAATGGATTGTAGCTCGAGTTATAAACTTTTAAAGTTATGGGGTGGGAAACGTTTAAAGTTGGCTGAAACTCGTTTCCGACACCAGAACTTAAATACTTAAATAGAACTACTTCTTATTGGATAGCTCATTCTAGACCTTTTTAGCCCCCAATTTCATCACCAAAATTATTTCTTTCCTTCCCTTAAAGCTAAAGAAATTATTTTGGAGGGATGAATTTGTGTGTGTGGCATTAATTTTTTAGTCAAACATTTCAGTCTATAGGTCAACTAAACGCATAAAGTTTCTTCTTTTGGGTAGCTCGATCTTGACTTCGTTAGGTTACGTTTCTCTCATGAAAAATATTCATCTCAGCCTTTTAAAACTAATATAATATTCAATTTAAAAGGAGAGGGACCGTAAAAAGAAAATTCAACTTTACCCCCAAACCTTACTCGAAATGATTTCTTCAAACTCGTGATGTTCCAAAGCTCGTTGGCTTTCAAGGTCTTCATAATTTTTTATTGGATAGGTTAAACACGATGAATATGTGTAGACGTATATTTCAATTCAAGCTTTTCCTTCAACTAGTTAATATGGCTGATGAATTGAGAGAACTTGTTTGAGATACTTTCAAACACTTGTTTTCTTCACCAAATTTGTGAGTAATTTTATTTAGAATGTGTTCATGAGATAGTTATTATAATGGGGTGGTTATCAATAACAATTTTATACCTATAAATTTAAACATGTTACTAGATTAAAATCTAACACTATAATGATTTTAATTTTGTTTTTGATACTTATTTTTTGTTCATGAGATAGTTGAATGAACCAACAAAATGTGTAGGAAGGGAGAAAAAGTAGGGGGAATTATTCGAAGTCTTTGGAAAGGATTCTCTTAGTCAACAAATTTCATAAACGAATGGAGGAAATAAAAAGTGTTTGAATAATTGGCCTACACACTAACCTTTATGTTTCTTTGCATATTGGTTTCTCATAGCTTGAATCCATAGATTCTTTGTTCTTCCACGAGTTGTCCTTTAACGAATGATGCCCTTTTATTTCACTATAAAACCATCATCTTCATCCCTCCCTCTTTAAACCAACGCTCACTTTTCAATTCATTTGTCCATTTAATCGCATTCTCTACGATGGGAGGCAACAATAGGTCGAAGAAAGCTCATTCATCTTTCTCGATCTTTAACTTTTTCAAATTCAGAAGAGGCAGAAAGGAAGATCACTGCGACCATGGTGACTATTGGAACGAGATGCCAAGATCGGGCAAGGTGTGGCCGAGTGATGAAGACAAAACACATCGTTGGGTTGCTGAACCAGGCATAGATAGAAAAGCCAAAGATTACATTGACAAGATCTATCGAAATCGTGTTTTTGAATCTGAGCGACAAACTGTTACTTTACCTGCCAATGGAACAAAACTCGATCCGTAAATAACTTGTCTATATGTTATTTTATTTTTTTATGCATCGACTATATTTTCTCTTTTTCATACAATATTAGTTCAATATTTATTTCTCAAGTAAAATATTAACCACACGTTTTAGTTTGCGTGAAACTAATGAATTTTAGAATATCATGATAAAATTGCCTAACCTAAGCATTTAAGATTTTTATAAATAGCAAATATTATTTTTAAAAAAAAGGGGAAATTAAATATTTTTTCAAAACTTATATAAAAGTGAAGTTCATGTCTACAAAAACGGTGTATGAGGTTGAAGTGTAGTTTGTCTATGACACTTGCTCTAGAGTCCGCTCTCGTTTTTTACTACTCCTTAGTTATCTAAAAAAGCTTGAAAAACATAGGATGAGTACACGGACTCAGTAAGTAGCCTAATTGTAAGTATTTAATTGTGCCTTTAAAGTGTACCTAACTTGAGGGTATGGGTGTGTGGTAAGCTTATTTGACTTAATATATAGCATTGAGGTAGCATCCTGATTACATGAAAATCGAGGACTAACATAAAGCTTATTAACTTGATTTGATTCATAACTTTAGGGTAGTATATTAATTCATGGCATCTTGATTACTTACTTGATTCATGGCATTAAGGTAACATATTGATTACTTCAAAATCTAAGGCTAACTTAAGCTTATCTTAGTAGCGTCTTGATAAATTGAAAAATTAAAGGTTAACATAGAGTTCATTGTGACTTAAGGTAGCATCTTGATCACTTAAAAATTAAAAGCTATCCTAGGGCTCGTCTTGAGGTAGTATCCTCAATACTTCAGAATCAAGAGTCAAGCTATAGCTCATCTTGATTTAGGTAGTATCCTAATTACTAGAAAATCAAGAATTATCCTAAAACTTTATTAATTATCTTTACTTTGGTACAATCTCGATTACTTGAAAATTAAGGGCGGATGAGAAACTTGATCATGATACTTGATGTTCAAGAATCAATATGAAACAAATCTTGAGAATAATCATTAGGGACATTTTAGTCATTTATCACCTAGACTTGTTTCAAGTGCCAAATATTATCGAATGGCTCTCAAATTTTATATAATCTTTAGACAACATGAAATAAGTCTTAAAGTTTTATAATATTTGGAGGTCATTTTCGTTATGGATATTATGACTATTTTACATTTAGCTGCTTAATCTCATCTAATGACTACAAAAATTCATAATAGTGTTGATCTATCATATTAGGACTTCAATTAAATTTTCATGAGTAGCGGAATCCATTTAGTGAGTTAATTAACATACTTAGTTCTCAAGTAAAATGGCTAGTTTAGGTCCTTATCTCACAATTCTTCACTTAATTCTTCCATAATACTCTAAAACTTACTAAACCTAATGTACTAAATTTAAGTTTCGTTTTTAAATCCAAGTGATTTCTATAAGTATTTCTTAAGAAAATTTAAGATTAACTATTTACCTCTTAGGTGATGTTTGAGGCCGTGGTTCTCGAGTTTTCAGTACCCGAATTCCTCCAATTTTTCTTTAGGTGATCCATGAGAGAGTCTAGTTTCATGAATCAAAAAGAATCTTAAAAGAAACGATCTAGAATGATTTTTAATTTAAAGAAAATCAAGAGTTGTTAAATTGAACCGACTATGTCATCATCTTCTTCCTTAAACTATAGGAAGAGTCCGCCTCAAACTCATCTTCTCCAACATTCAACAACGGTTTTTTGAGCTCGATTCCTTAATCAAACTTAAAGATCACATTACAAGGAAAGAGTATCGACCAACTTCATACATTTTAGTAAGTTGTGTTAGACTAACACGACTCTCCACAATGGTATGATATTGTCCACTTTGAGCATAAGCTCTCATGGCTTTGCTTTGGGCTTCCCCAAAAGGCCTCATGCCAATGGAGTTAGCATTCCTCACTTATAAACCCATGATCATTCCCTAAATTAGTCGATGTAGGACTTCCATCATCCAACACCTCCCCTCGAACAAAGTGCGCCTCCCCTTAATCGAGGCTCGATTCCTTTGGAGTCTTAGTCATTTTTGACTGCCTTCGAGGAGGGGCTTGACTCCTTTTCTTTAGGAGTTCTTTGTTCGATATTTGAGGATTTGAGGATTTATCAATTTATTGGCACGACTAAGTTTAAGGCATGGCTCTGATACCATGTTAGACAAACACGACTCTCCACAATGGTATGATATTGTCCACTTTGAGCATAAGCTCTCATGGCTTTGCTTTGGGCTTCCCCAAAAGGCCTCATGCCAATGAAGTTAGCATTCCTCACTTATAAACCCATGATCATTCCCTAAATTAGTCGATGTAGGACTTCCATCATCCAACCAGTTGTACCTCCAGTTATACATTTTCAAAATTGGCTCAAACTTGTTTCCTATCTAGAAAATTACCTAGAATCAATAATTATTGGTTAGCTCATTGCAGACCTTTTTAGCCTCCAATTTATTTAGAAATGTTCTTCCTTTCCTCCCCAAAGCTAAAGAATTTATTTTGGAGAGATGAATTTGTGTGTGGCCATAGTATTCGAGTCAAACATTTATGTGAGATTCTATGTTGGAGAGAGGTACGAAACATTCTTTATAATGGTATTGAAACCTTTATCTAGACGCATAATGGGGAAGCCTAAAACGGAAAGCCTAAAAGAGGAATAATCTGGAAGGAAAAGCCGAACGAGGATAGTATATGGATGTGTACCAGGTTCCGCTGCATAACTCTATAAGACGTGTTTTAAAATCGTGACATCGACGCCGATATATAATGAACCAAACAAGACAATATTTTCTAGCGGTAGACGTGAGTTGTTACAATTTCAGCCTATAGGTCAACTAAATGCAGAAACTTTCCTCTTTCGTGAAAATGCTCACTTAGGCTTCTAAAACTAATCGAATTATCAATTTAAAACGAGAGGGATCATAAATATAAAATTCAACTTTACCCCCAAAACTTATCCGAAATGATTTCTTCAAATTCGCGATGTTCTAAATATCGTTGGCCTTCGAGGTCTTCACAAGAAATGTTCATTGGACTCTTAAAAATTGATTGGGATAGGTTAGACACGATCAAATAAAATTTTTTATGTTTACAAATTTAAACAAGTTCCTATATTAAAAACCAACATTATAATACTTTTAATTTTGATTTTGTTATTTATTTATTGTTCATGTAATCGTTAAATTACACAACAATATGAGTAGGAAGGGAGAAAAAGTGGGGAATTATTCGAAGTCTTTGGAAATTATTCTTTTAGTCAACAATTTTAATAAAGCAATGGAGGAAATAAAAAGTGTTTGAATAATGAGCCTGCAGACAACCCTTTATGTTTATTTACATAGTGGATTCTCATTGCTTGAATCCATAGATTCTTTGTTCTCCCACGAGTTGTCCTTTAACGAGTGATGCCCTTTTATTTCACTATAAAACCATCATCTTCATCCCTCTCTCTGTAAACCAACAATCACTTTCCAACTCATTTGTCCATTTAATCACTTTCTCTACCGATGGGAGGCAACAATAGGTCGAAGAAAGCTCACTCATCTTTCTCGATCTTTAACTTCTTCAAATTCAGAAGAGGTAGAAAGGAAGATCACAGTGACCATAGTGGTTGTTGGGACGAGATGCCAAGATCGAGCAAGGTATGGCCAAGCGATGAGGACAAAATGCATCGTTGGGTTGCTGAACCTGGCATTGATAGAAAAGCTAAGGATTACATTGATAGGATCTATCGAAACCGTGTTCTTGAATCTGAGCGACAAACTGTTACTTTACCTGCCAGTGGATAAACTCGATTTGTAAATAACTTGTCTATATGTTGTTTTAATTTTTTTATGCATGGACTATATTCATTTCTTTTTCGTATGATGTAAGTTTATTGAAATAATATTGTAACGGTCTAGAATTTCTACTAACCTAGAGTCACTACCGCTGTCAAAATGTAATCATTTTGTGCGAAAATAAGCGTTTAAACTTTACCGTAAAACATAAACTTCATCTTAAAACATGTCCATGGACTTACGTGTTCGGAAACATCTTTATAACGACATAGCGAAATACTAAATGAAATAAATAAATGTTACAATTAAAAACATCATATTCGAACCTAAGTCTAATATAAATAAGTAAAACTACCTTAAGCATGTGTCATGGTCTCGGATTGCGATGTTTTCATCCGCCATACATGGATGACTTGCCTTTACCTGTAATAGAAGTACCACGTGGCTTGAGTATTTTAAGAAATACTCAGTAAGTGAACCTTCTATAGGGATTAAATGCAAACACATACAAATCATGAGTGGGACCTATCATATCAGTCTATTTTACTACGGCAGTTATCCTAAGTGGGCAATTGGATGTGTATTTACTTTTGTACATAAAATCCACACATGTGAGTATGGACCCACCAATTGGTTCGCACACCTCATGGGTCCCTTTCTGGACGGGCGAGCATTCTCTGGTACCTGTTGATGTCGGACACCCGCTAGGAATAGCGGCGGTCATAGTAGTATTATGGTAAACATAATGATCATTTCCCTGCCTCGTAACGTATGCATTCGTACTATCATAAAAGAGAAGGGGTATCTCTCAATGCATGAGGTCCCAACATTTTCCTTTTTCATTATGATGTATTTTAACCCTTCTAGCATTTCCCTTCATATCATAACATTTTTATCATAGCTTTCCATGCATATATCAGGTTGTACATTATGTCAATTTGTCATTTGAATGTCAATCATGTCATATATTATTCACGTTGCACATATGTCATATCATTAACTTATCATGTTTTCAAACGTATAAATTCATATCATGCACATATCATATCATATATCATAACAGTCACAGAACATAACCTAAGCATGCTTTCAAACATATCAATTCATCACATACAACATATTCACCTAACATCTTATTCACATATCATTTTATAATAGTTTGCATATACCAGCATATGACACATGGGAAGCCACAGGCACATGTCTTTATTCAGCATATAATTATAACCAAACTCACGGTAGGGCCACTTACTTGGTTTGTCTAGGCCAAACCTACTATAACCCTTTGATGCCAGCTTAACACTTCTCTCTGAAATATAATTCTATATAAAAACATCAAAAACTAGAATCGAGTAACGGAATTAGCTCACTTTGTTTTGCATAAAATAATTTAAAATAGTGTATTCTCTAGCAGACGAACTGTCCAAGGGGAACATTCCCCCCGTTTTTTTTTTTTTTTTACCAAAGTTTAGGTTATTACAAATATATTTCTATAATTTTAGGATATGTATTGCATTCAATATTTACTTTTTCAACTCAAATATTAGCTGCACGTTTTGGTTTGCCAGATAAATCTAATATATTTTGAAGATATTATTACAAGAATATATTTACAAATTTAGAGTATATTGATAGAATCATATTTAAATAGTGCAATTCAGAAAGAAAAGAAAAATCTTGTGTTTTGGGATTCCATAGAGAAAAGTATTGAGAGTAATAATTATAAAACGGGACATAAAATAAGTAAATAAATAATTGCATAACCTAAGCATTTATGATTTGTATAAATAGCAAACATTACTTTTGAAAAAATGGGAAATTAAATTTTTTGTTTCAAAACTTATTTTCAAATGAAGTTCATATAGACATAGTTTCGACACAAAATAAGGAACATACCTAAATTTTTTAAACAAAGACGGTGTTTGAGGTTGAGGTGTGGTTTGTCAATGGCACTTGCTCTAGAGTCTGCTCTCGTCCTTGATCACTCCTTAATTACTTAAAAATACTTGAAAAACATAGGGTCACCTACTTGTAAGCTTTTAAATGTGTCCTTATAGTGTACCTAACTTGAGGAAATGGGTGTGTGGTAAGCTTATTTGACTTACTATATAGCTTCGAGATAGCAACCTGATTGACTAAAAATCGAGGGCTAACCTAAAACTTATTTACTTGATTTCATTCCTAACTTTTGGGTAGTATATTGATCACTTGAAAATCAAAAACTGACTTAAAGTTTACTTACTTGATTTATGGCCTTGGAGTACTATATTCATTACTAGAAAATTTAAAGCTAATCTAAATCTAAATCTTACTCGATTCATGGCATTAAAGTAGCATATTGGTTACTTTAAAATCTAAGGTTCACCTAAGCATATCATAGTGATCACTTAAAAACCATGGGCAATCCTAAGGCTCATCTTAAGGTAGTATCCTGAATACTTCAAAATCAAGAGCCTATAGCTCATCTTGATTTACGGTAGCCTCCTAATTACTTGAAAATCAAAGATTATCCTAAAACTTTATTACTTATCTTTGTTTGGGTACAATCTTGATTACTTGAAAATAGAGGGCTAATGAGAAACTTATTTACTTACCTTGACTTAGAGGAGTGGGCTAATTACATGAAAATCAAGAGTTAATCTTTAGCCTAGTATAAAGTTTATAACACAGCTTGATTATGATACTTGATAATATTCAAGGCCCTAAAGTGAGTAGAAGTCATATCAATCTTCCGACACATTAGAATCATTAAGACACGTAAAACTTGAAATTAATCATTCAGGGCATTTTACTCATTTATCACCTAGACTTAGTTTGAGCCCCGAACATCATCTACTGGCTCTGAAACTTTACATAATCCTTAAACAACACAAAATAAGGCTTTTATAAAGTTTTATAATATATGGAGGTCATTTGGGTTATGAATCGAAGGTAAGTTACCATATGGACATTATAGCCATTTTACACCGTTACTTGGTTTAGCTCCTTAAGCTCATCTAATGGCTACAAAAATTCATATATAATGTTAATGTATCATCTAATGGCTACAAAAATATCGCAGTCCATTTAATGGGTTATTCTAACGTACTTAATTCTCAAGTAAAATATCTACTTTAGTTCCTTATTTCACAATTCTTTAAGTTAATTCTTCCGTAATACTTTAAAGCTTACTAAACTTAATGTTCATATTTAAATCTTAGTAAACTTAATGTTCATTTTTAAATCCAAGTGATTTTTACCGGTATTTCTTAAGAAAATTTCAGATTGCCTATTTACTTCTGAGGTGATGTTTGAGGCCTCGGTTTTCTAGTTTTTAGTACTCGAATTCCTCCAAATTTTCTTTGGGTGATCCATCAGAGAATATAGTTTCACAAATCAAAAATAATTTTAAAAGAAACGACCTAGAATGATTTTAATTTAAAGAAATTCAAGGGTTGTTCAATTGAAGCTACTATGTCATCTTCTTCTTCCTTAAAATAGAGGGAGAAGATACACAACCCTTTGCTCGGTTGCTCCTCGGCCTCAAACTCATCTTCTCCATCTTTGTACAACATTCTTTTGAACTCGATTTTATCATCAAACTTAAAAGATCACATTACAAGGAAAGAGTATGGACCAATTTCATATATTTTAGTGAGCGGTAGCTCGAATTATTCATTTTCAAAGTTGGCTGAAACTTGTTTCCCTAGCCAGAGCTTACCTAGAATCACTTCTTACTAGTTAGCTCAATATGGACCTTTTTAGCCTCCAATTTCTTTAGGAGAGTTCTTCCTTTCATCCCCTAAAGCTAAAGAATTTATTTTGGAGGGATGAATTTGTGTGTGGCCTCAATATTCGAGTCAAACATTTATGTGAGATCCAACGTAATTTAGAGAGAGGAATCAAACATTCCTTATAAGGGTGTGGAAACCTCTCTATAGAGGTAATGGGAAAGCCCTAAAGGGAAAGCCTAAAAAATTTGAGGAAAAATCCGGAAGGAAAAGCCGAAAGAGGATAGTATATGGATGAGTACCAGTTCTGTTAAATAATTCATTAAGATGTGTTTTAAAATCATGACGCTAACACCGATAAGTAACGGAGCAAATCAGAAAATATATGCTCGCGGTGGGTTTGGGCTGTTATAATTTCAGTCTATAGGTCAATTAAATGCAGAAACTTTCTTCTTTTGTGTAGCTCGATCCTGACTTCCTCAAGTCACGATTCTCTCATGAAAAATACTCACTTAGGCTTCTAAAACTAATAGAAATTTAAATTAAAATGAGAGGGATGGTAAATATAAAATTCAACTTTACTCCCAAAATTTACCCGAAATGATTTCTTCAAACTCGCAATGTTCCTAAACTTGTTGGTCTTCGAGGTCTTCACAAGAAATGTTCATTGGACTCTCAAAAATTGATTGAGATAGGATAGACATGATGAATATGTGTGTAGACCTAAATTTCAATTTCGAACTTTTCCTTAAACTAATTTATGGCTGATGAACCGAGAAAACGTGTTTGGGATACTTTCAACCCTTGTTTTCTTCCTTAAAGTTACGAGCAATCTTATTTAGAACGTGTTCATGAAATAGTTATTATAATGAGGTGGTGATCAATGAAAATTTTACATTTATAAATTTAAACATATTCCTACATTATAATACTTTTAATTTTGATATTGATATTTATTTACTGTTCATGTGATTGTTAAATTACCCAACAACATGAGTAGGAAGGGAGAAAAAGTGGGGGGAATTATTCGAAGTCTTTGGAAATGATTCTTCTAGTCAACAAGTTTCTTAAAGCAATGGAGGAAATAAAAAGTGTTTGAATAATTACCCTACACACTAACTTTTATGTTTCTTTGCATAGTGACTTCTCATAGCTTGAATCCAAAGATTCTTTGTTCTCCCAAGAGTTGTCCTTTAACAAGTGATGCCCTTTTAATTCCCTATAAAAGCATCATCTTCATCCCTCCCTCTTTAAACCAACACTCACTTTCCAATTCATTTGTCCATTTAATCACTTTCTCTATCTCTACGGATGGGAGGCAACAATAGGTCGAAGAAAGCTCACTCATCTTTCTCGATCTTTAACTTTTTCAAATTTAGAAGAGGTAGAAAGGAAGATCACTGCGACCATAGTGGCTGTTGGGACGAGATGCCAAGATCGAACAAGGTATGGCCGAGCGATGAGGACAAAATGCATCGTTGGGTTGCTGAACCGGGCATTGATAGAAAAGCTAAGGATTACATTGACAGGATCTATCGAAACCGTGTTCTTGAATCTGAGCGACAAACTGTTACTTTACTGGCAAGTGGAATAAAACTTGATCTGTAAATAATTTGTTTATATGTCGTATTTTTATGCATGGGCTATATTCATTTTTTTCGTATGATGTAAGTTTATTAAAATAATATATTTCTATATTTTTAGGATTTGTATTGCGTTCAATGTTTACTTTCTCAACTAAAATAGCCTAAACCCAATTAATCTATTAAGTTGAAGATATTATAACATGAATGTATTTAGAATTTTTAGAGTATAATGAACAAATAATTGCCTAACTTTAGCATTTAAGATTTTATATATAGAAAATATTATTTTGGAAAAAAAAAAGGAAAATAAAATATTTTTTAAGAACATATATCAAAGTAGAGTTCATATAGACATAGTTTCAATACAAAACGAAAATAAGAAGGGTGTTCGAGGTTGAAGTGTGGTTTGTCTATGACACTTGCTCTAGAATCCACTCACGTCCTTGACCACTCCTTAGTTACCTGAAAAACTTTAAAAATATGGAGTGAGTATAAATACTCTGTAAGTAGCCTACATGTAAGCTCTTAATCGTGACCTTAAAGTATACCTAACTTGAGGGTATCGGGGTGTAGTAAACTTAATTGACTTAATATATAGCCTATAAGTAGCATCCAAATTACTTGAAAATCAAGGGCTAACCGAAAGCTTATTTACTTGATTCATGCGTTAAGGTAGCATATTGATTACTTGAAAATCTAAGGCTAACCTAAACTTATCTTAGTAACGTCTTGATTACTTGAAAATTAAGGGCTAATTTGGAGCTGTTTGTGAGGGCAACATCTTGATTACTTAATGTTTCTTTTGAGGTAGTATCCTAATTACTTGAAAATCAAGAGCTATCCCGAAACTTTATTACTTATCTTGGTTTGGGTACCATCTTGTTTACTTGAAAATTAAGGACTAACGAGAAGCTTATTTACTTACCTTGACTTAGGGTAGTTGGCTAATTACAAATTCACGGCTAACCCTAAGCATAACATAAAGTTTATAACACAACTTGATGATATTCAAGGCTGTAAAGTGAGCACAAGTCATATCAAATTTCTAACGGATTAGAATCATTAAGACACAAATCTTGAGCTAATCATTAGGGACATTTTAGTCATTTATCACCTAAACTTGGCCACCTACACAGACTCATCTACAAGGTCAGAAGAAATATCACACGGGGATGAACTGGATCGAGGAATGTGCGGTGATGAAGTGGTAGGGGGATGAATCAATATGATGAAGATGTGGTTCCAAGAAATTTGAAATAGGAATAGAGGAAAGAGGTTGGGCCTGAGAGCTAGGGATAACAGGAAAGTGAGTTTCATCAAATTGAGCATGGCAGGTGATATATAGCTTAGTGGTGGCGGGATCAAGACAGCGGAACCCTTTATGAGCAGAACTATAACCCCAAAAAAATACAAGGAATGCTGCGGGGAGAAAGCTTGTTAGGCATATAATCACGCAAATAAGGATAAACACGACAACCAAAGGGATGAAAATTGTCATAATGTGGAGTGTAGCCATAAAGGAGTTCAAAGGGTGTCTTACCTCCAAGAAGTGGAGTAGGCAACCGGTTGATAATGTAAGCTGCAGTGCTAAAGGCGTCAACCCAAAAACGAGGAGAAAGATGAGAGTGAAAGAGAAGGGCCAAGCCAGTCTCAGTCACATGACGATGTTTACTCTCAGCACGACCATTTTGAGTAGGTGTATATGGACAAGAGAGTTGATGGTGGATGCCAGAATTACGTAAATGAGTTTTGAAACAAGTACTAGTAAATTCGGTACCACCATCGCTTTGAAATACCTTGATACGAGAAGAATATTGATTTTCCACAAATTTTTGAAATTGAAGAAAAATATCAAAAAAATCAGATTTAAATTTTAAAGGGTAAAACCAAGTGAATCGAGAATAATCATCAATAAAAATAGCATAATAAAGAAAACCCGAATTTGATTTGACGGGAGAAGAACCCCAAAGATCACAATGAATAAGATCTAACACATGAGACGACCTACGTTCATTGCGGGAATAAGACAATCAATGACTTTTCGCAAGCTGACAAGTATTACATAATGATGGAGAAGGCAATAAAGACGTAAGAGAAATATGACCGTTTCTATTTAAAAAAGAAATAACAGAATGATTCACATGACTCAGACGAGCATGCCATAAATCATATGAAGCACGTAAAGATTTGTTTCTAAGGGCTGAAATAAAAGCAGAGGTGCCACGCTCTAGCACATATAGCCCTCCATCTCTTTTACCGGTTGCCACCACCCTTCCTGTTTGACGATTCTGGATAGTAATAAGATTATTAGTAAATGTAACGGAGAGAGGAAAATCAGACGTTAATTTACTTGTGGAAAGAAGATTTTTAGTGAGGTGAGGGAGAAGTTGGCTTTTCCAGAGAAGATAATTGGAGGAAGAAAGTTTGATGGTGATCATATGGATTAGAGTATGGAAAGGAAGAAGATGATAAGAAGATTCGGAAGTCATAGAGAAGACAGGATCAGGGTTGTTAAACCGAAAGGGCTCTGATACTATGTGAATGTTTGCTGAATCCACCACACCTAAATGGTGGTGTGAGTTCTCTTATTTATAATCATTTACAGAATACAGAAAATATGGTAAAATACAAATAATATGGAAATAGCAATAAAAGGAAAAAATAATAAATTAATACAATATATTTGCCTTTAATAAAATGGCAAATATGCTAACCCATAATGTAAGGCAAATATAGATATTTGCCTTATAATGAACAGTTAACTATCCTTAACAACTCCTCTATAGGGTTTTTGTTAGTTTTTCCCTTCAATTATGTACTTTTTTTTATCCTTACAAACTTTGAGAGCAAGTCAAGCCAATTTTGGAAATATGATAGAATTGATGTTGTGTGTTGACACGTGCCACGTGATTCTACACGCGTCATATATATTTGATGTGTGTGAAATGTTTATGAAATGATATAACTAGGATATGATATGTATATGTTACAATATGTGAACGGTATGATAACTATTATTGTATGATGCATTCAATGCTTTGTTTGAAGTAGGATACGAGGAGGACGTTATAAACATAATGTATCAATATGGCTAAGACATGTTCATGGAACGATATGTGTTAGGATCGCACAACAACGCACACAATCCATCTTATAAACATAAATAATAAGCGAGAGAGAAAATGCAAGAAAATTGGCTAAAAAGTTTTGTATTCATGTACAGATAGAATAGAGAAAGTACATCTTGTAAGAACTACCGAGTATATACATAGTTTTAGCTTACTATATATATAACTTTACCGCACATAACCACCTACTACATATATCTCCTTTTTACTATAAATAGTCATTTACTATATATAACCATTTTCAATATATAGTTTTAGTATAACAATTGACTAACCGATAACTAAACAGCAGAATCCATAACCCATAGTATAATACTAAAACATTAGAATAGATAGAGAATTGAATTTGAAATTGATGTCGGGTTCCGTAGGTTGACATGAGTACAAAGGACAAAATCAAACTTTCATTACGCATAAATTGGTGATATCAACCTAAACTAATCAGGTAAGTGGCCTTACTATCGACATGGTTATATTTGATGTTGACACGTGCCTCGTGGTTCTGCACGTGTCATATATATTGATATGTATGAATTATTTATGGATCGATATGCTTATGATATGATATGTATATGTTATAATATGTGAATTGCATGGTAACACTTATAGTATGAGGTGTTCAATGATATGTTTGAGATAGGATACGAGAAGGATGCACTAAACCTAATCTAATGATAGGAGTAAGATATGTTCATGAAACATTAAGGTTAGGTTACGTATCGAAGTGCTATGTATATAAGAGATTGATAAACACGATTTAGTCACGTTCGATTGATAAAATAATATGGTTAAATTATGGGTAGAAAGGGATAGGATTATGACAGATTGATAGAACGATAGTGTTAGGATATGTTTATGTACGATATGAATGTGATAGGTATAAGAATGTTAAGGCTATGATAAGTTAGGGAGCGATATGACCATAATGATATGATATGAAATATGTTATGGTACGAGATATGTGATAAATTGACATGTTTATAATATTATATATTGTGATGCGATATGTTATGGTATGATATATATATATATGATGAAAATTGTTATTGTTGGCTTTTTGGCCATTGATCTCACTCTAATTAATTTCAATCAATTAATTGATTTGTTTTGATGATAACAAACCTACTTTTAATTATTAACTATTATCAGTATTTTGAACTGTCCACAGTATAAGGTCGGGAATAACGATTACAACGACTTTTCAATTACTCAAATCAAAGCTAAAACGAAGAAATTAGAGTCGAGACAACATACCCGACGTGATGATGTGGCAGCAAAATCAAAAGGATGGACAAATCAAAATATATAAGTATGACATTTATAATTTTGGAAGAGTAACAAATGGGGGAGTTTTTCTTATTATTATATTTCTAAATAAAATTATTTTTACAAAATATAAATTTGAATCTAACCGTTACTCACATCCATTTTTATTATTACTATAATATATTAATATATTATTATATTATTATATTTTAAAATTTTGGTAGTTACCCACATCATTTTTATTATTATTATATTATTATATTTATAATAAATTTTGAATTTCCATTTGACCGTTACCCACGTAACTTTTTATTATTATTATATTAAAATTTTTAAATAAATAAATTTGGATTTTTTTTTTTTATTTATTTACTTTTAATCTCCACCTTCCATTATTCCTAACACAATCCAATGGTCAATATTAATTCCTACATTTTGCCATTTTTCTCCTCCATATAAACTATCTTCCCCACATTTTAAAATACAACTTACATACATTCTCCAATCCTCATTTATTCAAAGTCTCCATTGTTCGTTGCTCTCTCCAAGCTTATAAGTTTATTTCTTTTCATCTTATTCTTGAGAGAGATTATTATTGTATTGTGAGGAAATAGTTGTGAGTGTCCCAAATTGTAAATCTACTCTTTGAGAAAGTTATGGTGTGTTATTATCAAACTTAAATACTTGTATCGGTTTGATCCTGCGCCGTGGAAACGATTAAGTTTGCTCTTGAACTCGAAAAAAGAATGGTGTAGCGGTTTGGCTCTGATTCGTGGAAAGAGTCGAGAAAGTTCTTTATTCAAATTTCCAAGAGGTGCTTGGAGAGTGGAGTAGGTCGAGTTTGACCGAACCACTATAAAACTAGGGTGTCATTTTCTCTGACTCTTTCCTATTTAATTTCAAAATTATTATTGTGATTTATTGCAGGTTCTACTTGATTATTATTTTGACTTGAATTATTTTGTTCTAGTAATTATCATCTTCTACTTATTTGTAAAAAGTTTCATCATTAGAAAAATTAATCACGTTTAAACACTTTTATCGTTAAATCCCTATTCACCCCCCCTCTAGGGTTGCCATACCGATCCAACAATTATGTCTGGAAGCATGAAATGTTATGATATGATATATTTATGCAATTTGAATGATATGATGTTATTGAAATGCAAAACGACGAACTAGCAAGAGATACAACCCCGACGTATGCATGAAACATATGATAAATGATATGATAAATGATATATGAAATGATAATAAAAATGGAAAAAAATTTGGGACCTCATGCATTATTGAGTGCTCATGCTCATGCATTGGGGGATACCCCTTACCCTTCACGAGAGTACGGGCGCATGCTTTACGAGGCAGAAAAACGATCATTATGGTTATCATAATGTTGCGATGACCAAGTAGATGAACAATCATTATGTTTATCATAATGCTGTGACGGTCAGGCAGGAGAGCGATCATTATGTTTAACCTAATGTAGTCGTAAAAGTTACTAGTTCTATCGGGTGTCCGGCCTAAGGAGCTCCCAGAGTATGCTCGCCCGAAAAGAAACGTGACCCAGCAGAGTGCGAACTGAATGGTGAGTCCATACTCGCATATATGGGCTGTGTATAGAGTATATGGTACATATCCAAGTTAACCGTTAGGATATTGCCGTAGGAAAATAGGATGTTTACAATTTAAACGTTTATTTATTTTATTTAGTCCTTTGTTGTGTCATTTTTAAAAGTGTTTTCAAAACACGTAAGTTTATGGCTGTGTTTTAGGGTGAAGGTGACATTTTATGAAAGTTTAAATGAAGTATTTCTGTATTCAATGTTCATGATATGTATACAGTGACGACCTTAAATTAAACAGAAAATTTCGGATTGTTACACATATATTATCATTATTATATGTATAAAAGTGGTTAACTTGAAATAATCCTTTTTTGAGTGATCTTGTAATGAACATATATGTTGAAATCAAAGTTCAATATGTTAGAAACAACTTGTCGTAATTACTTTAATCTTAAAGTAACTTAAATTGATATAAAGACGTCGTCCATCCATTAGGAGATGACGTCAAATAATTTTTTTTTTTTTCTTTTTGTTGAGATAATAGTTGTACTGTTTAAGTCAAACAATTGAGACTAGTGTTACGAGTAATTGTAAGTATATTTTCTAGTTTTAAATTTAAAATAATTTTTTAAAATTTTATTAGTGAACTTTATTAAATTAATTTTAATATGTTGTTATTTTTTAAATTTATTTTGGTGGTTTAATTTTTTATTAAATTAATTGTTACAAGAGAGAAGAACATATGTAGAAAACCCTTGATTTTGGAAGCGTATCAAATACGCTTTGGCCGAGCTTAAAGAAAGTATGAGATAACTTATTCTCGTATCCCAATGTGTATTAAACTAAATATTTGATTTCTCTTTTTCGTTCTTATCTTCATTGTGATCTTCGTTCCCTTGGTCAAAACGTCTTATTAGGTGAAAAAATTAAAGTTGCAGTTAGTCAAAATGTCTTCATAATTAAAGAAACGTAAGATTAACTTATTTTCATGACCATGTTTGACACGTGTTGAACATGGGTGTATTAGACACTTATGGTACAAAGTGAATATAAATCCAACATTTGTTAGACACGTATCAAACACTTGACTTCTAATAAAATATTTTAATTAATATGTTATTGTCAGATTCGTGTCTTGAGTTTTTAGAAAATTGATATGTTAATATAATTTTCAAGACTCGAAATCTAGATTTGGCACTTACGAACCCAAGTCTTTTTAACATGCTTTGTAGTTTGTTCTCACTTAAAAAAATTTCAAAAGGTCGTCCAGTATAGAATTGGTTCAAGCAAAAATACGCTTAATTTTGAAGTTCATATGATTGAGCCATGGAAAAGAAATGTACACCTTCTACTTTCAGTTCTTTTAAATCTTTCTTTGTCATATTATCCTCAGATTCGATTTTATTCAAATATTGTTTCGGTTCATTCATGTACTACTCTTTTACTCGAGTGTCATGTCTTTCGTAACTAACAAAGTGTTTGTATAATAAATGTTTCGTACTTATGCTCATAATAGCTTAAGCAATGGTTTGAACGAGAGTTCCAAAGCTCGATGATCTTAACATTTAATAACTTAATAAAAATTAGTATAAGTAAATTAACCATCGGAGATGAAACAAAAGTTCAAAATTTCTTAGAAATATTATTTTGGAAAGGAGTGCTCTCTCGAGTGTCATTAATTACAAAGCTTTTAGAATCTTAATAAATATGTTTAATGCCCATATTAACGTGAATAATTCATCTTGTTGAGAGTGATGATCGAACATTATTTTGTGCTATCGAGTTAATAGATTATATTAAAATTTTGGAAGATAATAAATGAGATATCCCACATTGGTTAGGGAGGAGAACGAACCACTCTTTATAAGGGTGTAGAAACCTTTCACTAGCAGACGCGTTTTAAGGCCTTGAGGAGAAGCCCGAAAAGGAAAGCCCAAAAAGGACAATATTTGTTAGTTGTGGGCTTGGGTCGTTAGCCAGCGATAAGGCTGTTCCCCGAAGGGGGGTAGACACAAGGTGGTGTGCCAGCGAGGAGGCTGTTCCCCGAAGGGGGGTAGACACGAGGTGGTGTGCCAGCGAGGAGGCTATTCCCCGAAGGGGGGTAGATACGAGGTGGTGTGCCAGCGAGGAGGCTGTTCCCCGAAGGGGGGTAGACACGAGGTGGTGTGCCAGCGAGGAGGCTATTCCCCGAAGGGGGGTAGATACGAGGTGGTGTGCCAGCGAGGAGGCTATTCCCCGAAGGGGGGTAGATACGAGGTGGTGTGCCAGTAAGGACGCTCGGCCCCAAAGGGAGGTGAATTTGGTGGGGTCCCTATTAATTGGAGAAAAGAACGAATGCCAGCGAGGACACTGGGCCCTGAATGGGGGTTGATTGTGATATCCCATATTGGTTGGGGAGGAGAACGAAACACCCTTTATAAGGGTGTGAAAATCTTTTCCTAATAGACATGTTTTAAAACCTTGAGCAAAAACCCGAAAGGAAAAAATCCAAAGATGACAATATCTACTACTCGTGTGATTGGACCGTTACAATAAACATATCCAATTAAAGAATTTATATAACGTTTACTTATAATCGACAAAATTTGAGGGAAAAAAATAAAAAGAGATAAATATATATATATATATATATATAGATAACTATGTGATTATTTTATTGTGGTCTATGCCATTTTCATAGTTTAGAGACAGTAACGCCCCCACATATATAGAGAGAGGGCTTAGTGTAAGGAGGGAGAGCAGTCTAAGACTTGTTGTAATCCTTGAGGACATCTTCAAAGGATATGAGAGTGGACCATTTCCGGTGACCCAAAAATTTGACCTTTGCAATATATGACCAAGGAATACCATTATCATCTATAGCTTCTATCACAATAATAAATAATTTTGGGCCACCGTCTATATTGGAATCGAGCAGAGCATACAGACCATTCACCACACGCTTGTAAATTAACCAACTTGGACGATTCTCGTCGATCGCTTTCATCACAAACCTTGCAACTCTTTGCACTTCTTCATTGACATCCTTAATCGGAACAAAATTTAAATTCAACATTTCTCCACAACTCATTTTGGAACACCTTTGATAGTTAATTTCCACAAACTTACTTTGCTTACGAATACTTTGGAGTTTGATATTTATAGTTGTTGTTGAACGCTATTCAAATTGATATAGCTGAATCTTACAACAAAGATTAATTGAACATTTCTCTATTAGGAGATAGCTTGGAATCAAATTCTTTAGTTTGGATAATGGTTGCATTGTTTTAGTCAAACTACCGAGACTAGTGTATTACTGGAACAAACTTTTTGTAGGTATATTTTCAGTTTTAGTAATAAATTACATATTAGCCTAGTAGATATCCACATGTTTTACTCTAGATTCTAAAACGTTCGGGCCTAGCCTCTACTGTTACCTAAGTATCTACGATGCTTTGAAGTTCCTAACCGCTCATAGTCACTCTGTGTTTAAAGATGGTTCACAATTTTCTTGAGTCTCGTTCACTTTAAAAGAAAAAATAATGTTTATAGACTAATTTTTAATTTACTAATATTATTTTTATTTATCCAAAATTGATTTATTTTCAATTTTTAAAATATATTTAATAATATTCTAAAGTAAGTTTGGAGTGAAATGCATAGGCTATACATATTTATTGTTGAAATTAATAGACTCAAATAAATGGTTGGGATAATAAATATTTACTGAATTTAAATAAATTAAATATTTTTTTATATGATGAAAAATAAATACACAAAATTATTGTAGTGGACCATTTTTAAAACTTTGAATGCAAACAAATTTATTAATTATTTTGTACCATTAGGTTTACAATTTTTTTAAATATTATTTCTGACTTATAATTATTCAAATTATCTAAATCCTAGAGTCAGGTCGAGTCAGGTCGAGTCAAGTTCGGTTAGATAGTTAAAAAAAAAATTTAATGGGAGAGACAAAAATACTATCAAACTCAAATCTTCGAGTTACGATGTTGAGAATGAAAAACGCGTGTAAGGATTGAAAAACAAACTTATTCACAAGTCATTGGGAAAACGTGAGATTTCTGATGAACCATCAGAAATCTCGCGTTTCCATCTGACTCCATGAGGCCACACTCCCCTTAACGCCCCTCAATGCTCCAAAACGACTCCGTACTCCTACCATTCGAGAGAAACCTGATCACAAAAGAGAAAACACCCGATCAAAACAATATTGTAAACATAATGGTATTAACGATTAAAAGTCAGGTTTTTATTTATTAAGCTATTAACGAGAAAATAATATGACGAAAATAATTACATTTTAAAGTATACGGACAAAATAAATGATTTAGTAAGTTGAAGATTGAACCACGACCTTACCCTTACCTTAAAACCATAAGTAAGAAACTCCTATATCGGGTTAGAGGTCACCCATCGTGACTTGCCTCGGATCACCTCTTTTGATGACCATGGTGATTAATTACCCGAGTGTAATTTTTTTAAAAGAAATCTTTTTGAATCACCACCTTCGTGGTTCATAAATTCTTATACAAAACTAGAACTCAATTCGCGATGGGTATTCCCATGACTTGTAGACTGTCTAGTCAACGATGGAATCAACTTGGAGGTTCGTCCAAAACGGCCATTGTTCAATTTTTGATCGTCGGTCGGAAGGAGAAGGAGAGAACGTGTGGTCGCCAAAGGCCAGTTGTTGTTGTGGAGTCGACAGAAGCATGGTCGTCGATTGTCGTTTCGTGCTGCTGACAAAAGTGTCACCATCGTCACAAGCTTGCTGAAGCAGCCGTCACATCCTACCATTGTTTGTTGTTCGATAGATCAACAGAGACGAAACAAGATGCATGGATTTTTTTTTCTATAGTTATTGAATTTTGACGTAGTTGATTCGTTCCTCAATAATTTTTTAATTTAATTATGAAATTTGAGACCTACCCGCTAGCCAACTACGCCACCATCCTAGTTTATTTTATGATTTTTATTTAATAAAATAATTTAAATATACCATAACAACCGAGTAATATAAACTTTATTAGATTATAATATGATGGTATTGTATTATACATATAAACAATAGAATTATTGGTTATTGGATATAGTAGTGACACAAATATTCATCAAAAGCTACCTATCCATGCCTTCAATTTCAAAAGCTATTCATTGTACCTTGAGATTGAGGCTAAGATATACCTACATGACACCAATTGCACTCATCCTTGTTCCTACATGTTTAGAGGAAGATTGCCCATAATTTTCTAGAAGGACTCGAGGTCTGAAAGTGGTTGGAACTCGAGTTTCCTTAAACTGTTGGGATGAGAGTTTAAATTTTAATTCAAGCATGGGAGGAAAAATTGTCTACTAAGACTTGCTCCGTTGTTTTTCTAGAAACTTAAGGACGATACTGGTGAAGGACGTGAAAGTTAACAAGCTCGAGGTTGGGAGAGTTTTGAGAAATACGATTACATCTAAGAATTTAGTACTTTTCTATAAATAAATTTTTTTTCCCTCCGTAGATAATCTCTTTGGATGAGACAAATTGCTTGAGTTTTACGAAGATAATTGAAACAGAACTAGTGAAGGAAGTTAATGGTGAGGAGATTAGAATTGACCCACCAATAAATTGATTTTTCTAGTTAAAAGAACCAGAAAACACGTGAATTTTAACTAAAAGTTGGTGTGTCACCGGAATAGTCATCCCTCGAGGCCTATACCTACCGTGTTAGGGTGAAGCGAGGAATAAGTTTGAAGAAGAGCTCGAGGGGGTGAAAAGCGCTTCAAGAGGAGAAGGGGAAGATCAAACGTCATTGAATTCCAAGTTTGTGAGCACGTCTTCTTCCCTAAGCGATATCATCGTGTACGGTTGAAAGTAGGGTTAATAGGTCTAAAGAAGGAACCATCATGAGATATATCCTATATCAAGCTAACCGATCGAGATTTCAGAATTTCTTATCAAAGTTACATATGCAAATATACATATAACAATACCAAGCGAAATCAAGGGACCAATTTCATTTCAAATAGTGGGCTTACTTACTTGTAATCAACTATCCTATGCATGTGTCATGATCTCGAGTTGTGCGTGTCATCCTTGCGCAGGGGCCATCCTAATCTTCTCTGTATCGTTTCAATTTTATTGGATGTTCCCAACCATGTCAATAGAATCCTCAAATATCGAACAAAGAATTGTGAGTCTCGAAGGTGTAATCAAAAGTGACTAAAGTGTCGAACAAAGGGTGTACTTTGTTCGAGAGCTCCAGAGAAAGGAGTCGAGCCTCGATTAAGGGGAGACTATTCGAGAGCTCCATAAGCCTCAGGGGAGGCTTATAGTATATTTTGTTCGAGAGGAGGATTGTTGAGAATTATTGGGAGTGAGTCCCACATTGGTTAATTTAGTGGAAGATCATGAGTTTATAAATGAGGAGTACTATCTCCATTGGTATAAGGCCGTTTGGGGAAGCCCAAAGCAAAGTCATCACACCATTGTGGAGAGTCGTGAATCCTAACATGGTATTAGAGAAGATTAGCATGGCCCCTGTGCAAGAATGACATGCACAACTCGAGACCATGACACAGACACATGCATAGGATAGTGGTATTGGTATCTTTTGTTGTGTCGTTTTAAAAATGTTTTCAAAATACGTAAGCCCTAAGCCCATGGCTGTGTTTTAAGATAAATGTTATGTTTTATAGAATTTAAATGAAGTTTTCCGCATTCAATATTTATGGTACGTATTAAGTAGCTACAAATGGTATCAGAGCCAGACACCAGACTATGTGCCAACAAGGAAGCTATTCCCCAAAAGGGGTAGACATGAGACGGTGTGTCAGTAAGGACACTGGGCCCCAAATCAGAGCCAGACACCAGATTATGTGCCAACAAGGAAGCTATTCTCCAAAGGGGGGTAGACATGAGACGGTGTGTCAGTAAGGACACTGGGCCCCAAATGGGGGATTTGGCAGGCGGGGTTCCACATCAATTGGAGAAAGGAAAAAGTGTCAGCGAAGACACTAGACCCCGGATTGTGATGTCCCACATTGGTTGGGGAGGAGAACAAAACACCCTTTATAAGGGTGTGGGAACCTTCCCCTAGCAGACGCGTTTTAAGACCTTGAGGGGAAGCCCGAAAGGAAAAGCCAAAGAGAACAATATTTGCTAGGGGTGGGCCTCGGTCGTTACAGGGTATCCCCTCATGCATGAACACACAATAATGAATGAGGTCCCAACATTTTTCCATTTTCATTATCAAACATTTAAATTAAAGATAATCATTATGGGAACTTATATGAAAATATCATGATATGCTGAAACCACTGTCATGATTGTATTAATGATAATTAAATGGAAATGGAAAAATATTGGGATCTCATGCATTATTGTGTGCTAATGCACCGCGAGATACCTCTATTCCTTCATGATAGTACGAACGCGTATGCTACTAGGCAGGAGAACGATCATTATGTTTGACATAGTGTTGCCGTGACGGTTGCTACCCCTAACAGGTGTCCGACATCAATAGCTCCTAGAGAATGCTCCCCCAACCAAAAAGGGGCCCAAGAGGTGTGCGAACCGATTAGTGGGTCCATACTCACACGTGTAGGCCGTGTCTAGAAAAATTAATTACACATCCAAATTGCCTGTTAGGATAGCCGCCATAGGTAAATAGACTATTATAATAGGTCTCATGCATGCAACTATGTGTCTTTGCATTTTAACCCCGATAGGGGGTCGCTTACTGAGTATTTCTTAAAATACTCAAGCCACATTCTACTATATTTTTTAGGTAAAGGCAAGGTGCCCTGTAAAGCTAATGGTGGCATCGCAATCACGAGACTGTAGCACATGCTTATGATAGATTCGTATTTAATTTATAGTAGACTATAGGTTAAAATAGGTTAATTGCATTTCTATTTAGTAGCATGTAAGTTAGTAGAGGGCATTTCATTTTGTATTGTCTTTAGTTTTATTTATCTTTGTATTAGTTTATTCAGGATATGTGTACGGTAGCGACCTTAGGTCAAGTAGAAAAATTAGGATCGTTATAGTAGAAGTTGGGGGAGCGTGTGTCCGAGTGAGGTGCGAGAATTATTCTCGTGCATTTTTCGACTATTAAGTTTCTTTTTTTGTGGCGGTTACACGATATCCATTCACGAAAACCCAATTTGTAAGAACTCAAAGAATATCAATGCCATTTCTTAAAAAAAACTTACACATAAATACGATAAAACACACTTATTTTCTTTTTCTTTTATTTTTCCTTCTTAATTTATTCATTCTCACGAACTTTTTTTTTAAAAAAAAAAAAAAAAAAAAATAAACGTCGAAAGGGAGAAAGGAAAAAGAAGGGGAAGAAGGAGAAAGGAGACCCTTAATTTATCGAATACTCTTTGACCGATGTAAAAAAAGCATGAAAATAACTTATTCTCACGTCACATCTTCAAAACCATGTACTAAAGTTTAAAGCTTTTATCTCCCTTTCTCATTTCTGTGTCCATTCCCATATTTGTTCCTTCGGTCTAACCGACCCCTTAAATGACAAAATTAAAGTTGTAGTTAGTCAATATTTCATGTGCTAGTTTTCAAACTACTTTAAATAAATGTAAAGAAAGTATCAGAATAACTTATTCTCGTGTCCGTATTCGACACATATAGAATATATATTGAATACACTTGTTAGTACAGTAGATATGTTAAACATTTCTAATTCAACGTTTCGTATCGGACACTTTACTTTGAATATATTTTGAAAGTGAAACATACATTAAACTATTTTGCATACAAATACATAAACTCGTTTATTTTGAATTTCTTTCTAATATAAAATTAATAGTTTTTTTTAATATATAATCTTTTTAATAAATGTGTCATTGTTGTATTGGTATCATATTTACTTATGGTATCCATTTCTCGGCTCTTAGATATTTGGCTTCTATAAATAAATATCTTCACAAAAAGAAGTTTATTTCATGTCGAGATGGAGAATAAAAATTGACACTTATCCACATTGATTCTTGGGGCTTCGATTCTTCTTAATGTGAAGCTTACCGCTTGGAATTACTTAGATAGAGAAGGTATTCACTTAAAATTCACTCAAGAGAGAATAATCAATACCGTACCATACTCGAGACAGAATAATTTTTTTCTTATCTTTGAAAAATAAGAAATAATAAAAATTAAAACATGGCACGAACAACATTTTCTTGACTCTTTGTTTTGCTCGTGTGAATGTATAAAAAATAAAATCTTATATATTTTTAGATATAATTTATGACTACGTGTTCAACGAGCTCAGTCCAAACTTTTACTCACAAATTCAAATAACCTTAATTGTATCAAACTATTGGTAATACACTAGTCCCAAATGTTTGACTAAAACAATGCAACCATTATCCAAACCAAAAAAAATTTGATTCGAAGCTATCTCCAAATAGAGGAATGCTCAATTAGTCTTTATGGTAAGAACCGACTATATTAATTTTAATAGCGTTCAACAACAACTATAAATATCGAGCTCCAAGGTATTCATGAGCAATGTAAGTCTGTTGAAACTATCTATCAAAGGTGTTCCAAAATGAGTTGCGGAGAAGTGTTGCTTATCTAGTTCCAATTAAGGATGTCAATGAATACGATGTGGAAGGTGCCGGAAGGTTCACAGTTTTAGAGAATAACAAGAATGGTGGACATCGTTTCATTTACAAGCGTGTGGTGAACGGTCTGTCTGGTCTGATCAATGAAGGTAGAAACAAACTTTTTATTCTTGTGATAGAAGCTATAGATGACGATGGTATTTCTTGGTTATATATTGCAAAGGTGAAGAGCTCTGTGGTATCTTTTTTTTACCCATTTTGATATCGTTTGATGATGTTCTCAAAGGATTTCAACCAGCATTAGACTCCTCTCTCTCTCTACACGGAAGCTTTATTGTCTCTTGACTATGAACATGGCATAGACCATAATAAAATAATCACATAGTTATCTATATATATAATTATAGCGGAGTGAATACGGGACTAATTTATTATAAAAATTCTCTCATTTTATTTTTTATATGCTTATTGTCTTACACCATTCACTTTCTCATGTTTTAGTATAAATATTAAAATGATTAATTATTAAATATTGTTTAAATTAAAATACCTATAATTTCAATCATCTTCGGAACTTAATTCATAAAAAGTAATTAAAATAATTAAACTGCATGTATTTACTAGATCAAAATAAGATGTATCAAAAGAACTTGTAATTATTTCATCGAGTGTCCTTTAATCTTAAAAATAACTTAAAAGATCACAATATTGTGATTTAATCCTCTATTATGAAATTAGGCCAAAACTAAAAAATAATTTTAAAAAAATGGATAAAAATCTTAATTCTCGGGTTCTCTTCTCCAAGAATGCTTCATTCTCCTCCATAATCAATGTGAGATCTCACAATCCACTGTCCCCCCCTTGAGGCCAAGCATCCTTGCTAGCACACCGTCTTGTGTCCACCTACATTTGGGGCTCAGTCTCCTCGCTGACACATCGCCTAGTGTTGACTCTGATACTATTTGAAATGACCCAAGTCCACTATTATCAGATATTGTCCTCTTTCGTCTTTTCCTTTTTTTGGCTTCCCCTAAAGAGTTTTAATACACATCTGCTAGGGAGAGGTTTCCGCACTGTTATAAAGTGAACGAGTGTCAGTGAGGATGTTGAGCCTCGAAGGAGATGGATTGTGAGATCCTACATTGGTTGGGGAGGAGAACGAATCATTCTTTGTAAGGGTGTGGAAACCTCTCCCTAACAAATGCGTGTTAAAACCATTAAAAAAAAATCCGAACTAGAAAGCTCAAAAAGAACAATATCGGTTAGCAGTGGACTTGAGCTGTTACAAGACCTGGACAGTTATATTCTAATGTTCTTTTGGAATAAATTTGTTTGCACTCAATCTTTTCTTGCCACTACTCTCACTAACAAACGCACCTCAGAGTGATCATCTTCACTAGGGGTTGCAAATTAAGATGCCATAACGACCCTAGATTTCTATTAACCTAAAGGTTCTACCGGCATCATACTCTATGTTCTTACGGGGAAATAAACCTTTCAAACTTCATCTTAAAAACATAACTACGATTTAAAACATTTTCATGGTCTCACGTATTTGAGAACATATTCAAAGTAAGATAAGAACAATAATAAACAAATAAAGTAAAACATAAAATACAAGACACCCTATACTAACCTAAGTCTAAGATATTAAAATGCTACTAGCCTATGCACTAACATGGTCTTTGATTACGATGTCGTCGTCAGTCATATATGGGTGTCTTGCCTTTACTTTTAATAGAAGTAGCTCACGTGTGACACCCTAGAAATAAAGGAAATTAGCTCCAATAAGAATAAGCCGTCCATGTATGACCCTAAGGATCCAAGAAAAGAAATTAAGAGTATAAAGCGAGGACAAGGGTCTTAAGAAAGTCATTCGTATACCGTAAGAAGTAATTTTAAGGAGTTAAGACCTTCGGAAAAGGATTGGAAAGGAAAAAGTGAGTGAAAAAAAAAATTATTTTTCCAATTATCAATAATCTTTCTCGATTGTTAGTTCGTTATCTAGAAAGAATTTCAAGATACTTGAGAAGTGAAAAATGACCACCATGTAACCAAAGACCGTTTAAAAAAGTGACAAATTACCAAAAAACCCTGAATATATGGATGGTTGCGGATATGTCATTCTGCTCAAAATCAAAACCTCCACAATGACCTCCTACGAAAAAAAAAAACCTTCAAATCTTGAATTTGAGCAGAATTCAATTGCGAGGATTCAAATTGGAAGTCGGTAGCTCGCTGATCGGAGAGGATATTTCCGACGAATTATTCAGAAAATTCAATATCCAAATCATGAAGATTTTGAAAGTTTCAAGTTCGGTGGAAGCTTTCTCTATAAAGTTTGAAGTTGGAGCAATAGTTTGGAACAAGAATCGAACAAGGTCGAAATCTCAATTGTAGGCTATAAACATTTAGATTTCCGGTTTCCTACACTCACATTTCTTCCAAATTCGAGTTAAATTTTCCACCATTTCTTTTCAAACTTGTTCCTACATTTTCTAAACAAGATTACCCACAAGTTCTACGAAGAAATCAAATGATGAAAGTGCCTAGAAATAATTCGCCAAATTCAATCTGCCATTAAAGAGCTTCAAGGAAAACTTGAAAATCCAATCCGAAGATACACGATAATTCATCGAGTAAGGATGATCCAATCAGTTTCTGCACCTCCAATGAATGTTTCCATAAAAGACCACGAAGAGAAATAACCCCGGGAGTGTACCCAATTGAAGGAAATCAATTTCAGGCTTAAATTGGGGGTAAGTTTCGAATTCCTATCTACTATTGTCTTTTCCCTTCAAATTGAGGATTCCTTTAGCTTCAGAGGAAGAAATTGTATCAAACAACGTGTAATTTTTGACGAAGGCTCAACCTGTAAGATGAACTTGGTGGTTAATTACTCGAGAAAACGTGTAATCTATCACAAAATCATATTTATCACATAATCATATTGTTGAATATCATGGATTTATAATACTCTCTTAATTGGTACGAGTCATTTTCAGAAAGCCCAAAACAAATCAATCATAACTTATAAATTTAAGCAGCAGAAAAAATCAACTAAAATTGGTTTTCATAACGCAACCAAAATTAAGTTCTAATTTCATTTGGAGACTCTCTTGTCAAAAGATGGCATAAACTTGGAGGTTCATCGGAGATGCTCACTGTTCGACGGTCCGATCTCCAATCAGAAGGATGAGGAGAGAACGAGCAGTCGCATAACGTGGCCTGCCTGCTGTAGCAGGGTCGACAGTCCGATCGCCAATCGGAAGTTGAAGGAGAGAACGAGCAGTCGCCAAACATGGCCAGCTGCTGCCTGCTGTAGCGGGGTCGACGGTCCGATGCTTGCTGGATGGGCAGTCGAATGTCGCTTGGAGCTGTTGTCGAAACGTGTCGCTGTCGTCACATGCTTGCTGAAGCAGTCGTCGCATCCCACCATCGTTCCATGGTTCCACTGATCGTTGGAGAGAAGGAATAAGGGAGATGAAACAAGATGGCCAGAGAGATTGATAGAAAAAGGAAGAGAATCTAAAATATTTAAAAAGAAAAAGACAAAAATAAATAAAAAAAGAAATGGGGTGAGAGAGGCTCGAACTCTCGACCTCAGGATAACTCTTTAGCTATGAGACCTACGCGCTAGCCAACTGCGCCACCACCCCTTTTTGTTTCTAACAACCCGAATATAAATAATATATTCTATTAAAATATTACTGATTTTGAAATTATATAAAAATTAATTATTGGTTGTATATTCATTTGTAAAAAATATATATTGTTTAAATTCAAATTTAAATTTAAAACTGATCTAAAATCAAATTATCTTAATATTGTTATTTGAATTTGAAATTTTATTAGATTACGATCAAATATGAGTTTTAATTTATTTGGGTCTAAACATGGTCCTATGATATATATAGATATAAATTCATAGTTTTCAAACATAGGATAATTAGGGTGGTGCAACAAGTCGATCCGATGGTCCTATTTCTTTGAAGATGCCTGAGTTAGTAGATTATCAAGCTCCAAAAATGTGTCATTCTAATCGATTTTGAGAGAACAGTTCGTGAAGATTGTAGATGGCTTGAAGTAGGTGGAGGGTCTTAAAATACCACCGCACAGAACGTGGCTGGAAGTTAGAGGATCCATACTACCTGCCTAATCCCTCGCTCTACCTACTAAGACTTACTCCATTGTATTTCTAGAAGCTTAAGGAACAATATTGGTGGACACAAAAGTAACAAGCTCAAGGTACTTTTCTATCAAATGAAAAATTCTCCGACCCCGTTAGGTTGACTTTTATGGTTAAAGGAACCTAGAAACGTCTATAATTTGTCTAAAAGTTTGGAGCTACATATGAATAGTCATCCATTGTGGCCTACATCAACAACTTTAGGGTGAAGAGAGGAACATCTTGAACTCAAGGTGATAAAAAAACTCTTGAACATCTTGAACAGAGGAGGAAAATCAAACGTTTTAGAATTTCAAGTTGGTGAGTTCCCCTTCTTCCCCAAGTGATATCTCGAGCGAAACTAAATTTTGGAAATTCTTTGATAACAGGGCTAAAGGTTTAAAGGAGGAATCAAGTTTCAAAGCTTTAAAGTAACGGTCATATGCATCTTCTTCCTTCCAGAGGTAGGAGATGATGATATGACCAGTTTAACTGAACCGACTATCCCTTTAGTTCTAATTGGATTAGCCACAATTCTAAAAAAAATTGAGGAATTTTGAGTTTCTGACGAACACAAATCGAGCTTTCATACACGATCGAACATGTAAGTAGCCATCTAGACTTTTCTCAAAGTATACTTACAGGAATCACTTAGCTCGACTCTATAATAGTAAATATGAATGAATTATGACTTAAACCACCAAGAAAGAGCCTAAAATGAACGTTTTACTCAATAAGACCTAATACGAACAATAAATTCAATAATTGATTAAATTGATCTACAAAAGTGATTGGTTGACCATGAAATTTTAGAGTATGGTTTTAGACTCTGATTTTATGATGTATGTTGAATTTGAAAGGAATAGGAAGATGTTTCGGGCTTGAACTATTGTAAAGAGTAAAAATGACGAAAATGTCCATGTCAAGTATTTTATAATGATTTATTACCTAAATGAATTCTGAATGACATGAAATTTAACGTATGGTCTTATTGTGTTAATTTGACTAATTTAATTAGGATTTTTGCACATTTAAGTATGAGATTGATATGCATTCTTTCAATAGAGTAATTACGAATAAGTTAAACGTTGTATGACAAACTTATGCATTCAGCTCTTATGATGAACTCCTTAGAGATTGAACCATGAACGTAAGGTCGATCATTTTCAATATGTCATGAGCTTACAACTCCTCACCTCAGTTGGAGTGATGTCTTGCCTCGATTAGCAGGATTTCTTATCTCCATTGATAGGATGACACATATGCTAGACTAATCAAGGATTCATGACTTAGGTTTTTGGGAATGAACCTTTATGAATGAACAAGCCTAATTATCACGTTGAGAGTGTGGTTCCGTAGCTGCATTCATAGACACGATCAAGAGCTTATAATTAAGCTATCTATTGAGTATTTTATACTCACCCTAGTTGAAATGGATGAAACTACTAATCTCATGCTCCCCACAGTTGGTAGTTATCAATGAATAAGTTGCTCAAGTGCATTAGAAGGAGAATTATCGTCCTCAACATGCCATGTGTCACTCGCAAATGAGTCGATTTGTCACCTGTGTGGCAAGATTGAGCTTTATGCTCCTTTGATTTTTTTCGAATTACTAGGTGACACACATGGCGCATTCTCTATCACACGTGTTTCTCCTTTGTTACTCGATATGTGTCCCAATTGGTGCTAGACACATTCCTCCACCCGATAGTTGATCAGCACATGTTGTCTGTGTTTTCGAATTCCATGAACTCGATTCAACTTAGTTTTTTCACCAAAGTTGAAGAGTTTTAATCCAACTTTCCAACCAAAGTAATTTCATTCTATTCCATAAACTATGGAGGTAAATAAATTCGTTTAAATTTGGTTCAAAACTAGAAAACTAACAGTTCATGATGATTGTTGAAACTCGTATTTCTGTCTAATTTGTATCTCTAGTTTTTTTTTTTTAACAAATTTGTATGAAATTACTTCTTAAACTATTTTGATATAATTTTAGAACATAAAACATCAAGAAACTTTATGTCTAAAAGAAAACATAGTAAAAAATCTTGGAATCTTTACCTCTTAATCTTCTTCGTTTCTCGACGGATTTAAACAATTATTCTCAAACTTCTAAGAGAGTTTTGTGAAAGAAATACTTCTAAATGGTCAGGAGTAAGGGTGCCTAGCAATTTGAGAATTTAGAAGTAAGGAACAACGGAGGATTCCAATACTCGAAGTCACCAGTAGTTGTGACCTTGTCTTCTAAGGTCTCGACCCAAACCATTAATTCACGAGGAGACATTGCCTTAAGGGGGCCTATCATTTCGTCAATCATCTTGGATTTAGCGACAATCTCATTTATATGAGACTCTAAAAGCTAAATTCCATCAAGAACTTCACTTATATACAACATCTGATCTTTTATCCCAACCAATCGGTAAGCCTGGGACATGTTCAATTGTTTTGCAGTGAGTATGTTTGATTACTGTGATTAAAGGAGCCGACTCGGCTCTGACACCACTTATCACAATCACACTCTTGAGGCAGTTGAACAATAATTGTGTTACACTTGTTCTAATCTAGCAAACAAATTAGCCATATAGAAATCATTAGTCACGTAAAGTTCTAATGTATGATCGAGCATTGATTACATTTGAGAGAAAGTGTTTTTCTAAGTGTTTAAGAAAATGTAAATGAGGAAATGTGTTGGAAACATTTTGTAAGAAAGCATTGCTATATGCTAAAAGAAAATAAGCAAGAACATCATCTTTGATAACATATAACCCACCTATGATGAATTGGCAAGTATTCACATCCCTCTATAATTTATTTTTGGGCATTTTAGCCTTGGCGGGTGTAGACATGATTGTAGTTAACAATCATACACCCCATATTAACACGATGGGAATAGTAGATATCTAACTAAAGGGGTTCGAAACAAGCATGCGGTCATGGACAACATGTCCAGGACAAGCATGGCCAGGACATCCAACACGTGATCATATGCAACATGCCTTGTACAAGCATGACCGTGACACTAAGCACTATCAAGAAGTACTCAAAAGTTATAGGCTAACTCCTGGCCATGCTTGTCCAAGACATGTTGCCTTTAATATTGTCGAAGTACTCCAAAACCTGCCGTTAATATTTTAATTGAGAAAGTAAACATTGAACTCAATACAAATCCTAAAATTATACAAATATATTACTTTAATAAACTTACATCGTACGAAAATAATGAATACAACCCATACATAAAAAAAAATATATAGACAAATTATTTACAGATCAAGTTTTGTTCCACAGGTAAAGTAACAGTTTGTAGCTCAGATTCAAAAGCACGGTTTCGATAGATCCTGTCAATGTAATTTTTAGATTTTCTATCAATGCCAGGTTCAGCAACCCAACGATGCATTTTGTCCTCATCGCTCGGCCATACCTTGTTCGATCTTAGCATCTCGTCCCAACAACCACTATGGTTGCAGTGATCTTCCTTTCTACCTCTTCTGAATTTGAAAAAGTTAAAGATCGAGAAAGATGAGTGAGCTTTCTTCGATCGATTGTTGCCTCCCATCGGTAGAGAATGTGATTAAATGGACAAATGAATTGGGAAATGAGTGTTGGTTTAAAGAGGGAGGGATGAAGATGATGCTTTTATAGTGAATTAAAAGGGCATCATTCGTTAAAGAACAAAGAATCTTAGGATTCAAAGCTATGAGAAACATAAAAGTTAGTCTGCAGGCAAATTATTCAAACACTTTTTATTTCCTCCATTGCTTTAAGAAATTTGTTGACTAAAAGAATCCTTTCCAAAGACTTCGAATAATTCCCCAACTTTTTCTCCCTTCGTATACATGTTCATGTTGTTGGTAATTCAACTATCTTATGAACAATAAAAAAATATAAAAAACAAAATTAAAAGCATTATAATGTTAGTTTTTGATCTAGTAACATGTTTAAATTTATAAATATAAAATTGTTACGGATCATGACCTCTTTATAATAACTATCTCGTACACACATTCTAAATAAGATTACTCACAACTTCAGTGAAAAAAAACAAGAGTTGAAAATATCCCAAATTGAAATAATTTCAGAGGTTTTTCTTGACGTTCTCCCTATTCATCAGCTGTTAACTATTTGAAATTTATGTCTACATGCATATTCATTGTGTCTAACCTATCTCAATCAATTTTTGAGAGTCCAATGAACATTTATTGTGAAGACCTCGAAGACCAACGAGCTTAGGAACATCACGAGTTTGAAGAAATCATTTTGGGTATGCTATGGAGGTAAAGTTGAATTTTCTAATTACGGTTCTAGAGTTTTTAATTGATCATTCTATTAGCTTTAGAAGGCTAAGATGAAAATTTTTCATTTGAGAATCATGACCTGAGAAAGTCAAGATCGAGTTACCCAAAAGAAGAAACATTTTACTTTTAGTTGACTTGAAAATTAAGGTCACAGGCAAATTCATCCCTCCCAAACAAATTTTTTTGCATTAGGAGGGAGGAAAGAAGAACTTTGCTCAAGAAATTTGGGGTTGAAAAGGTCTAGAATGAGATAACCAATAAGGAGTGGTTCTATGTAAGCTCCGACCAAGGAAAAGAGTTTCAACCAACTTTGAAAATTTATAACTCAAGCTACACTTCACTAAAAGGTATGAAATTGGTCCATACTCTTTCTTTGCAACCTGATCTTTAATTTTCATGGAGAAACCGAAGTAAAAAAACCACTATAGAAAGTTGGGGAAGATGAATTTCATGCGGAGCAGCAAAGGGTTTTGCATCTTCTTCCTTTGTCTTGAGGAAGAAGATGCTAACGTGGTAGGTTCAATTGAACAATGTTTGATTTTCTTTAAATTAAGATCATTCTAGATCGGTTCTTATAAAATTCTTTTGGTTCATGAAACTAGATTCTTTGATGGATCAACCAAAGAAAAGTTGGAGAAATTCATATATTGAAAACTCCAAAATCGAGACCCGAAACATTACCTAAGAGGTAAATAGTCCATTTGAAATTTTATTAGAAAATACTGGTAGGAATCACTCGGATTTAAAAATGAACTTTTAAGTTTTAAATATAAACTTAGTAAGATTTAAATAATCATGGATGAATTAGGAAGAAGGGTGAGATAAGGACCTAAACTAGATATTTTCCTAAGTAATGTTAAAATAACTTAATAAATGGACTCTACTACTCATAAAAATTTAATATAAAGCTTAATATGAAACATAAACACTATATATGTATTTTTGTGATCATAAGGACAATGTAAATTGACCCTAATGAACATATGGTAGCTTACCTTCGGTCCATGACTAAAATGAGTATAATGCGCATATGGTAGCTTACCTTCGGTTCATGACTAAAATGACCTCCAAATATTATAAAACTTTATAAAAGCTGTTATGGATATTTAGTACTAAATTATAGTTTACCATATATATCATATTTGATATTTTATTATGAGGATATTTGCCTCCTTATCCTAGTTATATTTCCATATCTTGTTCTTTTTATTTATTACTATTTTCATATTTTTGTAATTTATTTGAGTATAAATAGAGAAGTTTCACACACCATTTAGTGGTTTAGTGGGGTGAATTAAGCAAACATTTTCATGGTATTAGAGCCCTTTTAGTTTAGCAACCCCGATCCTTTATTTTCAATGGCTTATGAATCGCCGACTCATCTTCTTCTCCACCACCCTTGGCTGACTTTGACGCTGCAGGGGCAGTCTCCATGGCTGCCACATGTGGAGCTGATTAATTACTCTTCGGTTCCACCCTATTGACCTCTAAATCACCCTTCACCATACTCTGTACATACAACCTCATCTTTTCCAACACAATCAATTTTCCCTCAACCAACATAGTCTCTTTCATTTTCTTCCCAATCTTCCCTTCATCCTCACAAAAACCTTAACCTAAATCTATCGACCTTTTGCAGAGATTTACCTTTGGAATCTGGGCGCCACACTGGCCTCTTCGCCAACCAAGTCGTCGCCGCCCTTCTCGCCAAAATTTGCTCCTTCGCCCAACGTGGTGACTCTTCCGATTGCCCTTCTCGCCAAAATTGGCTTCTTCGCCCACCGTGGCGACTCTACCGGCTTCAACATTGTCTTTGTCCCTTGCTCTAGGTTTCCCCCTTTTACTTCTTGGGTTAGAAATATTATCACTAGAGCCAAGGTAGCATCGTCACGAGCGGCGATCCCTCTTCATGGGATAGACATATTCTCGCTGAAGCCAAGGCAGCATCGCCGCTGAGCGGCGAACCCTTTGTAGTTTTCGATGGCAAGAAAGTGTTTCTCTACGCTTCCTCCGTACCAGGTTGTCAACATCTTCACGGAAAGTGTTTCTCGACCTCTTTTTGAATTTTTCAGATCCAAGTTTCACGTTCGTTCAAATCCGACACTCAGCTTGCGATGGGGTGTTACGGATATTTAGTATTAAATTGTAGTTTACCATATATATCATATTTGATATTTTAGTATAAGGAAAATATCTCTTACCATAGTTATATTTCCAAATCTTGTTCTTTCCATTTATTACTATTTCCATATCCTTGTAATTTATTTGATTATAAATAGAGAACTTTCTAATCCGTTATATTTCCATATCCTTGTAATTTCTTACCATAGTTATATTTCCAAGTCTGTGTAGGTTGATACTTCTCTTGCAGGTTCCACTTTGCCACCTTCGACTTCTAATTCGACCTCTATTGAACCTCCTATTGATTTCTCTTCTTTGGGCACTCATCCTATGATCACACGAGCCAAAGCTGGTATATTCAAGACTCGTCATCCAGCAAATCTTGGTATTTTGGGCTCATCTGGACTTCTTTCTGCTCTTCTTGCATCCACTGAGCCAAAAGGATTCAAATCTGGAGCTAAGAATCCTGCTTGGGTGGCTGCCATGGATGAAGAAATTCGAGCGTTACAACAAAATGATACTTGGACTTTGGTTCCTCGCCCTGCCAACACCAACATTGTGGGCTCTAAATGGGTGTTTCGTATTAAATATTTGTCTGATGGATCCGTCGAGCGTTTCAAGGCTCGTCTTGTTGTCAAAGGTTATACTCAGGTTCCTGGTCTTGACTACACTGACACTTTCAGTCCGGTTGTCAAAGCTACCACTGTCCGTGTTGTGCTTTCTATTGCAGTCACAAATAAATGGCCTCTTCGACAACTTGATGTCAAGAATGCTTTTCTCAATGGAACTCTTATTGAACGTGTTCGTATGGAACAACCTCCTGGGTACATTGATCCTCGATTTCCCACTCATGTTTGTCTATTAAAGAAAGCTCTCTATGGCTTAAAGAAAGCTCCTCGTGCTTGGTTTCAGCGTTTTAGCTCATTTCTTCTCACACTTGGGTTTTCTTGCAGTCGCGCTGACACGTCCCTTTTTGTCTTTCATCAGCAATTTAACCTTATCTATTTGCTTCTTTATGTTGATGACATTATTGTTACCGGCAACAACTCATCTCTTATTGAAAGCTTTACTCGCAAGCTTCATTCTGAGTTTGCTACCAAAGATTTGGGTTCTCTCAGTTACTTTCTTAGTCTTGAAGCTTCACCCACTCCTGATGGTCTCTTTATTGGTCAATTAAAATATGCTCGAGATATTCTTACTCGTGCTCAGTTGCTCGATAGCAAACCAGTTCACACTCCCATGGTTGTTTCTCAACACCTAACTGTTGATGGTTCTCCTTTCTCTGATCCTACTCTCTACAGATCTCTTGTTGGCGCCCTTCAGTACTTGACTATTACCCGTCCAGATATTGCCTATGCTGTCAATTCTGTCAGTCAATTCTTGCATGCCCCTACTGCAGATCGCTTTCTTGCTGTCAAACGTATTCTTCGCTATGTCAAAGGAACACTCCACTTTGGTCTTACCTTTCGTCCATCCACTGTTCCTAGTACGCTAGTCGCTTATTCGGATGCTGACTGGGCTGGTTGTCCCGATACTCGTCGTTCTACATCCGGCTATTCTATTTACCTTGGTAACAATCTCGTTTCTTGGAGTGCCAAAAAGCAACCTACTGTCTCACGCTCCAGCTGTGAATCTGAGTATCGTGCTCTTGCCACAACTGCTGCTGAACTTCTTTGGGTTACGCATCTTTTGCATGACCTCAAGGTCCCTATTTCACAGCAGCCCTTACTCTTATGTGACAACAAAAGTGCTATTTTTTTTAGCTCTAATCCCGTTTCTCACAAGCGGGCCAAACATGTTGAACTAGATTATCATTTCCTTCGAGAACTCGTTATCGCTGGCAAACTTCGGACACAATATGTACCCTCTCATCTCCAAGTTGCTGACATCTTCACAAAGAGTATTTCTCGACCTCTCTTTGAATTTTTCAGATCCAAGCTTCACGTTCGTTCAAATCTGACGCTCAGCTTGCGGGGGGGTGTTAAGGATAGTTAACCGTTCATTATAAGGCAAATAGTTAACCGTTCACTAGATATTTGTCTTACATTACGGGTTACCATATTTGTCATTTTATTAAAGGCAAATATATTGTATTCATTTATTATTATTTCTTTTTATCGCTATTTCCATATTATTTGTATTTTACCCTATTTTTGTATTCTGTAAATGATTATAAATAAGAGAACTCACACCACTATTTAGGTGTGGTGGATTCAGCAAACATACACAGGAGTGGAGGTAACGATTGACCAACCCACTTTAAAATCAAGTCGAAAGAGTTGCGAGTGAAAATTGCAAATCCTTAAAAACTATTTTTTTTTCCTTTTTTTATTTTTTTTTATTTTTTTTATTTTGGAGTGTACAAAGAGGAAGGAGAAATGGAAAGAAATTAGAGGGAACTGGTTCATGAAACTACCTTTTTTATTTTTTATTATTAATATATATAGATATATAGATATATATTTTTATACAATTTTAAAAAATGTATCACATTGGTGTCTTGAATTTTTAAAAAATTGACAGGATAAGAAATCTGGATTTTACACTTGATTTCTCCGACATTTTTTTACGACATTGTCATGTTACGTCTCGTTTCTAAGAGTGAAAACTATCCATACAGACGAACATAAGACATTTCAATATGTTTTGTTATCACTCACATATTTATTTTAAAAAAGAATGAAGAGGTCACCCAATATAGAATTGGTCCAAGCAAGTCACGCTTAACTTTAAAGTTTTTAGGATTCAGCACTCAAAAGAAAGGTGCACTTGTACTTTCAATTATCTAAGTATTTCTTTATCATTTTATTCTCAAAATCCATTCTATTCAGACGTTGTTATGGTTCATTCATATGATCCTCTTTACTCAAGTATCGTATTCAGATGTTATTAGCGGTTCGAGATGGAACAAAAATCCAGAGTTTGTTAAAAATAATATTATTTTCTTAAACTGCAATTAACTACAAAGTTTATATAATCTTAATAGATACTTTTAACGCTCATATTAATGTGAATATACTCTTGCCTTGTTAAGGAAGGTTGGTATTACGTGCATAATTAAGAACCGATTTTGATAAAATTTGAGAAAAAAAAAAGAAAGAAAAAGAGTTATATATATATAAACTATGTTATTATTTTATTGAGGCCTATGCCATTTTCATAGTTTAGAGACAGTAACGTCCACATATATAGAGAGGGAGGGCTTAATGGAAGGAGGGAGAGCTAAGGCTTGTTGTAATCCTTGAGGACATCTTCAAAGGATAAGAGATCGAGCATTTTAAGGTTAAACCCACAACTCTCCACCTTAGCAATATAGGACCAAGAAATGACATCTTCATTTAAAACTTTTAAAACTTCTATCACAAAAATAAAAATTATGTTCCTACCTGCATTGATAACCCGACCATTCACCACATGCTTGTAAATTAACTGACGTCCACTAATTTTGTTAAACTCGTCCACTGCAAACCTTCCAACTATTCGCCATTCTTCTTCATTGACATCCATAATTTGAACTAAATTTGAAGGCAATTCTCCGCCGCTCAATCAGGAATTTCTTTGATAGATAGTTTCAACAGACTTACTTGTTCATGAATACTTTGAAGTTCGATAATTATAGTTGTGGCTTAACGCTATTTAAATTGATATAGTCGAATCTTACAACAATGACTAATTGAGCATTCCTTCATGATAGCGTCGAATCAAATTCTTTAGTTTGAATAATGTTTACATTGTTTTAGTCAAACAAACGAGAGTAGTGTACAGCCAATAGTACAAACAATTTATACGTGTATTTTTTCTTACATATCAAAATATATGTCCAATGGGAAATGTTGGATTACAAATGTTTAACATATATTCCATTGTACTAACAAGTTTTTAATACATATCCAATGCGTGTCGAATACGGACACAAGAATAAGATATTTTGATGCTTTTACCACCATTCAAAGTAGTTTGAAAGCTAGCACGTCAAATTTTACGATTGACTAACTACAACTTTAATATTCTCTTTAAAGGGGTCGTTTAGACCAAAGGAACGAAGATGAGAATGAAAATAGAAATTAAAAAAGGAAATAAAAGTATTTTCATGCTTTCTTTAAATCGGTCAAAAAGTATTTTATTCGCTTCCAGAATTAAGGGTTTTCTTTCTCCTTCTCACTTTTCACGTTTAACTTTTTTTTTTAAGTTGTTCGTATGAAGAAATTAGGAAAGAGAAAGAAAAGAAGAAAAAAAATTGTGTTTGGCCATACTTATGTCTTAGATTTTTTTTAAAAATGGCATGAAATCTTGTTCATGTGGCGTCATAATTTTGTCTCATGTCTATATATCATTATCTTGGAGCTCATATATCAATAACAATATACGCAATAAACAACATTTCATTTTCTTATCTTACGCATGACATACCTGACGGTGACGGGCATCAACAATTGGATCGTGGAATATGTCAACATTAGATTTTCCTATTTAATCTCAGGCCATTACTATACTTTTAACCGTACATTTAATGCGGAATTACTTTAAATGAGCTCTTATTATTCACTCGTTGATTGTCATTTTCAATTAGAATGTCCATCTTGTTTCCTTAATAACTCAAATTACATAATTCAATTTAACTTAAATCGAGAATTTAGACCGATCTTATACTGACCTTAATTGCCATAAACAAGGTCAATTAAAGCTTTAGGATGGTCAGAACGCGGTGGAATTTGGGCAAAATACCCTTTACTAAGCTGAATTTGGGCTGAGGCTTGATTTTTGGTCGTGGATTGAGAGGTTGTGCATAGGATAAGCAGTTGGGTGAGATAAGGGTATGAAGCATGAAAGACTCACCTCCTGTATACACGCAGTTGTCGGTTGTCGTTTTAGAGCATGGGTTGTTCGTTTTAACGTTGTATCTCTTCAATTTGTCTCACCGGTAACCCTCAGACTCTCTCTCTTTCTCGTTCTCTCTTTGTATTATGTCCTATTTCCTTCTAGGTGGTGTTTTGGAGGATGGTTGAGAGTCGTGAAGCTGTTTGGCATGTCGTGGGGGTCATGGGAGAGCGTGTGTGAGAGGGGAGCGAGAATTCCGGCGCCTCACCGAAATTCTCGAGCCTTTTTCAACGATTGAGTTATTACTATTTTTTTGTAGTCGTTACATTATATACCCCTAAAAAGAACTTTTGTCCTCAAAAGTCTCGAACTCAAGTATTAACTCGGGGTATTTTTCTCTTATCTCATCCTCCCACTCCCACGTGGCTACCTCTGTTTGGTAGTTTCGTTAAAGTATTTTGACAAAGACATATTCCTATTGTGTAAGGACTTCACTTCCCAAACCAGAATTCTTTCCAGTTTTCTTCGTAATTCAAGTCTTCTTCAATCCAAAGAGGTTTGTAGTTTATCAAGTGAGTGTGGTCCGTTAAGTATTTTCTAAGTATGGACACATGGAATACATCATGTACGCTTGAGAGGGGGAGTGGTAGGGCCAACTTATATGCTACCAGATCGATTCGCTTTAAGATTTCAAAAGGCCCGATGAAGCAAGGACGTTAGCTTGCCTTTACGCCGAAACCTCAGGACACCCTTCATAGGAGCCACTTTCAAATTCTAGGTTCCTACACCTTACATCTGCGTAGCTTATTTGTTTGCTTTGCGCGGTGCGCATCCTTGCTTTAATTTTCTGTATAGTCTCGTTGGTAATATGGACCAACTCGAGTCCAACTAATTCTCGTTCGCCTACTTCATCCCAGCATAACGGGGATCTACACCATTATCCATACAACGCTTTGTACGATGTCATCTCGATAGTTGCTTAGAAACTATTATAGTAGAGAATTCCATTAGATTTAGCTTGGTGCCCTAACTTCCAGTGAAGTCGATTACACATTTTCGTAGCATGCCTTTCTAAAATATGGTTCAAACACTCCGTCTGACCATCCGTATGAGGGTGGAAGGCAGTGCTAAAGTCGAGACGAGTACCCAACGCTTTTTGGAGTCTACGCCAAAATACCGACGTGAAGCGTGGGTCCCAATCCAATACTATCGATACTGGAACTCCATACAACCTCAAAATTTCCTTCACAAGCGTTCTATGGAACTCCATGCAACCCCACTAGCGTTTTGCTTCATATCATAACATTTTTATTATAGCTTTCTATGCATATATCGGGGTTGTACATTATACCAATTTTTCATTTGCATGTCAATCATATCACATATCGTTCATGTTGCACATATGTCATATGATAAACTTATCATGCCTTTTTACGTATCAATTCACATCATGCACATACCATAACAATCACATAATATAACCCAAACATGTCTTCAAACATATCATATCTTAACATATCAATTCATCACATACAACATAATATTCACGTATCATCTCATACACATCATTTCATAATAATTTCATATACGAGTATATGACACATGTGAACCACGAGCACGTGTCATCATTTAGCATACAATTATAACCAAACTGATGGTAGAATCACTTACTTGGTTGGCTTAGGCCGAAGCTACTACGACCCCTTGATACTAACTTAACATTGGTCTCTGAAATTTAATTTTAAGGAGTTCCACAATTATAAAATAGCATTCTACGAAATTGACTTACCTAATTTGGCATAAAATAATTTAAACTTACTCTTAATAAATTAATATAAGGATCGGGTTGACTCGATGACTCCAAAAAGACAAGCAAATTTTTCGCGGAATAAAACAAAGAGAATTTAAAACATAATATACATTATATGTCAAAACAATGTTCATACATAAGTAGTTAAAACACAACATAATAGTTAAAACACAAAATAAGAAACGGACACAAAACATTTTTAAACAAAAGACGATGGGTGAGGCTTATGTATGATACATACTCTAGAGTCCGCTCCTGACCTCGACTAGCTCCTTATTACCTAAAAAAATATGGAAAATATGGAATGAGTACAAAGGCTAGTAGCCTACTTGTAGGCTCTTAATCGTGTCCTTGATATGGTTGGGTACCACACCCTTTCTTTTATTGTTCTGGTTGTTGTTGTAAGTATTTAGACCCTCTTGTTCTTGTTCTTGACTTTGTGGATTCTTATCAAGATCTATCCTCAGGATTTTGTGTTAAAATATCATCACCCAATAGTGTTAAGAAAATAATTTATAACTTTAGGAATAAATTTAGGAAAATTATTGAGGGATTTTAAGAATAAATTTAGGAAAATGATTTAGGTATTTTAGAAAAAAAACTTTTAGAAATTTTAGGAATAGATTGACTCGATAGTATAAATATCCCTCCACCCTACCTAGTTATCGTCCCAAGAAATCCTGAGCAATACAAAATATTCTACAAAGTGTCTTGTATTCTCTTCTCGATTGGTCTTAATAAAGTGTGTGAGTGTTTCCCACAAAGAGTCGTGTTCAACAATCTAGTATTAGAGCGAGGTTAGTGTAGGTTATCTGATCTCTCGGAATTCTTAGTATGCTTTGTGGTTGCAGCTTTGTCTGATCTTCCACATCAGAAATGATTTCCTGAGATTAGTAGTGAGTGAGTTTCTTTTGTGTCGTGAGTAGTCTGTGACTCTGCAATTCTTCTTTTGTGTAATAATGATTTGGCCTATTTGGAAGGATCTTGGACTAAAACTGTTAGCTCTACGTGGTACTTTACTTATAGTTATTGTTTAAGTTTAAGCGGTAAGCTACTGTATTGCTTTATATATTTTTATTCTTTTTGCATAGATAACATTGTCCATGCCTTTATATGAAACAAGTATCTTTTCAAAATTTTGGATATAAATTTCTCTACTTGTCTCAAACAAATCATCAGATGTCTTTGGTGCAGTACAAAGATGAAATCTCGCTTTTCACCTTAACATTTTTAGTTGATTTCATATAATTTAATTGTTTCATAATTCTTTGTGGTTCATGGTGTAACTCCACCTCCGTTTCAACGAAATATAATTTTCTTAGACAATTATATGATTCTATCTCTTAAGTTCTCTAGACATTTAGCATTGATTATACTATAACATGTTAAAATTGAAAGTTTTCTTTTTCTTAACCTAAAAGTAATAGGTTACCTTCAATTTGGTTCTCTTACCAAAAAAAAAAATATATTATGCATTATCAATTTGTTTTCGTACTCTTTAAAATAATAGTGTTGTTAGTTTTTAACTTTCTACTTATTCATGTGAAACTATGTACCTTACCAACACTTCCACGACACAGAAAACCAGCCTCTACTTATTCAGGTGAAAACATACATTCTAGCAGACTTAGTTATTTACTCTTAGATATAACTTTGATTTGCAGATCGAATACGAAGGGTTTAAAATTTAATTTGGAAGGGTTTAAATGTATCCTGGAGGGACTTCAACGGGAAAATGTCAAAATAAGGAGACTTTAAATTAAAGTAATTTTGAAGTAGTTATCACAGTGAAGATACTTGAACTCTTATGGTTGTTGTTTGTTGTTTGTTGTTGATAACCTCTTCCCGTGAAAATGAATCGAACTTGAAGATTGATCACAACTAAGTCTGAGCCCAGCACTTCTTTAATTTACTAAGATATCCAGTCGCAAATTACAAGGTGTGGACCAGGAAATGCTCCCTCAATCAAAAAAGAAGTTTGGGATCAATGCAGTGAATGGTGATGAGTCTGGTTGTTCCGGGGACAGCTTTCACTTTTTCTTTTCGATGCATCTTAGAAAGAGTTAGGAAGGGGTAGAAAGAAGTAGACTGTTTTGGTTCGTGGATTGTTGATCTCATTTATGAATTTTTTTATATTTTCAACTATGTGTATTGGAAATATATTTTAGATTTATTTCATTATCTAGTTATCCCGGTAATATTGATTTTTTCCTTAGTTATTCAACTAATAATGTACGTTTGATGTAGGTGTGTGACTAAAGATGAGGTCATGACCTACCCATATTGGTACAAATGCTATACTTATATATATATATTTGTGTATAAAGCTAAGATGGTTGGTTATTTATAGGAAATTAAAGATGATAGATGACTTGCACTACCTTTCTTTTGATTTGACTGACCGAGTGTTTAAAGGTTCAGGTTGAGTCTTTCTTACAGTGAAAGAAAAGAGAAGAGACCGTAAGTCAAGGCCAGGACAGGACGGAAGGGAAGATGCTAAGACCTATTTACCTAGAGAAAGAAGGAAAAGGTTTGTTTGAGCTTTCTTCTTTGACAGTTCAATCCGGAAGAGAGAGTCAATTCATTAGCGGCTTTCCTTGATCTTTGTCTTTTACCGAGCGAGTGAAAGAGTGAAAGAAAGAAGGTGGTTCCCTCAGTAGTTCAGGAATCTTGAGTTTCGGCTTTCCATTACTGTGAAAGACGAGAGTAGTCAGGAGTGAAGGATAATTCTACAAAGGAGTAGAGATTGATCTTTTACAGTGAATAAATAAATAGGGACAGACAAGTGATTGAGTGATTGAGCCGGAGTGAAGGAGCGAAAGCAACTCGACCAAGAGGGAGAGGCAATGGAATTGTGAGACCGAGTTTACGAGGCGAATAAGCTCAGCAGCTTGACCGACAGGGAAAGGAGTTCAACAGCTCGACCAAAGGGAGAGGAGCGAAAGCGGTGAGCCCGAGGTGTAGAGGCTCACTCGTTCAACAGCGAGACCAAGAGGGAGAGGAGCGATGCAATGAAACCGACAGGGGATAGGACAGAAGATGTTACAAAGTCTGGATGGGATAGCTGCTCGTTTAAGAACATTGCAAATAGTAGATAATAATTTATCTTGTGTGGTTTGAATAGCTTCTTTATTTCAAGAAATGATTGAATACTACTATTGTAATGAAATTTCAATTATGAATGGAAGTCAACTAGTATTTCCTCTGTGTTTATTTAGTTAAAATAATATCATTCTTAAAATAAATTAAAAATAAATGCTATTAAAAGGTTATTATTATAATTAGAAACAACTTTATTATAGCATTAAAAATGTTATTATAAGTTAATGATAACACAATATTTTAGTTATATTAAATATATTATAGCTTTAATAAAACGCTATAATATGTTTTCGTAGCAATGTATGTAAGCTATAATTTAAATTCTATTATAGCCTCTATTATAGTTATACAAAAACGTTATAAAAAGTCCCAGACTTTTAATGACATGGGTTGTCACGACGTACGAAAAACGCTATAAAAAGTCTATGATAGCATTTTTCGTAAGATATCGTATCAATTATTCTTGTAGTGGGAGCAGGCAATGGAGGAAGAAATTGTAGCATTGGAGCAAAATCAAACTTGGGAATTAGTGTCAAGACCAAGAGATATCAAACTCATCTCTTGCAAGTGGGTTTAGGAAATAATGTGTCTCTCGGATGGATCAAGTGAAAGATACAAGACTCAATAGGTAGCTTGAGGGTTCTCTCAAGAATATGGGCTAGACTATGATGAAACGTTTAGTCCAGTGGCGAAGATAACTATCATACAGGTTCCTCCAATACTTGTGGTAAATAAAGATTGGAAATTATGGCAGATCGATATGAAGAATGTTTTCCTGAATGGTGAGTTAAACAGAGAGTTCTACGTGGACCAATTGAAGAAATTCGAAAATGAAGTTGGAGTCATTAGTCAATATATGCAAAGTCCGAAGAAGTCTCATTTGGATGCGGCTCGACGGACCTTGAGATATGTCAAAGGTACAATCAATTACGATCGTTTGTACAAAAGAAGCGAAGACTACAAGCTAGCTGGATATAGTGATGTCGGCTATGCAGGAGACCACTATACTCGAAGATCAATCACTGGGTATGTGTTCAAGCTCGGTTCGAGAACAATTTCTTGGTGTCACAAAAGACAACCAACTGCATCTTTGTCAACTAGAGAAGCAGAGTATAGAGTAGGGGCAGGAGCAACTGAGGAATGTACATGGCTGAAACTTCTGATGAGAGATTGGCACCAGAAAGTTGACTATTCGATACTACTTCAATGCGACAACCGATTTATGATTCGTCTAGTAGAAAATTCGACGTTTCATGGCTAAACAAAGCATATAGAGGTGCACTGCCATTTTATTAGAGACAAAGTCTTGAAGGAAGAATACGGATGACCAAGTGGCAGATTTGTCTGCAAAAGAGCTAAATACTAGCACACATGAAAGCTTTCGCTAGTGCAGCGAATGAGGACTAGTGTTGAGGGGAGTGTTAAAATATCATCACTAGTCCAGTAGGTTTAAGCCCAACCATTGTATGAGTGACTATATTTATGATAAGAAAATGATTTAGGATTTTAGAAATAAATTTAGGAAAATGATTCAGATATTTTAGGAAAAACGTTGAGAAATTTTAGGAATAAATTGACTACCATCTAGTATAAATACCCCTCCACCCTACCTAGTTCATCATCCCAAGAAATCCCAAGAGTTGTGAAGCAATACAAAGTAGTAGTATTCTACAAAGTGTCTTGTATTCTCGTCTCAATTGATCTTAATAAAATGTGCTTGTGTTTCTCACATAGAGTTGTGTTCAACACTTTGGTCCTTGGATTCTGAAACTTTGGTTCAGATCTAAGGACCTTAGTACTATGGTTCTTGGTTCTTGTCCTTAGAACTTGGATATTGATATATGTTCTGTTCTAGTCTTTGATCGTTGTCTTGTTCTTGCTACTTTCTAGGTTATTATATTCTTGGTTTGTTTTCCAAGATAATCCCCCTATGATTTAGGGTACGAGTCATGAACCTGAAAACATGTGTCTAAGGCTTCTTACGTTCCAAGCGACATAGTCTTAACCTACGTTCAAGGCTTCCTACGTTCCAAGCGACATTAAGGCTTCTTACGTTTCAAGTGACATAGTCTTAACCTGCGTTCAAAGCTTCCTACGTTCCAAGCGACGTAGTCTGAACCCGCATCTTACCATCCTAGTAGGTAGAGTCAATAGGTTTGAAGGGTTGGGATGGGATTTGAGATGGAAAATGACATGGATTTGTGAAGGGGGGATTTAATTTATTGCCGGAAAAAACTCTTTTTCCCGACATAAAAAAAGTTACTTTCTTTTCTTTTATTTTTTTTTTTTTTTTTTTTTTTTTGTTCCTTTTTTTTTTTCTTTTTTTCCCTTTTGTATTATTTCTTCCTCCACTCATTTATTTATTTATTCTTTTCTTTTATTTACTTTTTTCTTTTTCTTTTCTTTTATTTGTCCTTTATTAAATATGTTTTTTTTTGTTATTTTTTTCGATTATTTATATTTACTGTTGTTTCTTTCTTTTATAACTCTATTATCTTTTTTCAATTAATGTATAATTAATTGATTTAAATTATAATTATAATTAATAAAAATTAAATAAGTATTCTATTGTAATAATTATAATTAATTGTTTTTATTATTTTATTAATAAATTATTATAACGGTATATATCTCATTCAATATAATTCGCTAAATATTTACAAATAAAATTTACATAAATTTATTTAAATTATTTATTTTAGAATAATTATTAAAATTTATTATAAAATAAACTTAAAAAAATATATGCATAAATTAAAATTTAATTAATTAAAATTATTTTAATAATCTAACTTAATAAAAATAAGTGAACTATCTCAAATTAAATAATAATAAAATTATTGAATATTCCCAGACATTTTCCAGACATCCTAAATAAACTTTGAACCAAACGATCTCTATAAAAATCAAGACTTGGGATTGTTGGATGAAAGTCATGATCATGGGTTTATAATCAATGAATACTATCTCTATTAGTGTGAGGCCTTTTGGGAAAGCACAAAACAAAGCCACGAGAGCTTATGTTTAAAGTGGACAATATCATACCATTATGGAGAATGTGTTCATCTAACATGGTAACAGAACCATGCCCTAAACTTAGTCATGTCAATAGAATCCTCAAATGTCGAACAAAAGTACTACAAAAGTATTGTGAGACTCGAAGGCATAGTAAAAAATGACTAAGACTCCAAAAGTAAAGGAGCCGAGCCTCGATTAAGGGGAGGTGTTGGATGAAAGTCCCACATCAGCTAATTTAAGGAATGATCATGGGTTTATAATCAAGGAATACTATCTCCGAGACCTTTTGGGAAGCCCAAAGCAAAACATGTTCATCTAACATGATATCAGAGTGATGCCCTAAACATAGCCATGTTAATAGAATCTTCAAATGTCGAACAAAAGTACTACAAAAGTATTGTGAGCCTCGAAGGCATAGTAAAAAATGACTAAGACTCCAAAAATAAAGGAGTCGACCCTCGATTAAGGGGAGGTGTTGGATGAAAGTCCCACATCGGCTAATTGAGGGAATGATCATGGGTTTATAATCAAGAAATACTATCTCCAAGACCTCTTGGGAAGCCCAAAGCAAAGCATGTTCATCTAACATGATATCAGAGTCATGCCCTAAACATAGCCATGTCAATAGAATCTTCAAATGTCGAACAAAAATACTACAAAAGTATTGTGAGACTCGAAGGCATAGTAAAAAATGACTAAGACTCCAAAAGTAAAGGAGCTGAGCCTCGATTAAGGGGAGGTGTTGGATGAAAGTCCCACATCGGCTAATTTAGGGAATGATCATGGGTTTATAATCAAGAAATACTATCTCTAAGGCCTTTTGGGAAGCCCAAAGCAAAGCGTGTTCATCTAACATGATATCAAAGTCATGCCCTAAACATAGTCATGTCAATAGAATCTTCAAATGTCGAACAAAAATACTACAAAAGTATTGTGAGACTCGAAGGCATAGTAAAAAATGACTAAGACTCCAAAAGTAAAGGAGCTGAGCCTCGATTAAGGGGAGGTGTTGGATGAAAGTCCCACATCGGCTAATTTAGGGAATGATCATGGGTTTATAATCAAGAAATACTATCTCTAAGGCCTTTTGGGAAGCCCAAAGCAAAGCGTGTTCATCTAACATGATATCAAAGTCATGCCTTAAACATAGCCATGTCAATAGAATCTTCAAATGTCGAACAAAAGTACTACAAAAGTATTGTGAGACTCGAAGGCAAAGTAAAAAATGACTAAGACTCCAAAAAGAAAGGAGTCGAGCCTCGAATTCCTCTGAATTCACCCAATTTTTTGTTTTTTAAAAAAAAAAATTTACTTTACACAAGCAAATCAATGTAATTTTATGAGTGTTTGTTTTTTTCTTCCCCCTTTCAGATTGAACAAATAATAACTTACTACTGAATAGGGAAAGCAACAGTGTAAGAGAAGAAACTTACATATACAATGATGAGGTTTTTATATAAGCTGCTGCTTCCTAAGAGCAACATCCACCACTTCGTTGACCTTGACTTTCCTGCTTTTGCCTTAACATGTTCCTCTTTACCACACTGGATCTTTCCTCCAAGAAACTCGGAACCTCCATTATCTGCACAATATTTACAAACAACATTTAAATATGCAAAGTTTCCAAACAATAATGTCATGTTTCCTAGATTCTTGGGAGCTTCCTTTATATGATGATAATTCTATAAGTGTTGTTGTTTGCCAAATTCTCTATAGATCAAGGGCCGGAAATCGCCCTCTCGGCTTGTTGAAATCGAGAAGATTATATAAAGATGTTAATACGTTTATGTTTTTTTTTCACGTATTTGTCCTCCTAAACGTTCATGGTTGAAAAATCATATATAAAAGTTAAAATAGAGAATCTTTTCCGCTCCCTATGCCCTGTCTCTAGAACTGATTGTGAGATGGGGAGAGGAACGAAGCATTCCTTATAAGTGTGTGAAAATCTCTCCCTAGTAGACGCATTACAAAGAAGACTATATCTACTAGCAGTGGGCTTGGGCCGTTACAATGGTATCAGAGTTTGGTTCCGGGTGGTGTGCTAGAGAGGACGCTGGATTGTGAGATCCCAAATCGATTGGAAAGAGGAGTGAGTGCTAGCGAGGACGCTGGGCCTCGAAGGGGGGTGGATTATGAGATCCCACATCGATGAGAGAGAAATGAGTGTCAGCGAGAACGCTGGCCCCAAAAGGAGGTAGATTGTGTGATCAACAACGATTGGAAAGAGAAACGAGTGTCAACGAGAACGTTGGACCCCGAAGGGAGGTGGATTATGAGATCTCAAATCGGTTGGAGAGGGGAACGAAGTATTTTTTTATAAGGATGTGGAAACCTCTCCCTAGCAGACACGTTTTAAGAATCTTGAGGGAAGCCCAAAATGGACAATATTGGCTAGCGGTGGACAAAGGGCTGTTACACTGATCGCTATTACTGTTGGCTACAAGTTTCGGTATTTAAAAGGAAACGACCATTTTTACACTCAACTTCTTAAACTATTTACTGTGTCCACCAACAGCTAATCTGCTATGTTTTTGCATATCATAGTCACATGTAAAATATCATATTAGATGATAACTGTTGTGTTAAAAAGTACCTTAATTGCAAGTTCTTCAAAACATTTCGCTACATTTTCTCTGGTTTTAGCGCTGCATTCAAGAAACAAAGATCCAAGCTTGTTGGCAAGTGCAATTCCATCTTCTCTGCTTACAGCCCTTTCAGATTCCTGAGATTATTGCAACACATTAATAAATTGCACAGATATTGTCTAATTTGGCTCGTTACGTATCTCCATTAGCTTTATGGTTTTATAACGTGTCTATTAGGAAGATGTTTCCACACCCTTATAAGAAATGTTTTGTTTCCCTCTCCAACTAACGTGGGATCTCACAATCCACCCCTCTTGGGGGCCAGTGTCCTTGTTGGCACACCGCCTGGCTCTGATATCATTTGTAACCGTCCAAACCCACTAGTAGCAAATATTGTCTGCTTTGACCCATTACGTATCACCCCCAGCCTCACAGTTTTGAAACGCGTCTGCTAAGGAGAGGTTTCTACACCCTTAAAAGGAATGCTTCGTTCCCCTCTCCAACCGTGAGGTTGACGGCGATACATAAAGGGCCAAAGCAGACAATATCTACTAGCGGTGGTTTTGAGCTGTTACAAATGGTATCAGAGCAAGACACCAAGCGGTGTGCCAGTGAGAACGTTGGGCTCCCAAGGAGAGTGGATTATGAGATCCCACATCAATTGAAGAGGGGAACGAAGTATTCCTTATAAGGGTGTGGAAACCTCCCTCTAGTATAGAGTAATACGACTAAGCATCCTCAAATACTTAAGGGTCTGAGGTCATTTCAGATCAGATTATCATGCCATTTTCGATAAAGTCATTAGTGTCTAATCCTTCCATTTTACACATAGACATCCTAGTTTATACATTTATAAACTGTATTGACCATGACTGTCGTAAGAGATACAAAGAACTTACCCTATCAACTTTGTTTCCAACGAGCATCTTGACACAGTCCTGATTTGTCAAATAAAGCTCAACTTCATTTGCCCATACATCCAATAGGTTTGTAAAGGTTTCTCTCCGAGTCACATCATATACTAAGACAAACAAAAATTACAACAATATCAATACACCAAAAGTAATGTAATCATAGATTTGGTAACAAAACTATGAAATCATAGATTTGTGGCAAATATGAAATCATAGATTTGATAACAAACCAGTAAATCATAGATTTGGTAACAAACTAGTAAATCACTGAATTATCTTACTATATACAGATATGATCTATTCCATGTTTAACAAGTGTCACTTTAGAATTCTCCATGAATTCTTACTTTAGGATCTAAAGAGTTTGATGAGAACTAACACATTTCACAACTTTAGGATCAACACATTTCACAACGAACGTGCACTTCTTTTAAAAGAGGAAATAGAAAAGAATGAAACATAAACAATAAAGTTCTATCCAAAAATACCCATCAATCAGATGGGTGCTATCAAATATTCACCCAATGACTGAAATAACTAGTCCCATCTTGACCGTAATTTGAGTTCAGAGGGAATTCAACAAAATGAATCTATAAATAATTCCCAATTCGTTAATTGTAAAAGAGGTTTAGAGAATAAGAAGAAAAATAACGAACGATCTTCTGCATATCCTTCTCCTAATTCAGTGGCATGATCAAGCTCAATCAATACTCTATCAGAACATACCAAAAATGCTGAGATTCATTGTAATAACATCGTTTGATATGTTTTAGCACATTCAATGGACTCTGAAAGCTGACAATAAATGACTGAATGCATCTAATTCGAAGCACAAGATTACCATTTGATAGCTTACCAAGAATGATCCCTTGAGCACCTCTGTAGTATGAACTAGTTAGTGATCTGAACCTCTCTTGCCCAGCTGCGCCATGTTAAATCTTCAATAAGTCAGCCACCTTTTCTTTAAGTAACATTAAATTATTAATTTTGAATGGATAATTCAATGATTCAGAAAGCCATCCACCTTTTGACGAGTGAATTGTTTTTTAGTTTATACTTATAAGCAAGCAAGCGTGACCATCTTGCATGGAGAACTTAAATATCTTCAGTCATTAATGGAAAAGAAAGTGTAATTGCAACATAAATTAACAGAACAGAGACCAAAAAACGGTTCCAAATAAGAGTTATCTTTTCCTCCCTGCCCACAATCTATAAAATACAAGTCCTTCAAAAAAAATATCGCAATGAAATCTTCGACTTATTAATTCTTTTTTTCATTGACAAGTAACTTATGGATGAAATATGGGTAATTGAATCAAGCATCCCAAATTAAAAAGTGATTCAATTAACTATCTATTAATATGCCTCGATCACAGAAATAAATTTAACCCTAGATGTTAGATCGTAATACTTGCCAAATATAGAGGCAAAATAATTAAAAAGACAGACAAAAAATCTTACATCATTTTGAAAATTTAAATATAGGTTAAAAAATCTTACTAAAAATATATTTTAACCTATATTTAAATTTTCAAAACGATCCAAAGTTCAGTGTTAAACTCCAAAATTGAAATCATAAAAAACGTGAAACAGAGATCCATTTGATTCAGTTCATTACCGGTATCCCAAATAGTCAGCTTCAATCTCTTACCACCAATCGTAAGTTGCTTGATCTTGAAATCCACACCTATAGACGACAGTGAACACAAATTCTCCCTTAGAACAACTAATCAGAATAAATTCAATTCCACAAATCACCTATACTTTCCTCAATCTAAAATCTCCAACTCCTCTACTTTCTCCATTTAAATTCAAATGAACGAATCGAAACCTACTAGAAGAAGCACAATGCAACACAAATAATCAACTCAATCACGTAATTTTCGAAGCAACCGAACAAATTAAGAGTAGATAAAGAAAAGGAACATAATCGATTGAGTTAGAAAAAGGAAGTACCAATTGTAGGAGTGAGATTGTCGACAGAGGCGGAAATGAAAGTGTGTAGAAGGCTACTTTTACCGACGCCGGAATCGCCGATAAGAAGCACCTTAAATGAGAGATCGTAGCCACTGATCTGACCGGACGGCGATCCCATTCTCAGTTCTGTAGCTCTCAGCTAATGAACCAATGCTTCTTCGTTTCTCTCTCTAGAAAAACATGGAGTTCACAAAGCAAACCAGGAGAGAGAGAGAGAGAGAGAGAGAGGTATTTATAGATGGCAATGGCGACGTGGTTTCCTTCACTACGCATTTTTGGATTGAAAAAAAAGAATAAAGCGGCAGAGGACCTCACAAGAAAACGGCCGAAATTACCTTTTTAAAACTTTAAATTTCATCGAACCGAACCGAACCGAACCGAACCCAACCCAACCCAACCCAACCCAACCCAACCCAACCCAACCCAACCGAATCAAACCTTAAATGTCGGGTTATATTTTTAATATTTTTTTAAAATATATTATTTATCGATAATATATATTATATTGATCATTAAAATTTCATAAAATTCAAATATTAAATATTTACCAGTTAAATGCATCCCTAATATGGATTACAAATATTTTGTTAAAAATAGAAAATATCACGTTTTTTTTTTTTAATCCTTATAACGACCGTCCACGTTGTTGGAAATGAACACGATATTCATAATAGAAGTCGTGAAATTGACTTGCAAACTTAAGTTGAAGAAATATGGAGAAATTTTATGTCGGGATTTTTCTTTACATTTGGCAAATGAAATATTTTCCTTGAAGTCTTCCACGTCGTGACTTGAAACATGAACAAGGCTTGTGGGAGCTCTCGAGAAAAAAAAAAATCTTCAAGGGATTGGAGAGAATTATTCGCTCGGAGAAGAGATTTGTAGAATACTTATAAACGTGTATGAATAAGCTAGTATTGAGCTCGACTGATAATTCCGGTACAATGGTTGCGACCTCGATAAGTTAGTTAGCTCACTTAGCCTCATGGTTGTATGATACAGTTCCATCCCCGAATTTTCTAAGTTGAGATATGTATAACGAATCATAATTCTCGAGTTTTAGTAATGAGTATGATGTGATAGATCGTTCTATGCATGATAGACAATGAGACTGAGTTTTCCATTAGAACCTAAACTAAAATAGCGTACGATGTTTATAAGTTTTTCCCTGACCTCAGAATTATGCTCGGGAGATGTAGCTAATGATGAACAATTATGATCTTATGTGTTGCTTATAGTGATATTAGTGCTTATACGATTATCGAGTTCACATGAATTGTATTTCATAAGTAGAATGTAGCGAAATTTGCATGAATGACGATCTTTGAACTGCATTGGTAGGGATTATTCATGATCAATTAGAACGTGGTGTATGAGAAATTACTGTAGAGGATTGTTGGAGTGAGTCCCACATTGGCTAATTTAGGAGATGATCATGGGTTTACAAGGAAAGGAATATATCTCCATTGGTACGAGGCCTTTGGGGAAGTCCAAAGTAAGCTCAAGATAGCTTATGCTCAAAATGGACAATATCGCCTATAGTATCAGACAGACTCATATACGCACCCCTAGGCCTCACCTTCAACTAGCACATGCTCCTTCTCTCGGAGCTTGACATAGATATCGTAATGTATGCATTGATGATGGGAGCATAACAGAGCTATGTCAAAATGAAAAATTATTCGATTAGAAACAAAAAAAAATATATAAAATGTTATTTTGTAAAAAAAAAAAATGAATTGTTTAATGATTCGTAATAAACGAATTTAATACAAAGAAGTCTTATTTTACTGGATCCACTTGTAGACTGGCTTTTGTATGATTGATACCAAAATTAAATAGTGTTTTTCGTCTAATTATTCCTTCCCGCTCTATAGCGGGAAATTTTTGTAGTAGCTCAGTGGTAGAGCGGTCGGCTGTTAACCGATTGGTCGTAGGTTCGAATCCTACTTGGGGAGATTTGATTCATTCCGAATTAAAGAATTCGGAATGAAAGGGTTCGCTTTGACCGTTAAGAGTAGGTAACCCTATCTCACATTATGATCCCTAACTTGCATGCTTAGTGTCATAGTCATACTTTTTCATCTGTGCGGTGTTGTGATCTTGACATTCTCATGACCATTCTTGAGGGGACCCCAAGTCCCATATATATTTTCACCTGATTTTGTAGCTTCGTTAGACCTTAAGCAATGTTTGTCTTAGCTAATTGAAATCAAACCAATTTAATTAGCTTCTGAGAATAATGAAAGGTTTTCACGAGGGATGGAAGGTCGAGGAGGTTTTATTTGGCCTGACCAATAGGTTTATTTTCTCCGATTGAAGAAGCCCACAAACTCGAGAGTTTTGACCACCAAATCGGGAGGTTAGAATGAAATTCGTCCAACAAGTCCTATACATTTACATTTAGATTTTGCTCCAGAGATCGAAAAAAGTTGAGATCTCGAGAAGATTTTTCTGGAAATCGAATTAGGTGAGTAGCCTCATTCCCGATTCAATATCTCACTCTACTAATATATTAAATATTAGTTTGAACACTTAAAAATTTTCTTTTTAGTGTTACTATGAACTAGCACCGGTAAGTCGATACAGTTGGGTCAAAAGACTATTTTACCCCTGTGTCTCTCACGAGCCAATGAAAGAGTGTGCCCCATTACCCAAATCCCGTAATCAGCATTCAAAGAACCTATTCATCTACTTTCTCGATATGGGAATGAGTAGATTTCATCTCATATGGATAACGAAACAAAACCCACAAACGGTTCGAGGAGATGAGAGCATAGCCAAAAAAATCCTACTTGAAAACAACGTAGTTTCTAATTAACTTATCAAACAAGACAATCAAAAACCACACCATCATTCATTACACTCTACAATAAACTAACCAAGAATATCAGTTTTTCCCTATTCTTTGGCGGAGGGAGCAGTCCGAGCAGTCCGATACCAATACAAAACTCACATTGGATAACCAGTGTTCGTGTTCGTGAAACCGTGGAACGTGTCATCACTACGAGTAAATTTATCCATCACTTGTCCATGTGAACGCTAGAAGAACGATAACAAACGCAGCAAATATCGTTGCACACGCAAAGAACCATAATACTCCGCTCTGGCTTTGGTTGTCTCCTTTGTTGCTCTCTTGACTGGTTAGCTCTATTTCTTTTAGAAGTTCTCTAACTTCATCAATGTCTGCATCTTTTGCAGCTTGTACCAGTTTACTTTGAATTTTCTCCAACTTCGCTAGCCTCTTTCGTTTCACGACGTCTTTAGCTGACCAAATGAAACCAGTCATTTTCCATAAGAGGATGCCAACGTATATAGCAACGACACAATCGACAGAGTAATGGTGGCGTTCTCGTATTTCACGTTGAGCGCTGTGTATTACAAAAAACCATACAACTGCTGAGCTAAGACCTCCATAAGCCTCCTGTTTCAGTGCATGTATTAGCCAAGAAAACAAACAATATCTCACATCAACACATTGCACGCTAGAGTCTATACCGTCCAGGCCATGGCCGTGAGCACGGCAACGAGCATGTGGCCGCTGTATACAAGGTCGTTGCAGCCACCCCCGGCCTTCTTAAGTACATTGTACCAAGAAGATCCTTCAGAGGGTGTTGGTCGTAGGAAATCTATTAAGAAGCTCATTTTACCCCAATCAGGTCTGAAGTCGCCAAGAATCCGTCCCGGATCAGCTGGGAAAACATTTTACACGTTAACAACTCAGAAAATAGAGAAATTTGAATTCATTATGTGCAAACTATCTTCTACAAAGCTATACATCTCAATAACAAATCATCATCGAATCTTGATGTTTGGTTCTACATTGAGTACTATGAATGTAACAGGCAAGGCCCACCGTTAGCAGATATTGTCCTCTTTGAGCTTTCCCTTAAGGTTTTAAAACACGTCTGCTAGGGAGAGGTTTTCACACTCTTATAAGGAATGTTTCATTCCCCTCTCCAACCAATCTGAGATCTCACAATCCACCTTCCTTGGGGGCTCAGTTTCACAATCAGTGGGGCGAATGCGCCCCAAGAAAGTCATCGAGGACGATCACTAAATTAAGAGGGGGATACAACTAGTTGTCAACTTCTCCCTACCCAAGGTTATATACTGTGAGCTGTTGTTATTTCTCTCTTGCTTGCTTATATAACGTCTCTTTAAAAAATCTCTCTTTCGAAAATCTCTCTCTCCCCTTGTTTTCTAAAACATTCTCTTAAAACCGAGGCCAGAGGCTCGAGCATACGTCGCTTGGCCATAGGCGACGCAAGAACGAATTGGCTTAGCTCACTTGTCGTTGGAAAGTGAGTGCCGCACAATCGCAAGTCCGCTGCCATTAAAAGTGCGATTGTGACACTCAGCATCCTCGCTGGCACACTGTCCGGCTCTAATACCATTTGTAATAGCCTAGCCCACTACTAGCAGATATTGTCCTCTTTGGGCTTTCCCTTCCGGGCTTTCCCTTAAGGTTTTAAAACGCGTCTGCTAAGGAGAGGTTTCCACACCCTTATAAGGAATGTTTCATTCTCCTCTCCAACCAACGTGGGATCTCACAATGAAAGTGACAAGTATTTTCTTACAAAGCAGTTCGAATGCTTTTTAAACATTTTAAAAAATGCAGCATTAAATTGCTCTTAAATATGATGGTTTTCAGTGAGTCACTTACCAAAAGCTATGTCCTGATTTATTAACTGGCGAATTGTATCAGCATCTTCAGCATAAGGAACATAGTACTTCTGTGCCCAACGATGAGGATATGCTGGGACTCGGAATCGAGTATAGGCACACCATGGCCGTGCAGATGGCAGAATTGTAGATACAAAAGTTATGGCTCTAAGAAGTCGGCCAATTGCCATGGTGAACATATACCTCGCACCTAATCCGAGTCCAGGAGCTTTTACTGAGCCAAACAGCACAGAGAACGCAAGCATAATGAACAACATCAGGAAGTGATGCAATCCAATAATCCGAGCTCTCAATATCTCCACAACAGTATGAGGAAGTTTCTCGTTCAACGCCAGGAGAAGCCATTGGCCCGTATCAGGAAGAGGAGATGTGTCACTGTCAAATGTCAAGAAAGTCACAATCTTAGAAATTTAACTGAAAATAAAACCATCAGGGGAATGAAACTGCATATATTGTTAAGGAACAACCGAAAACAGATCTTTTGAAAGGAAATTTGTATGTAACGGCCCAAACCCACCGCTAGCAAATATTGTCCTCCTTAGGCTTTCCCTTTCAAGCTTCCTCTAAAGGTTTTTAAAACGTGTTTGCTACGGAAAGGTTTCCACACCCTTACAAAGAATGTTTCGTTCTCTTCCCCAATTGATGTGGGATCTCACAATCCACCTTCTTTCGGGACCCAGCGTCCTCGCTGACACTCGTTCCCTTCTCAAATCGATGTGGGACCCCCCAATCCCTCCCTCCCCCCCCCCCCCCCCCCCCCCTTGGCATCCTTGCTAGCACACCATCTCGTGTCACCCCCTTTGGGGCTCAACCTCCTTGCTGACACATCGCTTAATGTCTCACTCTGATATCATTTGTAACGGCCCAAGCCCACCACTAGCAAATATTGTCCTCTTTAGGCTTTCCCTTTTGGACTTCTTCTAAAGGTTTCTAGAACGTGTCTACTAGGGAGAGGTTTCCACACCCTTATAAAGAATGTTTTGTTCTCCTCCCCAACCAATGTGGGATCTCACACGGTATATCATAACAACAGATTGATCTACTAATACGATCTAAATTACTGAATTGCTACAGAACAAGAACAAAACTGGGTATCAAAAGGACTACTAAACACATCAAATATGTTTGTTGGCAAGATCGAAATTACTCTGATTAATCAAAATCTTGCTAGTTCTTGCAAGAATCAATCCTCAAAACTAACTAGCAAGGACTTTGTAGACTTCTTTAAACATAATGGCTGCATAAACGTTCATCCACATTCAATGCATCTCGTTAATTTCATAATATATTATAAATAACATAGGAACTAGATTAATTAAATGGATGAAAAGCCATTAGTCCACCAATAACGGATGCAACAGGAAGCATTATGAGCAGCATTAATTTAAGATCCAGAAAAAGAAACAAAGTGAGACCCATCTTTACAAAATGAAAATAAGAACACCAATTGGCTGACGCTCTGCAACTTCTAAACTTGGTTCTGACAGGAATAGGAAAATGTCAATATACAGGGAGCCAAAAATGAATTTATTAGCCAGATCTCTTTCCATTTGTGATAGAAACCAAATCTAATGAGCTTTGAAACGATTATGGATCTAAAATCAGAAATCCTTTACAAAGAATGGGTAAGCCATTTCTGTCTCATAATTACACTAACAATCAGGTTATAAATGCTTTTAGAAAGATTCAGTCAACGCCTTCGTGAAGTTTGAAATCTGGTAAATCAAGCTAAACTACTCTCCGAAAATGTCAGATCCATCCCCAATCTCTTGATTCACACAAGAAAATGAAAAATATTCCAAATCTGGCAAGTTAATTAACGCAGATACGCAGAATCGCACCTAAACATAAACATCTAATATGATGAGGAATTAATTTTAGGTTTTCGCAGCTCAAAAATCAGAAATCGATCTGATACCTCCAAGTCGAAATCAAACTTGATCATTCAAAAAATCCACAACTATTTTTTATCTGCTAAAAGAGAGAAATCCAAATCCTAGAGTCACCTGTGCCAATCAAGACCGAGGACGGCGGTGACGAAACGAACGGAAAGAGCTTCGAAGAGCAGAGTGGCGAGCATGAAGAGCATGGAGGAGAGAAATGGAATGGCGGAACGGAACTCGGAGGACCAGTGCTTGTAGAAGGGAACACGAACGACGGCGGCAAGGGCAAGAAGGGACCAAAGAGCTGGCTGGAGACGGGCATGCCATGCCGGCGAGAGGTGGCTGAGGTAGTCAATGGAGATGTATGATATGGCAATGAGGCCAAGCCCGCCGGTCTTCGAGGCCGGCCACCGCATTTGGTGGTGGCGGTGGCGGTGGCGGTGGCGGACAAAGACGCGCAGTGTAGTTGCTTGTTGGAGAGCAAATGGGTTAGTTGAGGAGGAAGGATCTCCAGATAAGTGTCCTTCTCAACCAACCTATATTTATGTCTTACAAAACTTACTTTTAGTCTCTTTTTTCTCGAGCAGTGTTCATATGATCCAAAAATCCGATCAATTTAGATTATCTAATCCAAATTATAAAATTTAGGGTCGGTTGAATATTTTTTTTGTAATGAACGGAAAAAAAAAATAGCAGAGTAGTTCAGCTTCGCCAGAAATCTCGCAGTTTCCGACAGAGGCAACCATGAGATATCCGCACCCAGCCCACGTCACCCTCTTCTTCAAAAACGCTCTCAACCCCACTCTGCCACTCAACACACCCTTATTGTCTGAGAGCGTGAAAGATCCAAAAAAGGCGATGAAGAAGGAATTAGTTTGGCACGATACAAAGGACGAGATACCAGAGTAGAAACAGCAACGACATCGAGCATACTCGCACGTGTGGGTCATGTGTAGGGAAGTACTGCACATCCAATTTTTCCGAACTACAGGTCACCTAAGAGACTATGGTTTTACATTCCCTAACCCTAATACCTAGTAAGCAAGCTACTTATAGGCTTTGCGTTTTATCTCGGCTTTAGGGTTAGTCAGTTTCATAATTTGGTTATCTAGCCTTATCAGGTTAATTCTTTTACTGAACCTCGTCACTCGTACTCTAGGGCCACCTATCGTGGATATTTGCAGTTCTAGGTGCACTTAGCCAATCTCTTTGGTCTATTTAAGTCAATGCCTGTTCGACATACGAGTAAGGGTTCCCTCATCAAATCTTGTGCTCTAAGCTAAATCAAGAAGTATGGATCAAGTCTACCTATTAGCAAACTCTATACGGTTTCCCTAATAGGTTCCGTTCGTGTCTACTACTGAACATTAACTAGAAGCTCCCTAAACCCTAATAGGTTCTATATTATACGTTATTCCACGCTCTAAATAGTACAAGGTAGATGTCGTATTTCTTTTTACTAAGTACTAGACCTCATAAGTTGAGACAAATTCGAGTTGTGCCCTAATCATCCCGAGGCAACCTATACCATCAAAATCAACCCTAAATATGACTCTCGGACCAATCATAGGCTAAGATTCATTAAACACGTGTTCATTACTCTAATTTGATTCCTTCATCAAACTTGTAGTCTTGATATCCATGAAGCTCTTAGTTCCTTTACCTAGAATCGACCCATAATGGCTCTAACATTCTCCTTTTGTCTCCTACAACATAGGAGTCTAACATCCCGAGTCTGAGCTAGACATCCCACCTAGGTTAGAAAATATATGAGATCATAACGAAAAGTTTTATAAAGTGGTGTCTAGCTAACTGGGCATCGTATTAGGCTTAGGGTCAGAAAACTCGTAATTCTTCTTACTCTAGGGATCTGTCATAAAAGGCTAAGGCATAACCGAAGCATACGACGGTTTATGAGGTTCATAAAGCCATACTTCAAAGCATATATATCATACTCATCCTTAAACATCGTAAAATTATGCATAATTAATTCATAAGATCATAAATAAGTGCTATATAACGTGTCATCCAAAGTTCATTAAAGCCTTAAAACAATATAGTAGACATTGTAGGGGCATTTTCGTCATTTTTATCCTTCCGGTTGTTTTATGCCCTAAACATACTCTTACGAGCTTCAAATTCATAGTATTAGGTCATACTTTAAAATTTCATATGTGACGGGTCATTTAGTGGGTCGATTTCTTGATTATGCTAGTTTTATGTCCTATTCGATATTATCAAGTAAAACGTCCCATTGATGTCCTTAACGTGTGATTCTTGGTCTAATCCTTCCACGTTCACTTAATAATAAGTAAACTTAACTTCTTAGGGCATTTTCACGTGATCCCTCCAAGTACGTCTTAAGAAAAGTTTGGGATGACTATTACTTGCTCGATCGCATTTAGGGACTCGGTTCAAGTCTTTTCCAAGCTCAAAATCCTCTAAATGTGTAACTTGACTTAAAATTAAGGGCGGGTCAGAAAACCGAGGTGTGAGCAGTTCAATAGACAAGATATCAATGGGCGAAAATGGGTCACTCGTTAAATAATGGGGTTGGGTTGGATTGAATTAGGACATATTTTAGACCCGACCCAATTATTCGGATTGTAAATTTGTTAACTTAAATAACCTTTAAGTTGGCTCGAGTTCGAATCATTTATTCAAATTTTTATTTTTAATAAAAATAAAATATTAATTTGTAAAATATCTATTTATTTATTTTCTAACCTCAATTTAAAAAATTACTTACAAATAGTTGAATTTTATTTTTAATAGTGGCTAGAAAATAAATTATTAAAATAATAATGGAATTAAATAAACTAAAAAGTATTTTAAAGGTTCGATTTAACCCAATCTATTGTCACGATAACTCGTAAACCAACCAATTTATAAAGTTTTTCATTAATTTGAAATCAACCCGATTCAAATAAGTTCATAACACAACCTAAATAGCACGAATTGAGTTGAACTGATCAAATTTTTTAAGTATTTTTTAAACACGTTTAATTAAATTATTTTTAGTAAGGTTGTTGGTTTTAGTTCACTCTACCTATCGAACACAATCAACCTAGGGGCAAAATGGTCATTTTGCCACAAGCCCGGACAAAATGAAAGGAGAGAGAGAGAGGAAGAAGGAGGTTAGGGTTTTGGAAGGGAAAAGACGGTGAATACCAAGAACCGCCCCTAATCCGCCATTGGATATCGAGAAATCCAGTCAAGAACGGTAAACATGAGTTTTTCATTACTTTAAACGTTTTTATATCGTCCTGAGGTCGATTAAAATTTTTAAGAAAAATATGTCGTTGTAGGTGGACTAAAAGTCTACGATTAAGTGAACCAACTAATCTATAAAGTTTTTCATTAATTTGAAATCAACCCGATTCAAACAAGTTCATAACCCAACCTAAATAGCACGGATTGAGTCGAACTGATCAAATTTTTTAAACACGTTTAATTAAATTATTTTTAATAAGGTGGTTGGTTTTAGTTCACTCACCCTACTGAACACAATCAACCTAGGGGCAAAATGGTCATTTTGCCCCAAGCCCGAACAAAATGAAAAGAGAGAGAGAGGAAGAAGGAGGTTAGGGTTTTGGAAGGGAAAAGAAGGAGAATACCAAGAACCGTCCCAAATCCGCCATTGAAGATCGAAAAATCCAACCAAGAACAGTAAACATGAGTTTTCGTTACTTTGAACGTCTTTATATCGTCCTGAGGTCAAGTAAAAATTTAAGAAAAATATGTCGTTTTAGGTGGACTAAAACGTACGATTAAGTGAACCAACTAATCTATAAAGTTTTTCATTAATTTGAAGTCAACCCGATTCAAATAAGTTCATAACACAACCTAAATAGCACGGACTGGATTGAACTGATCAAAATTCTCAAGTATTTTTTAAACCCGTTCAATTAAATTATTTTTAATAAGGTTGTTGGTTTTAGTTCACTCTACCTACCCAACACAACCAACCTAGGGGCAAAATGGTCATTTTGCCCCAAGCCCGGACAAAATGAAAAAGAAAAGAAGGAGAATACCAAGAAGGAGAACCGCCCCTAACAGCCATTGGATATCGAGAAATCCAGTCAAGAACGGCAAACATGAGTTTTTCATTACTTTGAACGTCTTTATATCGTCCTGAGGTCGAGTAAAAATTTTAAGAAGAACATGTTGTTTTAGGTGGAGCCGATAACTTTTTTCATATATTTGAACTCAACTCAATTCAAATAAGTTCTTAATACAACTTAAATAGCACGAATTGAATTGAGCTGAACGGTTTTTTTCGAGTATTTTTTAAAAGCTATTGATCAAATTACTTTTAATAAGAACTCTTCCATGATCTCGCAAGCAAAAAAGTTTCAAAATCAGGGCTGCTTATGATTGTGACTCGCTGCCGGAGCCTCCTTTTCTTCCGCCGTCTCTGCCACTCAAGTCTCCAACTACCGGTACCTCCTCGGCCTATTGATTCTGAATCATGCACCAACTACATCAAAAATTGCAGTACAATCAAATCCTTGAAATGTGTCCACGCTTCAATTCTCAAAGCCAACCTCCACCTCAACTTGTTCTTTTGCACCACTCTCATTTCGCAGTATGCGTCGCTTGGCTCTGTTTCTTACGCCTATTCTCTCTTCTCTTTGTTGCAATCTCTTGACGTTTTTCTCTGGAATGTGATGCTTCGTGGTTTTGTTGATGCTGGGTTTTATCGTAAGGCCATGTTTCTCTATGCCCAAATGCTGGATTTGGGTATTCGACCTGATAATTTCACGTTTCCATTTGTTTTCAAGGCGTGTGGGTGTGTGCAGGATTTGGATTTTGGGGTTAGGGTTCATTATGATGCTGTGAATTTTGGGTATGAGTTGGATGTTTTTGTTGCGAATTCACTCATTGCGATGTATGGTAAATGTGGGCGTTCAGAGCTTGCACGAGAGGTGTTTGATAAAATGCCTGAAAGAAATGTGGTGTCCTGGAGTTCAATCATTGGTGCTTATGCACAAAATGGTCAATATAGTTTAGGAGTGTCGTTGTTTTCGCTGATGTTGGCTGAAGGATTTCAATTAAACAGGTCTGTGCTGTTGAATGTCATGGCGTGCATACACTCAGAGAAGGAAGCTGATGATGTTTGTCGAATGGCCATGGATCATGAGCTTGGTTTAAATCAATCAGTCCAAAACGCAGCAGTTGGTATGTATGCACGATGTGGAAGAATTGACAAGGCTCAAGAGATCTTTAATGGAATTCAAAACAAGGACTTGGTGTCGTGGGCGTCGATGATTGAAGCTTACGTGCAGGCTGAACTTCCTCTGAAAGCTTTGGAGATTTTCAGAGAACTGATACTCAAAGGTATTCTGCCTGATTCTATCACCCTTTTGGGTGTAATTCGTGCTTGTTTAGCTTTAGGATCTTTTAGCCAGGCGTGTTTCGTACATGGTTTTGTTATCCGAAGGCTTTTCGGAAACCAAATAGTGGTTGAAACTGCCATTGTTGATCTCTATGTCAAATGTGGAAGTTTAATATATGCCAGAAAAGTTTTTGATAACATGAAGGAAAGAAATGTTATCTCATGGAGCACCATGATTTCAGGGTATGGATTACACGGCCATGGTAGGAAGGCAATATGTCTCTTCAATGAAATGAAGAACTCAACCAAGCCTGACCACATAACATTTGTATCAATATTAGCAGCTTGTAGTCATGCTGGTTTGGTTGCAGAAGGATGGGATTGCTTCAATGCCATGTCTAGAGATTTTGAGCTGAAACCAGGACCCGAACATTACGCTTGCATGGTCGATCTCTTAGGTCGAGTTGGGCAGCTTAAAGAAGCTCGTGATTTTATCTCGAAAATGCCAATTAGACCCAATGCTGGGGTTTGGGGTGCATTACTTGGGGCATGTAGAATACATTCAAATGTAGAAATGGCTGAAGTTGCTGCAACGAATTTACTCGAGTTGGACCCGGAGAATCCTGGGAGATATGTTCTTCTGTACAATATATACCTGTCATCTGGAAAAAGAAAAGAAGCAGACCAGATTAGGGCTCTTATGAAACAAAGAGGTCTGAGAAAAATTGCAGGCCACACGATTATTCAGATGAAAAACAAGGTTCATACGTTTGTGGCCGGGGATCGATCTCATCCACAAACTGAAATGATTTACTCCGAGTTGGATAAAGTGATTTATAGGATTCAAGAAGAAGGGTATACCCCTGATTTGAATTTTGTATTACATGATGTGGAGGAAGAGACGAAGGAAAAGCTTCTATATGTGCATAGTGAAAAGCTTGCTATTGTTTTTGGGCTCTTGAATTCTGGATCAGGTAGCATCGTTAGACTTCAGAAGAATCTCCGAGTTTGTGGTGATTGTCATACTTTTACGAAGTTTGTATCGAAGGTTGCAAGGAGAGAAATTATAGTAAGAGATGCTCGTCGGTTTCACCAATTTAAGGACGGTACTTGCTCGTGTGGGGATTATTGGTGAGTTTCATATATTGATGTGAGATCCCACATCGGTTCGGGAGGAGAACAAAACATTTTTATAAGAGTATGACAATCTCTCCCTAGCAGACACGTTTTAAAAACCTTAAGGGGAAGCCCGAAAGGGAAACCCTAAAGAGGATTGGGCTTGAGATGTTACAATTGATACACGAAGAATGAAATGCACGTGCACCACAGAGCTTGATCAACTCCTAAAAACGACGGTACTTATGATTCTAAACGCTTGCTTATCATGGAGTCTATCTAGTCTTTTACTGAATTTACTCATATTGCAGCCTTAAGAATTTCGCTTTGCTGGCCAGAAATGCAAACCATTTGTTCAATACTACTTTAAAGATAACCATGGGTCGCTCATGTCATGTTCTTGTTCAATTTATGTGCTTAAATTTAGATTGATCATTGCCCTTTCTAGCATTAGCCTTCTATTCTTCAGGTATCAATCTCCTGAGTCAAGTTGAGTACGCTACTATTTTGCTTAATACAGTATACAAAATCCCAAGGATTTGGCTCTTGAGATTAGTAGAAGAGCCTAACTCTTAGCAATCCTCTGCCATTAGTCTAAGAACACCTCAAGAACCTTTCCAAGTTAGTCCTCCCAATCTGTTTAGTTTATGCTTATAGCGTTCGGACTCATGTGCCTTCTAGAACTAGGGGTTTTCGAGCTTGCTGCGTATGATTAGCTAGCATTGCAGCGGCAAGGATTAGACGTCCTCCCATACTACGGTTCCCTGCGACCCAAACCTAGTGCCACTTTAGGTTAGGGAGTTGGGGCAATGATAGCTCCTCCGCATCCCAAAGCACGCTGCCCTCCTAGGCATGCAACACTAAGTAATCCAAGCCAATCCACATGATCGACTAATGGTGAATAATCAAAAAAGGGAGTCTTCATTTTTTTTTTTTTTTGTTTTTGGAGGAATATTAGTATGTTCTTTTGTAGTTTGGTTATTGTATGCCCTGCTCCCTAGTGATGGCTAATGAGTATATAATTCCTTGATAAAGAATCCATTAGATACTAAAACAACTGATTGGAAGTGGGGATTTATAAAGTTGAAGAAAACCCATTCGAGAACAATGAACGAGGTTAAAAACTATCTAGCGTGACTTTATTTCATGGTCAACTCAACTGGCACCGCATCAATATATAGGGCCTTTATCTTTATCTGAAAAATGATAAACATAAGATGAATATTTAAAAATATTCAATAAGTGACAACGAAAAAGCTTCATTTCTTCAAGCCAGTAGCATCCTTAACCGAATCAACCGCGTCCTGGGCTTTAACCATCATCTGTTGTCCTGCCTCTTGTATTGTCTCCTTAGTTGATTGAGCTGCATCACTTGCCTTGTCCATCAAATTACTCGCCTTCTCCTACATATTCACATAAATCAATAGGTTACCAATTTGAGTATGAGATCAAATATGAACTGTTCAAGGCAAAGTGAACCTGTGCTTGGCCTTTGGCTTCTCCAATTTGATAGCTCAGGTTCTGAGACTTGTCTGCCATTTATTTTTACAGAGGAATTCAAAAAATACACTTCTGGTGATTAATCTTTTGTTTTTGTTGATTAAGAACACTTCTGGTTGTGATTTTATAGTGTAGTTTGGATCCAAACATTGCTTGATTAGAGTTTTAAGAAGGTGACACTTGTCATGATGTGGTTGGAGCTGTTCTACTTCAGGGCCAATTGACCAGGTCAGGTTTTGGAGTTGGAGAATGTTTCAAATCAACTATGTACCTGTATAGTTTCTAAACAACTTACAAACTTGAATTAACTTTAAAAGTATAAAAACCTTGGAGAACAATGAAACGTTCACATTGTTAGGAATCACGGATCTCCACAAAATGGTACGATATTGTCCACTTTGAGTATAAACTCTCGTGACTTTGCTTTGGGCTTCACCCAAAAGGCCTCGTACCAATGGAGGGGCTTCACCCAAAAGGCCTCGTACCAATGGAGGGGCTTCACCCAAAAGGCCTCGTACCAATGGAGGGGCTTCACCCAAAAGGCCTCGTAACAATGGAGATAGTATTCCTTGATTATAAATTCATGATCATAATCTAAATTAGTCGATGTTGGACTTTCATCCAACACCTTCCCTCGAACAAAGTACGCCTCCCCTTAATCGAGGCTCGACTCCTTTTTCTTTTTGGAGTCTTAGTCTTTTTTTACTATGCCTTCGAGGCTCCTAATACTTTTGTTCGACATTTGAGGATTCTATTGACATGACTAAGTTTAGGGCATGACTCTGATCCCATGTTAGAAATCACAGATCTCCACGATGGTATGATATTGTCTACTTTGAGCATAAACTTTCATGGCTTTGTTCGAGTCGAGCCTCGATTAAGAGGAAGCATACTTTGTTCGAAGGGGGGTGTTGGATGAAAGTCCCACATCGGCTAATTTAGGGAATGATCATGGGTTTATAATCGAACAATATTATCTCCATTGGTGCGAGGCCTTTTGGGAAAGCCCAAAGCAAAGCTATGAGAGCTTATGCTCAAAGTGGACAATATCATACCATTGTAGAGAGTCGTGTTCATCTAACACACATATCTCCGTCAACTATATGATATTGTACACTTTCGGTTTAGGCTCTTTAAACCTTATCTAAGTCGGGTCAACTAGAAGCTGACTAAAGATTCAAATGTGAATTAATAAGACAATGAGTTATCTTATTTGACACGGTATTAGAAGTATCAGTTTATGATGTACTTGTTATCGTCCGACAATCATAATTCTTAATTCATTTAGTTATAATTTACTTGACTAAAAAAGTAGACCACTTGAAATGCCTTCATTTGTCTTGTTGTTATCTTAAAAAATGATGTCAGTTTTGTAGCGGGTGAAACTATTTTATATGTGACTACATTTTATGACTCGAGGAGTCATTTATTAAGTAGTTTTAAATACTCAATTCACGTTTAATAATTTTTTCAATATAAGAAAGGACCTCATGTACGGATGACGGCGTTAACCGAGGAGGCCATGGAACCCATACTAGATGGATTTAAGTTGTAGACTCCATGTTAGATTAAGATACGAGCATTTTATTTTGAAATTTTGATAAGAGACACTATTTTTCTGTTTCCATCTATGTTGTTATTAATTTCTATGGATTATGTTCGAAATGAATTTATGCACGTATAAGCCTACTTTCGGTTATGTAACCCTCAAACATTATATTCACACTCTCATTTTACCGAAAATCAATGTAAAGAGATGAGCTCATACATGATGTACGCGTCCCTACAGAACATACATAGGAAGTAGCCTGTGCTCGTGACGTACATGGATAGATCCCACATTTTAAATCACGGTACGTGATTATGATGTGCATTATATACATATATGTGTATAATATATAAGATGCCCGTTCTTGCCCCCTTTTTCATTCCTCACCCGTACAAAAATTTTCATTTATTTTTACAAGGATCATGATGAGGATCCCTCGTGGGGAACGCATCAGGATTGGGTTCCTCACAGGAAAATTTTTCCTTTTTTTTTTTTTTTTAATAGTTCTTCTCAAGAAACTATTCTCGTGCGTAATTTCTATTTTACAATATAATTTTTATTAAAAAAAATGTAAAGAAAAATCTAATATAACGTTGTACTAATATAATTTATAAAAAATATTATAATATAATTTTTCACAAAAAAAAAAAAAAAAAAAAAACGGAATTGGAAAAGAACAATCCCTGTTCGTATTTCGTAACTCAGTTTATTTAACGGAAAAAAAATGTCTCCATGTTCCCTCCCCATTCCTCGTTTAAACGAGAATAACCCACCTCATTTGAAGCAGATTACCCAGGGCCCAAACTCACGGGATAAATGAACATCTCTAATTATACATGGCTTATCAAATATGAAGGATTTATAGTCAATCACGACCACTCATGTGACTGGGCAAGACTAATTCTTCGAAGATTTTCAAAGTTGTACCAAAAGTGGAGTCGTAAACTCATTCACCGAGTTGAATTAGGTCAGATATTTCTCTAAGTAAACAGGTATCAATCTCATTAAAATAAGCCAATTTCATAATAATCAGATCGAGAACAAGAAAGCCGTAACACCTACCAACTGATTGCAATTATTCCCTGAAGAATCCGAAAAAAGAAAAAAAAAAACGCTACGTTTTCCCCTTTAAGAATCTTTAATGAAGCTCAAAGCCTTTGACAATTACACACAAAACACTCAAATTGAATAATTATTTTGAAAGATGAGACATTTTCAAGTAAGAACACAACGTAAAAGTGCAACCATTTAATGTGAAAAGGCATACTTTTAGAAGTGGATGATGCATTCATATGGTTCAACTTTAGAATCATTCATTCATTTTTAAATTTCAAAAATTAAAAAATTTCCCCTTTTTAATTTATGGGAGTAGGTTTAATTTGGTGAGTCTCTTTCCCGCCCCGCTTTACACCGAACAATAATTTTATTTTTAAGTCAAACAACGAGGGAGTCCTTCATAAATACCCTTATTTTGAAAAGATATAAAAAATTGCGATAAGACCCTTAACGTTCATAAACATTTCAAAACTGCCCTTAAAGTAAAATCGTTTAAGACCCTTAACGTTCACAAACATTTTAAGACTGCCCTTAGAGTAAAATCGTTTATGACCCTTAACGTTTAAAAACATCTCAAGACTGCTCTTAAGTAAAATCGTTTAAGACCCTTAACGTTCACAAACATTTCAAGACTGCCCTTAAAGTAAAATCGTTTAAGACCCTTACGTTCATAAACATTTCAAGACAAATTTCAAGACTGCCCTTAAAGTAAAATTGTTTAAGACCCTTAACGTTCAAAAACATTTCAAGACTGCCCTTAAAGTAAAATCGTTTAAGACCGTTAACGTTTACAAACATTTCAAGACTGCCCTTAAAGTAAAATCGTTTAAGACCCTTAACGTTCAAAAACATTTCAAGACTGCCCTTAAAGTAAAAACGTTTAAGACCCTTAATGTTCACAAACATTTCAAGACTGCCCTTGAAGTAAAATTGTTTAAGACCCTTAAAGTTCACGAACATTTCGAGACTGCCCTTAAAGTAAAGTCGTTTAAGACCCTTAACGTTCACAAACATTTCAAGACTGCCCTTAAAGTAAAATCATTTAAGACCCTTAACGTTACAAACATTTCAAGATTGCCCTTAAAGTAAAATCGTTTAAGCCCCTTAACGTTCAAAAACATTTCAAGACTGCCCTTAAAGTAAAATCGTTTAAGGCCCTTAACGTTCAAAAACATTTCAAGACTACCCTTAAAGTAAAATCGTTTAAGACCCTTAACGTTCAAAAACATTTCAAGACTGCCCTTAAAGTAAAATCGTTTAAGATCCTTAACATTCACAAACATTTCAAGACTGCCCTTAAAGTAAAATCGTTTAAGATCCTTAACATTCACAAACATTTCAAGACTGCCCTTAAAGTAAAATCGTTTAAGATCCTTAACATTCACAAACATTTCAAGACTGCCCTTAAAGTAAAAACGTTTAAGACCCTTAACGTTCACAAACATTTCAAGACTGCCCTTAAAGTAAAATTGTTTAAGACCCTTAAAGTTCACGAACATTTTGAGACTGCCCTTAAAGTAAAGTCGTTTAATACCCTTAACGTTCACAAACATTTCAAGACTGCCCTTAAAGTAAAATCATTTAAGACCCTTAACGTTACAAACATTTCAAGATTGCCCTTAAAGTAAAATCGTTTAAGGCCCTTAACGTTCAAAAACATTTCAAGACTACCCTTAAAGTAAAATCGTTTAAGACCCGTAAAGTTCAAAAACATTTCAAGACTGCCCTTAAAGTAAAATCGTTTAAGACCCTTAACGTTCACAAACATTTCAAGACTGCCCTTAAAGTAAAATCGTTTAAGACCCTTACGTTCACAAACATTTCAAGATTGCCCTTAAAGTAAAATCGTTTAAGACCCTTAACGTTCTTGAAATGTAAAATCGTTTAAGATCCTTAACATTCACAAACATTTCAAGACTGCCCTTAAAGTAAAATCGTTTAAGATCCTTAACATTCACAAACATTTCAAGACTGCCCTTAAAGTAAAATCGTTTAAGATCCTTAACATTCACAAACATTTCAAGACTGCCCTTAAAGTAAAATCGTTTAAGATCCTTAACATTCACAAACATTTCAAGACTGCCCTTAAAGTAAAATCGTTTAAGACCCTTAATGTTCACAAACATTTCAAGACTGCCCTTAAAATAACATTCCTTAGAATTTCGGACATAAATTTGAATTTGGAATAGGGTGATGGCGACCCAAAACGAAACGTTTGAATCATCAAACTGTTTAGGTCATCGCTTCACGGTTCCAAGTTTCAATTCTAATCGAAAATTCTAAAGAATTACTATAAGGGTAGTTTTGGTTTTGGAATATTTATGAAAAGTTAAGGGTAATATTGTAATTTTGAGAAATAAGAGTTTGTTTTTTAAATGATAACATTTTAGTAGTAATGGAATAATGAAGTGTAGTTAGGTGGAAGTTTGAAAATTTAAAGTTATTTAAAAATGTTTCTAAATTATCATTTTTAACTAAATAAAAATTTAAAATTTCATTAATAAAAAAAAAGAAATTATTAAATTTTCATTAAAATTATTTTATTCATTGTCATTAAATTTTCTCTAAACAAAATTAAAAAAAAAAAAAAAAAAAAAAAAACTATAATTTTAATTTTAAAATCTTAAATTTTACTTGCAACACGTTGCTTTGAAAAAAACATTTATTTTTTATCTGTGCTAAATTAATAAAATATATCTGTATTTTTTAAATTTTAAATGGTATATTTTATCTTTCAAAAATACTCTTGAACTTTTAACAGTGTTTCAAAAATACTCTAAAATATTAAATTTTTTTTTATTAATATCCTTTAATTAAAAATATATTTACTATTAGTATCAATTTTACAAAAATATCCTTGAAAATTTAAACATAACATCAACACCATTTATCTTTATAAAAAAAAAATTAAAATTTTTGGACCGTCTATCTACACCTCATAGATTATGTCAAACGTTTTAATATTATTTATGGTAAGAATATCTTTAAAAAAAAAAGTTTAAATATATTTTTAAAATTAAAAAGAAAATTAAAAAGTATTTTTAAATTTTGTAGTGGAATTTTGCGAATAAGGACAAAAAAATGGTCACTTTCATAAAATAATTAATCAAATGTGAAAGCGTTTGGACCTCGTTTTTTAGTTTTTTACTTTCAGACCCAGTTAAGGTTTTTAGAACGTGTATGCTAAGGAGATGTTTCCACGTCCTTATAAAAAACGTTTGGTTCTCCTCTTGAATCGATGTGGGATCTTACAACCTACTCTCGAGGTTTTCATACCTTTGTAAAGATATTTCGTTCAATTCTCGAGCTGATGTGGGATCTGACAACATTACATATATATTAGAAATTGTCTTATTTAGATTTTTACTTTGAGACCCTATTAAGGTTTTTAGAACGTGTATGCTAAGGAGATGTTTTCATGTCCTTATAAAAAACGTTTGGTTCTCCTCCCGAATCGATGTGGGATCTTACAACCTACTCCCGAGGTTTTCATACCTTTGTAAAGATATTTCGTTCAATTCTCGAGCTGATGTGGGATCTGACAACATTACATATATATTAGAAATTGTCTTATTTGAGGTTTTCCTTCCAGATTTCCTCTCGAGTTTTTTAGAACACGTATGCTAAGGAGATGTTTCCACACCCTTATAAAAAAAAATGTTTCGTTCTCGTCCCCAATCGATGTGAGATCTCACAATCCACGCCGAGATTTTCGTACCCTTATAAAAATATATTTCGTTCAATTCTCGAGCTGATGTGGGTCTAACAACATTGCATATATATTAGAAATTGTCTTATTTGGGTTTTTCCTTTCGAACTTTCCCTCGAGATTTTTAGAACGTGTCTATTAAGAACATGTTTCCACACCCTTATAAAAAAAAACGTTTCGTTCTCCTACCCAATCGATATGGGATCTCATAATCCACCCCCGAAGTTTTCATACCCTTATAAAAAATATTTCATTCAATTCTCCCGCTGATGTGGGATCGAACAACATTACATATATATATATTAGAAATTGTCTTATTTGGGTTTTGCTTTCCGACTTCCCCTCAAGATTTTTAGAACACGTCTCCTAAGGAGATGTTTCCACACCCTTATAAAAAAAATATTTCGTTATTCTCCCACCCATTTGGAATCTGACAACGTTTTATATATATATATATATATATATATATATATATATATATATATATATATATATATGTATGTATGTATATATATGTATGTATGTATGTATAAATTACGACCATCGAGATTTAAAATTGGATCATCGAGATATAAATTACGATCGAATTGACTTTATTTATGAAATTTGAGTTTTCTATTTAATTCTTAAATTTAAAAATATTCAATTTATATAGGTAGAGGCGTGGAGACGTGCAAAATTAACTTGGAAGTGCCCTCGACATCCTATTTGAACTTGGAAGTGTGCTTTTTCTTGGGGTCTTCTTTACCTTCAACGCCACGATTCTTCTCGAGCTTGCTTCAAACTTCGTCATGTCATGGTCATCTCAAACATCTTTGCCCTTGATTCATTCATTTTCCTCTCATTTCTTCCACTCGGTTTGAAGCTTAGTTGCAATGTTGCAAGTGACCGCTGACGAGACATGAGAGAATGAAAGGCAGGAGCTCACCTAAGGCACGAGAGATGAATTTGTGTACCGAGCCTAGTGTGATTCAAATTTTGATTTGTGTATACTAAATTGTACCATCAACAAAAATTCTTGAATTTACTGAAACATACGAGATTTTGAGTTGAGCTGAACGGGTGCTCTCTTGGCAAAACTTGAAAAGAGAGACTAAAAAAGGTAGGTTAAAGTAGGTCGAGATGAAAAAAGAGAGCTCACTTGACTCCCTAAACTTAATCAACACCTAGGAGATATATCCTTCGTCTAGTCCCTCAAGACAAAGAACACGAGAGATAGAACTACCAGGCCACTTTTAGCACATGATTGACCATGTGAATAGCAAAAATTTGGTTGATCGTCAACTTCTCCCCTCTCGTACGGATCTTAGAGGACGATGCAAAAGTCGATAGCCCCCTAGTCATTTGAGGAAAGTTGAATAGGAGCCAATTCGATCTGGCTCATGAAGAACTGAGAAAACGATGACAAGGGAAGCCTTAACCCCATTCCGAACATTTTAGGGTACATTCCAACGTCCCCCACCTGTAGATTCTCGATCGACTCATTCGCCCAAGACAACTAAAACTGAATGCTAGGGGGTACGCCAAGCCAATCCCACGTAAGGATAACTTGATCGCAGTGATGGTGGAAGAACCAACCTGTGACACCCGAGTAAAAGAGGGATACATGAATGAACCGAGACCACATCTGAATGAGAACGATGTTGATGATAAGATGGCATATGAATTTCATGGTTAAGCGTGCTTTACTTAGCAATTCTATGTTGGATGACCTTTTAAGAATTTTATTAGGATGCATGTGAGTGATGAAAAAACATGCGGAAAAGACTTGTATTGGTCTATGGGAATAGTTTTCACTCTTAGAGACAGGAAGTAGGTGACACGATCATGTCGTAAAGGATGAAGGGGAATGTTGACGTCATCAAGTGTTGAATCCAAATTCTAGGCATGGGTCGCTATAAATGGTATCAGAGCGGTACCTCTCCCAATAAGATGTAGTTTGAGGACGGACCAATGCAGAAACTGGTGAGCATGTGACACCCGAGTAAAGAAGGGGTACATGAATGAACCGAGACCATATCTGAATGAAAACGATCTTGATAATAGGATGACTAAGAAAGATTTAAAAGAATTGAAAGTCATTATACAAATAAGGAAAGGTTTGTAGCCCCGTATGAAGGTGTTTCGTTCTCCTCCCCAACCAACATGGGATCTCACAATCCACTCCCTTCGAGGCCCAGCATCTTGGCTGGCACTCGTTCCTTTCTCCCATCAATGTGGGACCCCCACCAAATTCATCCCCTTCGGGGCCCAACGTCCTTGTTGGCACATCGCCTCATGTCCACCCCCCGTTCGGAGCTCAGCCTCCTCGCTAGCACATCGCCTCATGTCCACCCTTATTCGGGGTTAAGCCTCCTCGTTGACACATCACCCCGTCCGGTATCTAGCTCTGGTATGTTCGCTATCTAATATTATCCTCTTTGGGCTTTCCCTTTTAGGCTGCACCTCAAGGATTTTAAAACGTCTTTGCTAGGGAGAGGTTTCTACACCCTTATAAAGGGTGTTTCGTTCTCCTCCCCGATCGATGTGGGATCTCACAAAAAACCAAAAGAAAAGTCATCCGACCCTTTACTTCCAAAGAAAATATTTATGATGGAATTTATAAATTTTAAAATAAGTTGGAAGATGCTTATCCATTGGGCAAGGACTAGACTATATTGACTCAATTTTCCTCTCATATGTTACTCTATAAAAAGAAATCTTTGTATCTTATCTTTTAACTTCTTTTTTGGTGCAAAATTATTATTTATATATTAATATTTTTAATCATTTTATGATATTTTCTCGTTCTTATCAAATAAAAATATATTTTTTTTGCCAAAGTAAACACGAAGGGCGGAAATTAAATAATTAATTTTTTTTCTATCATGGACGATTGTAACGACCCTATTTAGCTTAAGACCGAACCGTTATTACATGCATATCAGGTAAGTTTGTCAAATGAACTCGAGCAAAAATAACTAAGCTTTAAAGTCGGTGTAAGAACCGTTAAAACAGCTAGAAGTCATCCCCGATCAGAGGATGTACTTTCATTACCGAGTATAATTGGATGCATAATAGTTCTCACTAAGTGACTCACGTGCATGCACATGGAGCATTAGGTGAGCCCATTAACGTATTTTTTAGGTATTACTATAAGTTTGTGCACGCTCACATAGTTGAAAACAGAAAACAAAAATGATAATGAAATATCGTAAATGGACACGCTCATACAATGCATGACTGAAGAAGTAATCCATGACTCGGATGTCCTTATTCAAATCTTCATTTAGTTCTACGGTGCAATAATAAAGATATACATACGTAGTATAATGCTAATATCTGATCAGACAAGTTATTCACTATATCATCGTCCATTTCAATGTTACGGTAGTACATGGTGTTACATAAGATGCTGATGATATGATATAATATGACACGATGCATGATATGAATGATCTACGGCAAAACGTGTCGACATAATGAACAACTCCAATTTATGTCTGGAAAGGTACGATGAAAATGATATGTTATGAAGGAAAAACGGAAGGGTTGTCTTACATGATAATAAATAAAAATGTTGGGACGTCATGCATCATTGTGTGTTCAACATTGGCGAATACTCCTCTTTTATGATGGTACGGACGTGTATACTACGTGGCAGGAAAATGATCATTATATTTATCATGATGGTGCGATGGTCGCTATACCTAACGGGTGTCCAACATCAACAACGCCAGAGAATGCTCGCCCAACCATGAAAAGGGCCAAGGAGGTGTGTGAACCGACTGGTGGGTATATACGTGCACGTGTGGACCGTGTGTAAAACAGTAAATACACATCCAATTAACCCATTTAGGATGGTCGTCTAAGAAAATATAGATTGATATGATAGGTCCCGCCCATGATTGTATGGGCTTGCATCTAACCTCAATAGTGGGGTCACTTACATAGTATTTCTTAAAATACTCAAGTCACGTGCTACTTCTATTTTAGGTAAAGACAAGGCATTGTTGTACGACTGATGACGACATCGCAATTCGAGATTATGACATATGCATAGGGTAGTTGTATTTATTTTATTAGGTTTAGGTTAGAATAGAGTGTTTTTTTAATTTTAATGTTTATTTATTTCATTTAATATTTAATTGTGTCATTTTAAGATGTTTTCGAACACGTGAGTTTATGGCAGTGTTTTAAGATGAAGTTTAAACGCTTATTTTTGCACAAAATGATCACGTTATGAGGATGGTAGCAACTCTAGGTAAGTAGAAATCTAAGGTCGTTACATCGAGAGTTGGAGTTGGATCTAGAGCGGGTTATCGACCACTCATTCAAGCCCAAACCCTTGTTACAGTCACGACCTACAAACCGTGCCTCAACCCAATAAGCGCAACCTTGAAGCATTCGGTCCACTAGTCGACACGACCCGAAAACCCGCTTGCAACCAAGAAACTTGCACGCAACCTGAACGACCTAGTTCGTCCTTTGCATGTGCGTGCACCCACCTTAATCGCGACTCAATTATGCTATTTTCTCGCACTCGGCTTTGGCTTAAGCTTGATGGCTCTAGCCGCTCAAATTTGGCTTTTTCCACTCAATATAGAGTTTTTAGACTTGTTACCTACGTTTTCGACCCACTCGAAGCTGATTTTGACCTTATATTAGGCGGTTAAGGTTAGTTTAATCCCCAATTGCTCAATTTAAATTATTTTAAGCTATAAATTGAAATTATTTAAGAATTAGGTAAGTTAATTTCATTATAATATTTCAAATATGATGTCGTGGGTCCACCAAGGTTGAAATGAACTTTAAGGGACGAAGTCAAGCCAGTTTTAAAAATAATTTGGGACTCCGGCTCAGGTCAACCAAGTAAGTGGCTCCACTGTCAGCTTGGTTAGATGAATTGTATTATGTATGATGATGTGTAACCCGTGGCCCATGCACGTGTCTTGATTGATATGTTATGCTATACTATGACACGCCATGTTATGTGATGTTATGTCCTGATATGTTGTAGTATGTTATACTACAACATACTACAACACACGCCATGTTATGTGATGTTATGTCCTGATATGTTGTAGTATGTTATACTATGTATTAGAGAATGTAATAGAATTATGTAAGCATAATTCACATACTTATTATATATTATAGATAAATGGAAGTTTGTCTTATGTTCATATATTATGTCATGATTAAAGTTATGGGGATCTCATGAATATTTGTGTGACACGTGCATCGGGATACTTCCTCAATATGATGAGTACAATGCATACATTATGATTTACGACATCATATTCACCATGATGTTACGCAGTCCTTTCCGTTCGTGGTGTTTGGCATACAACCTGTTAGTGAGTGCTAGCTCGACGATCCAGGCCCAGGGGGTATGCGAGCATTTTTGGCGCACCCCATGCTTGCACGTGTTGGTCATGTGTAGAGAAATACTACACATCCAACCTTACCCGGACAGGAAAGATGCTTAATGTTATGTTATGCTATGTTAAAAGAATAGGTCCTACCATGTTGCATGTGTTTGCATTTCTCAACCCCAATAGTGGAGTTACTTACTGAGTATTTCTTAAAATACTCAAGTCATGTGCTACTCTTACATTTCACGTAAAGCTAAGACACCTATGTACGGATGACAGTGGCGTCGTGACAAAAGCCATAGATTGCTTAGGGTCGTTACAACATACATCTGGGTCTAGATTTTGTAGTCATTAGTCTTTGGACACGTGAACTGGATTGAGCTATGCTTAGACTAATCATTCAAAGGACTGACCGACTAAGTTAACCGTAGATTGCTTCTTCTTCATCCGTCAAACCGAGTGTCGGTCCGCAGTTGTGGACTAGGGTGCAAAGCTCTTAAAATGATGAATGGACAAAAACGTGGCAGTGGGCCACGTCACTGCCACGTTTAATGATAATGTGTGGGCCACGCAAAAATAAATTGATTTAGAAATCCACGTGTCTCCCTTTTACCACCCGCCTTCGTGGAAAACATATACACGGTTCTTTTTTTAAAATATAATTTCTTTAAATTATGTTATGTACGTTGACTTTCTAGATTTAAATAATAATAAATAAATAAATAAATAAACTATTTGGAAATTTCCTTTTTTTCCTTGTATTCCATTTATCATTTTAATTAAAAAATAATTAATGTATAATCAATTACCAATAAAATTTTAAAAAATCTAATTGATAATTAAATTTAACAAAATAATAATAATAATAATAATAATCTCGTACCTTAGCTACTGTATTAAAAACGTCTATTTATTAATTTAATTAAAATTATTTAACACTCCTTTAAATTATTCTCTTTTATTTATTATTTATTTGTGGTAAGGAAATGAAAAAAAAATTAAGAAGAATATTAAAATTAAATTAAAAAAAATATAAGTATGCATAATAAATAAATAAATAACAATAAAACTAAAATTATTTAAGAAACAACATTTTTTTAATATATATTTTTTTAAATTATCGCGAGAAAAATATGAAGAGAAAATAGACGTAGGTGTAAGAAATAACGAATCGGTAATTTTTAAAAGAGAATCCTAAGAGAAGGTCCGTTTTGCTTCTAGAAGTTTAAGACTTTAATTCACACATTATTTGTCACCATTATACCAAGATCTCGTGCAATAAACAGACACGTGCAATAAACAGACACGTGCGAAGGGTTTGTAATCACGAAATAGATCGAAAAAGAAAAAGAAAATTTTAAATGTACACGTATATTACACATTAAAAGTATGAAATAAAATCTCGACACATGAGACATGAAAAATTAACGAAGATTATTGAAACTTGGGAAGGAAACGCTTTGGGCTTCCCTAAAGGCCTCATACCAATGGAGAAAGTATTTTTTTATTATAAACCCATGAACATTCCCTAAATTAGCCGATGTGGGACTTTCATCATCCAACAGTGTCGTCTATCATAAAAAAACTAAAATGGTGAACAAACCCGAGAAATTTTCATAGTTTTTGTTGAACACTACAGCCACTAATTAAGCAAAAGATCACGAGTATATAAGTAAACGACACGATTTTTATTAATACGAACCCATTTAAAAAAAATCAAAAATAAAATTACGAGAGTTTATATGCTGACCGATCGTACAAGATATTTATATTTATTTTATTTAATTTTTCCAAAGGAGAGGAGAGAGAAAAGAAAGAAAGAAATGAGAAAAAAAATAATTTTTTACTTTGAAAATTTAAAAAAAAAAAAAAAAAAAAAAAAAAAAACTCAAATGATTAAAAATTATAATATTTTTTTAATCATAAAAGGTCACAAATACTTTCAAACTTTAAATTTTATTTAAATAATTTTAAATAAAAAAATTCATTTTTTAATTAGATAAAAATTAATTTACACCCATCTAAAATTAAAAATTAAATAACTAAAATATTTTTTTTGGACATAAAAGAAAAATTAAAATTTTAGAGGTTAATAATAATAAAATTCAACCATTTGAAAAATAAATAAATAAATATATATATATATATATATATATATATTAATTAAAACATAATAATAATAATAAATAAATACAAATTTGACTTCAAAAAGCAATTTGAGGCCACACATACAACCTTTGACTGTGAGTAGTGAGTCTCATAACATGTTCTTCAATTTTAATTAATTAATTAATAATAATAATAATAATAATTACAAATAATAATAATAATAATAATTTTCCTTTTGAAATGAATCTTCAAAGCGACCAAGTCACTGGTCTTCACTCCCACCGCGTTCCCCTTCTTCTTCATATCACCTATAAACATTTTGACTCTCAAAATCAAAATCAAAATCAAAATCAAAATCAAAATCAAAAGCTTCCATTGATCATCAAATTCCCTTTGCTGTTCTTCATCCTCATGAGATTTCTATGGGTTTTCTATGGATTTTCCTGTTCTTCCCCTGTTTCTTCACCATCGTTTCTTCTTTATCCTCTGTTTCCATTTCTGAAACTGGAAATCAAACTCTGATTTGTAGTTTGAATTCTCGATTTTCTTTGAATTGTTCTAGTTTTCCTTCTGGGATTCAAATTCCCTTCCGACCCAATGATTCTTACTCCGGGATCGTCGCCGGAGATGGGTTCTTTTGTGGGTTGAGAGATTTTCCGACCGCCGCCAAATCCGTCCTTGTTTGTTGGAGATACTCTGTAAATGGAACAAACATGGAACCCAGAGTGGTTTATAATGGCCCGAATTTGAAGGAGCTTCGAGCTGGAAATTCCCACATTTGTGGAGTTGTTAACGCCACTAATCGCCTTCAATGTTGGCAATGGCGGCGGTTCACTCGGTATTTCACTTTTGATTTCTTGTCCATTGCTGTCGGTGGTGATTTCGTTTGTGGTCTCTCTGTCGCCGGCGAGATTCGTTGCGATGGAACTGGGAATTCCGCCGCTGCCGCCTTCGGCGGCAGCGGCTACAAGGCGGTTGCTGCTGGGTTCCGGCATGTATGTGGGATTGATTTGAGGAATGAACTGGCATGTTGGGGGATGGGAGCCGGAGAGATTCCGACCGGAGAGTTTAAATTGTTGGCTTTGGGGGATAATCGGAGCTGTGGTCTCCGGTTGAATGGGACGGCGGTTTGTTGGGGTGAAAAGAGTTTTACCTTGCCGGAGAGGTTAAAAGGGGAGTTTTTTACTGCGATTGAGGCGAAGAAAAACGTGTTTTGTGGTGTTTTGAGACGGAATTTCTCTTTACTCTGTTGGGGAAATGAAATTTTCAACCGGAATTTGTTCTCTGTTTTTGATTTTGTTCCACCTGGTTCTTGTAGATCGGAATGCCCATGTGGCCCATTAGCTAACACAGCTCAATTCTGTACTCAAACAACCATGATTTGCAAGCCTTGTGAAGAAAGACCTCCTCTTCTTCCGCCGCCGTCCCCCGCCGCACCGCCGCACCTTTCCCATCACTCCTCCGGCCAACGGTGGAGTGGCAGAATGGTGGCTCTACTTGTAGTGGGCTGCGTTGGGAGCTTGTCATTAGTACTCATTTGTTCCTTTTTTGTGTACAAATATTGTAAAAACAGAGTCTGTCGTGTTCATGATTCTGGCCCAATGGAGGATCCTGTCGGAACTAGCGGCGGCGGTGGCGGTGGCGGTGACACGGCGGCCGGTCGGAAGAAGGTGTTGGAGAAGAGATTGAGCCATTTGATTAGCTTGGGAAATGGTGGGCAATTGGGCCAATTGGAGGACTATCCACTTTCAACTCTTCTTGAAGCAACGAATAATTTCTCTGAAGAACACAAAATTGGGAATGGAAGCTTTGGATCGGTTTATAGAGGTGTGTTGAGTGATGGTCGTGAAGTAGCTATAAAACGAGCTGAATTCTCTCCAATGTGGGAGACAAAGAGACAAGAAGACAAAGACAACGCTTTCCTTAACGAGCTCGAATCATTGTCTCGCATTAGCCACAAGAATCTCGTACGTCTTCTCGGCTTCTTCGACGACACCCACGAGAGAGTATTAGTGTATGAATTCATGAGCAACGGCACACTCCACGACCATCTCCACAAGCTCCCATTCTCGTCGCTTTCTGCTTCCTGGGCTCGTCGTATTGCTGTTGCACTTGACGCTGCTAGAGGAATACAGTATCTCCATGATTACCTCTCCCCACCAATCATCCACCGCGATATCAAGTCGTCGAATATCCTCCTCGACGATAGATGGACGGCGAAGGTCTCGGACTTTGGACTGTCACTGATGGGGCCAGACGATGATGCATCGCACTTGTCGTTACGTGCGGCTGGAACAGTGGGGTATATGGATCCAGAGTACTATAGGTTGCAACAGCTTACGACGAAGAGTGACGTGTATAGCTTTGGGGTTGTATTGTTAGAGCTGTTGTCGGGGTGTAAGGCGATTCACAAGAACGAGAACGGGGTGCCGAGGAACGTGGTGGATGTGGTGGTGCCCTACATTGTGAGAGATGAGATTCATAGGGTGTTGGATTTGAGAGTGCCGGCGCCAACGCCGTTTGAGATAGAGGCAGTGAAGTATGTGGGGTATTTAGCGGCTGATTGTGTTATTACGGAAGGAAGGCATAGGCCTTCTATGACGGATATTGTAAATTGTTTGGAGAGGGCCTTGGCTGCTTGTTTGGCGCCTACAACCCTCTCTAGATCTTCAACTGAGTCATCAATGTAGAGCATTTGTTCAAATTAAATTGAATTCATTCAACATTCTTTCAAACCCTTCGACGATAATGATAAACTTCGATGCTTTTGATCTGTTTCGTCCGCTAAATTTTATGTTTTTTTGAATTCGTTATGAACCGTCAAGGAATGATGGGATGTGTTGTCACAAACTTTGAAAGTTGACAATGATAACCGACTGTTCCGTCCAACAATGATAAACGACTTTGAAAGTTAACACAAACATCTGTCTCGCCCGAATGAATTGGTTAGTACTAAAAATGTTAGACATTTTAGCTAAGTATTTAGGGTAGAAGGGCGGTGGAGGTTATTAACATGCTTTTCGAGCCTATATCTTCTCAAGCAATGCATTTATCAACTTCAAAATGGATTCCACTACATAAATGCTCTAATGCTATTAACTTAATGTAAGGATATTGAGTAGTTATATCACATCTTCAAAAATTAACCTTCCCATAACATATAAGCTACTAATTTGTTTTTCTCCGAAGCAAGTTTGCCACTAACTATAACAACACTGTTCTATCAGTAGCAAAGCTAGCCAGGCAAGAGAAGGTTAGCTAGCGAGGCAACTAACTTTCTAAGTCTTTATATGAACCCATGTTTGCCAAAGAACATCAAAGGCGAAAACCACGAAAAAGACGAGTCATAGCTACAAAATGGAAAGAATATTCAGAAAGCAGTCAACGAAAAAGACGAGTCATAGCTACAAAAGGCTTAATATTCAGACAAAATGGTAAGAATATAGATTACAGGCGAAAAAGACGAGTCATAGCTACAAAATGAGATAGGTCATATCTTTAGAAGCAGCCTCGTATAGATGAAGCTCCCTCAATATATGAGATCCCACATCGATTAGGGAGGAGAACGAATGATTCTTTCTAAGGATGTGGAAACCTCTCCCTAGCAAACACATTTTAAAAACCTTGAGAGGAAGCTCGAAAGAAAAAGCCCAAAAAGGACAATATCTACTAGTAGTGGACTTGGGTCATTACAAATGGTATCAAAGTCAGACACTGGGCGATCTACCAACGAGGAGGCTGGGCCCCGAAAGGAGGGTAGACAAGAGGCAGTGTGCCAGCAAGGACGCTGGGCCCCGAAGGGGGTGGATGGAAGGTCCCACATAGATTGGAGAACAGAACGAGTGCTACAAGGACACTGGGCTCTGAAGGGTCGTGAGATCCCACATTGATTGGAGCGGAGAACGAATCATTCTTTACAAGGGTGTGGAAACCTCTCCCTAACAGACGGTTTTAAAAACTTTAAGGGAAAGCCCAAGCCCAAAGAGAACAGTACCTGCTAGCGGTAAACTTGGGCTGTTACAAACCTCAGTATCTCTCAAAGATCTCGTAAAGTTTCTCGAACGATGCAACCTGTAAAGTCAATGCAACACATTTAATAAATATATATAGACCATCAAGTTTTCCAAACAAGCAAAAGCACACACATTAAATGTAGGTTATGGTCAACAAATGAAGCACTTGGCAGGTAGTTATGACAAAAAGTCTCAAAAGGATGGTCAATTAATCCTAATATCTATTCAATCTCTACAGGCATTATTAGATGTATAATTGACTTGGGTTTTCATAATGCCGCCACTGTGACTATTTTCAAATTTCAAGCATTAAAAACACCGTTTGTCAACAAATTCAATGAAATTAAAAGTCCTAATTCTGGAACTTCCGTTGAAGATTTCTTTGAAGAACAATAAGATTTTTTGAACCATGGGAAAACTGCCCAGTGTGTGGATTTCATGATCATTGTGACACAGGCATCAAACGTTTTTCAACTCAATCTATATGGGATCCCTAGACTTCTAAATAGTAGCTTTGACTTCTCTTTGGGGGTAGTTAAAAGAGAAGACCACTTACCCGAATGAAAGTTTCATTTTCGGTCCGAGAAAGAAGAGGCTCGAAGATCAGTTTCATTAATGGAACGAGTACGTGCTGTATTGACCATTCACGTTGAGCCCCTATAGTTTCTGTAGCAGCCTAAACCCACCGCAAGTAGATATTGCCCTCTTTGGACTTTCCTCAAGATTTGTATAAGGGTTCCACGCCATTTTAAAAAATGTTTCTTTCTCCTCTCCAACGAATGTGGGATCTCATAATCCCCCCCCCCCCCCCCCATTCGGGGCCTAGCGTTTCTTGCTAACACTCGTTCCTCTCTCCATTCGATGTGGAATCTCACAATCCACCCGCCTTTGGGGCCAGCGTCCTCGCTGGCACACTGCCCGGTGTTTGGCTTTGATACCATTTATTAACAGCCCAAGCCCACCGCTAACAGGTATTGTCCTCTTTGGACTTTTCTTTCCGGGCTTCCCCTTAAGGTTTTTAAAACGTGTCTACTAGGAAGAGGTTTTCACACCCTTATAAAGAATGCTTTGTTCCCCTCTCCAATGAATGTGGGATTTCACAATCCACCCCCCTTGGGGCCCAATGTCCTCGCTGGTACTCGTTCCTCTCTCCAACCGATGTGAGATCTCACAATCCACCCGTCTTTGGGGCCCAACGTCCTCACTGGCACACCACCCAGTGTCCACCCCCTTCAGGGCACAGCGTCCTCGCTGGCACACCGCCCAGTGTGTCCGGCTCTAATACCATTTATAACAGTCCAAGGCCACCGCTAGTAGATATTGTCCTCTCTGGGCTTTCCCTTCCGGGCTTCCCTCAAGGTTTTAAAATGCGTCTACTAGGGAGAGGTTTCCACACCTTTATAAAGAGTGTTTTCGCAATCACTCGTTCCTCTCTCCAATCAATGTGAGATCTCACAATTCACCTATCTTCGGGGCCCAACGTTCTCGCTGGCACACCGCACGATGTCCACTCCCTTCGGGGCCCAGCGTCCTTGTTGGCACACTGCCGGTGTCTAGCTATGATACCATTTGTAACAGCCAAAACTCACCGCAAGCAAATACTATCCTATTTGGGTTTTCCCTTTTGGACTTCCCCTCAAGGTTTTTAAAACATGTCTACTAGGAGAGGTTTCCACACCCTTATAAAAAATGTTTCGTTCCCCTCTCTAACTGATGTGGGATCTCACAGTTTCTACCTCCAATGGTACTCCATAGTCAATTTCATTGTCCATCACCACCTCATAACCACCTATAAATGCACCCAAAATCATCATCCAAGGCTATTTTGTATGCAGAAGGATATAGGATATGCGAAATTACAACACTTTCAGCCGGCGTTGAGACTACTGAATTTTTCACTTAAAAAACAAGCCCCAACGCCCTGCTACTAGACATCATAAGCTTTCCGGGGAGAGGGGTTCAGGTGTTCTAAAGTAGCATTGCGTTTTCAAACCACATTAAAGTTAAACAAAGTGTAGTAAAAGGTTCGCTTTAATAGCCAAAAACGTTGCACATTTAAGAAAGAAATACGTTTTAAACTCAAATAGGCAGGATGAGGAAGATTAGGAATCCGGTGTTCTAAAAGTGTCGGACATTTTGGCAAAATCATGTCTACGCTAGATAGACATGAAATGCCTCAGAATATATTATAGGGGGTGTGACTAGTTGTCAACTCCTCCCTGATTTTGTATGACCGTTCAGTGAAATCACATCTAGGCCTGCTAGACCTGAATCACCTCAAAATGTACTATAGGGGGATGCGATTAGTTGTCAAATTCTCCCTACCCGAAAAGTTATATGCTACTTAAGCCATTGTGTTGCCTTTTGCTTGTATGCCATATAACATCGTTTTCAATCTCTCTCAACCTTGCTTTCGAACTCTCTTTCAAAATCTCTCTACCCCGTTTTCTAAAACCTTCTTCTCAAATCAGAGCTAGAGACTTGAGTATACGTTGCCCAGCCATAGGCAACGCAATCCTAAGTTGGCTTGACTCACTCAATACTGAGAGTGGGTGCCACACAATCACCAAATCCACGGCCAAGAAAAGGGTGATTGTGACACATAGCCTAGAAATTCCCAATGGCAGCTGAAATCGACTAGAAACAAATTTTCTCATCATCCCAATCAATCTACAAATTATAAGAATAATCAAGTATACGGTATAAAGACTAAGGCAGATAATGTAGTCCTCAAAGATGTATTGAATAAGAATCGTTGCTTGATTGGCTTTTGAATTCCCGAAAATGGACTCATATTCACTTTGCTCAACTAATGTATGACATAAATCTATCATGCTTGGAGTGCACATATATATATATAGTCCACACTTAACATTTCATCTCTTTTCTTCTGTTTGGAGTGCAGAAACAATGGGTACCTTATATCAAGCAAACCGAAGTACCCGACTACAAGAAAGTTGTTAGGATCCCACAACAACGCACACACTCGATCTAGATGAACACAAAGAACAGGATAAAGAATATATGGTTTAGCTTACTATATATAGTTTTACCAGATATAAGACTAGATATAGCTTTTTACCATACATAGTTATTTACTATTTATGACAATTTATTACTCTGTTGACTAAGCTATAACTAAGCAACAGGCTCCATAGCCTAACAAAAAAACTTACCTATATTTTTGGTTGGAACGAAACATTCTTTATAAGGGTGTGGAAACCTCTTCCTTGTAGACACGTTTTAATAACCCTGAGGGGAAGTCCGAAGAGGACAATATCTGCTAGCGGTGGGCTTGAACTATTACAAATGGTATCAGAGTCAAACAAGGGCGATGTGTTAGTGAGGAGGTTGAGCCCCGAAGGGGGGTGGACATGAGGCAGTATGGCGGCAAGGATGATAGGCCTCGAAAGGGGGTGGATTGGGGGGTCCCACATTGATTGAAGAGAGGAATGAGTGTCAGCGAGAACATTGGGTCTTTTGCTAGTCCCCAAAGGAGGGTGGATTGTAAGATCCTACATCGATTAGAGAGAGAAATGAGTGCTAGCGAGGACGCGGGGCCCCAAAAGGGGGTAGATTGTGAGATCCCAAATTGGTTGGAGAGGGGAACAAAGCATTCTTTATAAGGATGTGGAAACCTCTCCTTAGCAGACGCGTTTTAAAAATCTTGAGAGGAAGCCCAAAACGGAAAACCCAAAAAAGACAATATTTGCTAGTGGTGGGCTTAGGCAGAACCAAAAAAAACTAGAACAACCCTTCCTTGGGAAAGTACAACAAAATATCCACACTATATAAAATAAGAACTCACAAATTGATTATATGATGAATGGCATAGCTCATGCTAATAAACATAATAACCAGCATAGCTCAACTCAGATAGCCCATTGTAAACCACCAAGACATCTGACCACGAAAGCAATACCAAAGTAATAAAAACATGCAAGGTTGACTAATTCTTCAAATAACCTTTCTGCAAGAAAAGCTGATGTTATTATGATGAATGACAAAACGACTTAGGAGGATGTGAGTAAACGAATTATAAGTAAGGAATACATCTCCATTGGTATGAGGTCTTTTGAAAAAACCAAAAGCAAAGTCACGAGAGCTTATGCTCAAAGTAGACAACATCATACCATTGTAGAGGTTCGTGGTTCCTAACATGGTATCAGAGCCATGTCCTTAACTCAGTCATGTCAATAGAATCCGTAAGTGTAGAACAAAGAAGTTGTGAGCATCGAAGGTGTAGTCAAAAGTGACTCAAGTGTCGAACAAATGGTGTACTTTGTTCGAGGGCTCTAGAGAAGGAGTTGAGCCTCGATTTTAAGAGGAGGTTGTTCGAGGGCTTCATAGACCTCGAGGGAGGCTCTATGGTGTACATTGTTCGAGGGTTCCATAGGCCTTAAGGGAGACTCTATGGTGTACGTTGTTCGAGAGGAGGATTGTTGATGGATTTATACATCTCAGTTGGTATGAGGCCTTTTGGAGAAACCAAAAATAAAGCCACGTGAGCTTATTCTCAAAGGGGCCAATATCATACCATTATCGAGATTCGTGGTTCCTAACAAGACATCCAACAAAACTAAATCTGCCAATCACAGAAACTTGAAATTACGCAGTATTCATACAAAAGTGTCTTTGAATGAATTTCACAAGGTTCATTAGAATCTTAAAACCCTCATCTGATAACACGGCTTTCATTCCTAGAAATTTAATACAAAAAACTTCAATCCACACAATATTCAGACGATTGTGAATGTAGCTTATATCGAAATTCAGTTACCTTAAATTCGACCTAAGAAAGAAACAGACACGGATGCCATGGCCAGTTTGAGGCCGCCGTCTTCGACAACGACATTGACGGAGGTGGATTGGGCGTCGAGGCTGTTTTCGACAAGCTCTTTAATGGCGGACACAGGCCTTTGAATGGCGTCTCCGGCAGCGATTCGATTAGCGATGGAATCGTCGATCGGAGGATTTGGAAGTGAATAATTCAATGAATAAAAGTAAGTCGTGAATTTATCGATGATGGTTTTAATATCTATGAAAAAATGAAAAAAAAAAATGAAAAGATGTCAGAAGTGGGATTTGAACCCACGCCCTCTCACGAGGACCAGAACTTGAGTCTGGCGCCTTAGACCACTCGGCCATCCTGACATTTTGTATGCTATAGTTTTCAGTATAATAGGTGTATTGTTATATTACAAGAGCCAGTATTTTTTATATTCATTTATGCTACTTTTCTTTTTCATATAGTACTTGAGCTACGCGACAGAGATGATTGTGTACATGAGAAGTGGAGCTATACGAGTCGAGATAGATTCAAGTCATAATCTAGACTCGAGTCTTGGATGAACAAGTGTTTTTCTTGGACACCCAATGTTAAAGAATGTGGTCTAACGAACCAGTTTTAACGAGGAACAGTTTGTAGTTGGTCTAAACTTGTTCAGTGACATAAAGTTGTAAGTTCACTCATTGTGATGATGTCGAAGGTTTATTCGAATGTTTCGAGTTTGACTCAGTTGATTCACACGAGCATAACTCACACTTACAACGAGACTGTGAGAAGAGCTTTCTGAAATTAAGGAATTGGCTGGTCTCAATCTTAGTATAAAGATATGCTAGATGATACATGAAGGTTAGTAGAGTTTAATGATGTTACGGAGAGATGACTAGCTAGAGTACTAAGGTAACGTCAAAAGGTTAGCATGCTACCTCATTCGAGTAGTGGTTATCACAGATAACATAAGGTCACACCGTCATTCGAGTAGTGGTGGTTGTTGCACTCACAAGCTTACAGATATTACTTTGGTTAAAGTCTCGACCCTATAACAGATAGGGAGACTATGTGATATCAATATTAGTAGTAGCAATGTCTCGGTCTCATAAATAGTTGGAATTTTAAGTTAAAATCGCTTCCAATCATAGATATTAAACGACTATTGGTGTGACGTTATTCAAAACTTTATACTTACACAAAAACGGCCCTGGTGTGCTGGGTCACGAGGTAGGTGGTAATGTATTCTTGAAAATGTCTCCAATGAAAGGCGTTTTGGGGTTTAGACGATTGGAAAAGTTGATCTCATGCTTAATTGGATCTTTCGACATTCTAGATTGAATCAGACCCGTGTATGTAGATTAACCCTACCACTGTCCCTCTCTACGTTGCATAACGTATTCCATGTATCCATGCTTGGCAAATACGTGACCGACCTAATGCATGTCAAAGATTACAAATTTCTCTAAATAGACAAACACTCGAGCTATTCCAAATTTAAGATACTTTTAGACACCAAGGCTTCTTTTAAATGTGCACAGTATAACAACCAAAAATTAGAAAGAAAAAAGAAAGTGGGAAGTTCTCTTGGCCTATTGAGTCATGACAATTGTTTCGTTTCATCTCGATTCAAGGCCAGTTGGAGCATCCATGCTTTGACCGCCCGCTCCAACTCGACTGATCCGACTTGGGTCAATTCGCTCTAGACCCCTTTTGACTCTTTGATAGTCGTTTTATGATAGTTTCATAAGCATTTGAGGTCAATAGAATCACTATTTGGTCAAGTTAAATTATTTTTAAGCCAAAAGTTGATTTAATTATTATGCCTTAACCCGATGCCATGTGACTCCTTAATAGAATTAGATTTCAAGAGTAAACTTAACCCGATGTCATGTGTTCTGTGACCTTGAACGTGTCATGTTTTATGATTGTTTGATGTGTGTTATGTTATGTTTATGCTATGATCTAATGTTTTCTATAGTACTAGTCGTGCTATGTTATAAATTATACTACCATATGATTATGTTATGAAACTATGTTGTAATATCAACGTTCAAAAGAGGAACTCCGGCCAAAAAGTTAACACAATTGAGGAATTAAGGATTCCAAAAAATTCGAATAAGTTACATCAAATATATAGATCCAATAATCACCACTCAACAAAAAAGAATTCACAAAATGCATTACAAATTTATACAGCCAGTTGAATATTACCAAGATCAAGCTGAGAAGCAATTTCCTCAAGCTGTTTCTTGACGCTCAAATCAATGAGTTTCGATCCAGAATTTCCAAACCTGACTGTGAATCCAGCCACCAGACTCGGATCAATCTGCGTCTTGATCCTCACATTTTTAGCTCCACTCAATTTCTGCACCTGCTTCGCGATCTGCGCCAAATGCTGCTGCTCCAACGCCACAACCGAACTCACCACCGCAAGCTCCGTGTTCGTAATTTTGTTGTAAACCGATTCGAACTCCGTCACGATTTCCTTCACGATATCGATTCTCTTCGCGTCCACTAGGATCTTCAAGAAATTCGCCGTATGCGTCAGTAGAGACGACGACGCCGCGATCTCATCCACCAACGCAAGTTTCTTCTCGATGCTAATCGTCGGATTCGCGAAGAAATCGAACACCTGCGAATCCGCGAATACGCTCTCGATCTTCTCGACATCGCCGCTTGTTGCATCCAGCGTGTTGTTAGACGCAGCGACTTCGGCCAACGCCGCAGCGTAGCTTCCAGCAGCCGAGGCGGACATTCTAGCGCCGCCGTGAGAGCGGTATTGGCCGAGGCGGAGTCTTCCAGAAGGAAAAGTGGCGGAGAAAGAGAGGTTTGCCGGAGTGGTCCGGGAGATTCGGATTGTTGGAAGGAGTTTGGCCTGGAGTGAGGCGGCGGTTTGGTGAAGAGCGGCCATTGATGAGTCCGTTAGAGAGGAATTTGAGTTTTCCGTTCGTTCTGGGGATTTGAGAAATGGTTTGTGGTAAATTGAAACCTAAGGGAAGGCTAAGGATCATGTGGTGGAAATGGACGGCTTGGATTGAAGTAAAATGAGAGATCAACGGCTGAAAATTGAAGGGTTATCTCGTTGCTGTGGTGCAAAGGGCCTTTGATTGAATTAGATAAAAAGTGGACACGTGGAAGCATGGGAATGAATGGGCAATTTAAGCCCCAAAATGAAATTTATGGGATTTTGTGGGGGGCAATTAGAATTTATTTTAAGCTAAATTATACGAAAGAAATTTGAGAACCGACATGTTCGATGTAAAGTTAACACTCGATCGATCTGATTCTTTTGAGGTAGCATACCTGAGATTGAAGGAATAGGAAATTGGGTACTCAACAGAAGGTCATATTTGAAAGGGGATATCGAAGAGTGAAGTTTCTACTACCTCTGGTCTGAATGAGTTCATGAATTTACGTCCAAAACATCGGTCATCCGTGGGGTTCTCTCCAAATTGTGACCATAGAACTCTTGCTCGACTGCTTAATGAGTAAAATACCTATAAAGTCTAAAAGAAATGGATACGCCTTGATCTAGCCTAAGAGCTACAACCGAACTGTGAATGTAACTATCTTGATTTTATTTCCATGACCTACACAACAACACCATCATCCGGGTGCCATGTCCTTACCGGAAGAATAAGTACCACGTGGTTTGAGTATTAAAAAATACTCAGTAAGTAGCTCCATTATTGAGGTCAAGAAATACAATCAAGGTGGTCTAAGGTGCCAGACTCAAGTTCTGGTCCTTGTATGAGGGCGTAGGTTCAAATCACACTTATGACATTTCTTTCATAATTTCGTACATAAATTTACTCGGATAAACTAGTATCTACGCTCTTATTGTTGTAGTTGTTAAAAGCTTGTTTGCAAGCCTATTGTCAGGATGGCCGAGTGGTCTAAGGTGCCAGACTCAAGTTCTGGTCTTCGTAAGAGGGCGTGGGTTCAAATCCCACTTTTGACATTTCTTTCATATTTTCATACCTAAATTAAATTATCATCTAGCTAAAAGCTTGTTAACGAGCCTATTGTTAGGATGGCCGAGTGATCTAAGGCGCCAAACTTAAGTTCTGGTCTTTGTAAGAGGTGTGGGTTCAAATCCCACTTCTTACATTTCTTTCATATTTTCATACCTAAATTAAATTAGCATCTAGGCTCTTATCGTTGTAGTTGCTAAAAGCTTGTCAACGAGCCTATTGTCAGGATGGCCGAGTGGTCTAAGGCACCAGACTCAAGTTCTGGTCTTTGTAAGAGGGCATGGGTTCAAATCCCTCAACGCTCTTATCGTGGTCAGCAAGCCTATTGTCACGATGGCCGATTGGTCTAAGGCGCCAGACTCAAGTTCCGGTCTTCGTAAGAGGGCATGGGTTCTAGGCTCTTATCGTTGTCAGCAAGCCTATTGTCAGGATGGTCGATTGGTTTCTGTCTTCGTAACAGAACATGGGTTCTAGTTGGGGTCTAAGGCGTCAGACTCAAGTTCCGGGGACATGGGTTCAAATCCTATGCTAAAATCATTATTGCACTCTTCATAAGTGGGTGCGAGTTCAAATCATACTTTTGGCATTTGTTTACTAAAATAATTAGTATTTAGGCTTTCATTTGAACTCATTGCAGTAAGGTTCTAGTTGTATGCTTGGACTAGGGCTTATGAACTTACATGTGCCTAGGCCGTGGTTTAAGTCTTTATGATAAACCCTTAGAGCCGAAAAGCACAACCTTGTGAACCTATGACATATGCCCTAGGGCTAAGAGCCAAGTCAAGTAGGCTCGTTCCCAGAAATACACAACTCAAGCCCTAAATCATACTAAGACACTCAAATGCTAGATACCCGTAAGTCACTCTAGACCTCCTATAACGTGATACCCGTAAGTCACTCTAGACCTCCTATAACGTGATACACCTCTCCAAGGTGGGATGCCATGCTTTGTAGGATGCCTTAATCATATTATGTCTCAGGATGCCATGCTTTGTAGGACGCCTTAATCATATTATGTCTCAGGATGCCAAATTCGAGAGCTTCCATGGTTTTGTGTTAGTTTTGTGCTATCCGAGAGCTTCCATGCCAAATTCGAGAGCTTCCATAGGTCTCATAGAGAGCCAAACTTAGAATCGAGAGCTTCCACGGTTTTGTGTTTGTTTTGTGCTATTTAATTTGTATTTTTTTTCTCTTATGTATTTAAACTCAAAACTATTTTGCATATTGTGGAAACTTCTCTTTAAATACGCATTTTAAAATCGTGAAGTAGACGATGATACATAACGTGTCAAAGCCGACAATTCGACTAATGAGTTTGGGCTGCTATAGATCTTCTTCTATTTTTGTGTCGGGTGAAATGTTTGAAGATTGGACCACACCCTTTAAATTTTGATTTGTTTTGATTCCCTCGTTCTTGTTAATCATATCTATTTTTCTTCGGGTTTAATGCAAATAAATGGATAAATATGGTTAAAAAAACCATTTTTTTTCTATATAATGAACCAAAATCTACATGATTAAGCATCAACGAGAGAACATTGAGTATCTAAAAAAAATGAAGCCTCTAACGAGCTTCGGTTTTATCTTATTGCTTGCTTTGGAATCAAGCATTATTATTAACACATGTTTTGCAGGATCGAGCAGACAAAATGTAAGAACAAGAGGGCAGGTTCCGGAAAGCAAATGGGAGGTGACTATTTACAATTATCGAACAAACTCAGTTTTAAATGCTTATTGCAAATCAAAAGACAACGATTTGAACGAACGCGTTTTGGAGAAGCAAGCCCAATTGAACTGGAGCTTCAAAATGAACTTTTGGCGTATGCTTCGCTTTGGTGCAATTTTAATAATTTGAATAGACATGCTTCATTTCAGGTTTTTTGGCTTTCTGAACGATACGACTTTAATAATTGCATTTGGGCAGCTTTTGACGATGGATTTTACTTAAAAAATATTCCTTCGGGGAAGTTTGAATCGATAAAATGAAGTAAAATCTCCCTTACTCGTCTTGGTTCCACAAAACTTACCTTTTTTTTTTCTTTGATGTTTCATTGCTTTCACATGTAATAATTGTATCGAGAGTTGTAATATAGACCTAATGTGATGTCCCACATTGGTTGGGGAGGAGAACAAATCACCCTTTATAAGGGTGTGGAAACCTTCCCTTAGCAGACGCGTTTTAAAGCCTTGAGGGGAAGCCCGAAAGGGAAAGCCCAAAGAATACAATATCTGCTAGCGGTGGATCTGGGTCGTTACAAATGATATCAGAGCCAAGTTCCCGGACGACGTGCCAGCCTTCTCGCTGTTCCCCGAAGGGGGGTAGACACGAGGCGGTGTGCCAGTAAGGACGCTGGGCCCTAAAGGGGGGGTGGATTTGGGGGCGGTCCCACATCGATTGGATAAAGGAACGAGTGCCAGCGAGGACGCTGGGCCCCGAAGGGGGGTGGATTGTGATGTCCCACATTGGTTGAGGAGGAGAACAAATTACCCTTTATAAGGGTGTGGAAACCTTCCCCTAGCAGACGCGTTTTAAAGCCTTGAGGGGAAGAAGCCCGAAAGGGAAAGCCCAAAGAGGACAATATCTGCTAGCGGTGGATCTGGGTCGTTACACCTAAGACAATATCTGCTAGCGGTGGATCTGGGTCGTAAGATGTTGTATATTTAAAAATAATAAAAGCGGGAGGAATCTTTTAGGATTTTAGAGTTCTTTTCGTGTTGATAATTTGGTTTGGTTTCAAGGAATCTTTTAGGATTTTAGAGTTCTTTTCGTGTTGATAATTTGGTTTGGTTTCAAGTTTCTACTCGTAACGACCCATGTCCAAGATTCGAAATCTAGATTTGGCACTTAATAGCCCTAATATTCCCGTGACAATATTGTCAGGTTACTTACTTCTCGCTTCTAAGAGTGAAAACTATCTCCACAGACTAACACGAGTCATTCCAGCATGTTTTTTCCTCCTCACATATTTGCTACGAAAATTCTCAAGAGGTCTCCCGACATAAATTTCTCCAAGCAAAGCACATTTAACCTCGAAGTTCTTATGATTAAGCCACCAAAAAGGAAAGTGCATCTCGTTGAACCGACCATGTCACTCAAAAATGATTCTTAATAATGTGTTCGGTAATTTAGCCTATTTCTAAACTGGTTCGTGCCTAAATCCTTTTTGTTCCATAATGTTGACACCTTCGAGTCCTGTACGGGAAAAATTTGAGGGATTTGAGCATTTGGGTGTGAAAATCGAGGCCCCGATGACAAGTGAGTAAGTAGCCATTTTGGTATTTCCTAAAAATTGAATGACTAGGCAAACAACCATGATCGAGTGGACCTAAATTGTATGTTTTGCTTGGAAATCATAAGTTACGAAATTGACCGACTAAATGACATCCGCTGTGTACGAAACTTAATGGATGGCTTCATGGACATAAGAGCATATTTAGGAGCGAAACCATAGATAGGGGTAAAATGACTAAAATGCCCTTACGATGTCCTTATGACGTTTCATGGAAATATGAGCCATAAATAACTTGAAATTTTATGAGACCTATTTATAAAGTTATAAATGAATATGTATAATTTTAAAGCATTGAATATATTTAGAACATACACGAAAATTAGGGCAAAAATGACAAAAATGTCCCTTAGGAACCTTTTATGGGAATTAATGTTTTTAATGAACTCCAAACGGTATGATATTTTGCACGGTACTTATTTATGGTTTAACAAATGACTAATATATTAATTTATGAAGCGTCAGGCTCAAGTTCTGGTCTTTGTAAGAGGCCGTGGGTTTAAATCCCACTTCTGACGTGCTAAATTATCATCTAGGCTCTAATTCCAGCTTGCTCTTTTTTCTAAAAGCATGTCATCACAATAAAATGAGTGGTCTAATGAGCTAGAATAGGATGGGCGAGTGGTCTAATGAGCTAGAATAGGATGGTTGAGTGGTCTAGTGAGCTAGAATAGGATGGCCGAGTGGTCTAATGAGCTAGAATAGGGTGACCAAGTGGTCTAAGGAGCCAGAACTACTTCCTAAATGTTAGGATGGCCGAGTGGGTCTTTGTAAGAGGGCGATGTGGGTTCAAATCCCACTTTTGACATTTTTTCTTTCAGGGACTCAAGTTGCATCTAGGCTCTCATTCCGTTCTTGTTTCTAAATTAGTATCTAGGCTCTTATCGTTGTAGTTGCTAAAAGCTTGTCAACAAGTGTAATGTCAGGATGGTCGAGTGGTCTAAGGCGCCCGACTCAAGATTTACTCGAAGTTTATGGATAAATTAGTATCTAGGCTCTTATTGTTGTAGTTGCTAAAAGCTTGTCAATAAGTGTAATGTTAGGATGGTTGAGTGGTCTAAGGCGCCCGACTTAAGATTTGGTCTTTGTAAGAGGGTGTGGGTTCAAATCCCACTTCTAACATTTGTAAATTTATGGATAAATTAGTATTAAGCTCTTATCGTTGTAGTTGCTAAAAGCTTGTCAGATGGCTGAGTGGTCTAAAGTGCTTGAATCAAGTTCTGGTCTTTGTAAGAGGGCGTGGGTTCAAATACCACTTTTGACATTTCTGTCATATTTTTATATATAAATTTACCGAAATTAGTATCTAGGCCCTTATCGTTGTAGTTACTAAAAGCTTGTCAACAAGTCTATTGTCAAGATGGTTGAGTGGTCTATCTCCAGACTCAAGTTTTGGTCTTTGTAAGAGGGCGTTGGTTCAAATCCCACTTTTGACATTTCTTTCATATTTTCATACATAAATTTATCGAAAGTTAAATTAGCATCTAGGCTCTTATCGTTGTAGTTGCTAAAAGCTTGTCACCAAGCCTATGGTCAGGATGGCAGAGTGGTCTAAGGCACTAGACTCAAGTTTTGGTCTTCGTAAGAGGGCGTGGGTACAAATCCCACTTCTGACATTTCTTTCATAAATAAATTTACCGAAAGTTTAAATTAGCATCTAGGCTCTTATCGTTGTAGATGCTAAAATCTTGTCAGCAAGCCTATTGTCAGGATGGCCGAGTGGTCTAAGGCGCCAGACTCAAGTTCTGGTCTTCGTAAGAGGGCGTGGGTTCAAATCCTACTTCTGACATTTCTTTAGAAAGATTATAAATTAACATCTAGGCTCTTATCGTTGTAGTTGCTAAAAGCTTGTCACCAAGCCTATGGTCAGGATGGCAAAATTTGTTATTGAATAAAATGAATAAAATGATCTATAGTATAATGATGGCAAAATTTGTTATTGAATAAAATGATCTATAGTATAATGATAAGGCTGAGTACCTTATTCTATGGATGCGGCCCACTTTTGTATATGATATAACCAATGTGAGACATGTGAGTGGGGACGTCCTATGCCAATGAGTATTGCATAAGATCGGACCATGAAGAAAACCACTCTCACTTTATAAAGTCGTTTACTGTTGAGACTGATTTTCTTTTCATTCGATAACCTAGGTAACTCGGTTTTAATCCTAAGCTAACCATGAATTCCTGTTTATTCGGAATTATCCTTAGATTTGCATGGGTGAGAGTGGCTCTAGTTCGCCGACTCAACATGCCTCCCATTTCAGGGGTAAGACTAGGTGAATGGTTGGGGACGTGGTGCAAGACGGAATTCACTTCTACCCACTTTTAGGGATAGAAGAAAGGTAGTTCCCTTAAGCACTGACTCCAGGTCTTGAACAAGGGGCCCCACCCTCTCATTGGCCTGAGAGGAATTCGGTTTACTGGTTGGACCACAAACCAATTGTTCATTAGAGGATCAGTGAGACATAAGGAACAAGAAGTAACTTCAGGGGTAAAACGGTAAATTGACCCAGCTCTAGTTACGAACAACCTGTGAAGGATCGACTCACTAATCATGGTTATATCAGATGGACAGAAATATATCTATAGTGAGGGGAGTGCAACTACTAGGCTATAGTGGAGTGTCTTAGTAGTTAACGAATGTTGGTTTACAAGGTTAATGAGTTTAGCGGGTTAATCTCGGATCGTTGGAGCCCATGATCTATAGGTCCATTAGGTCCCCCTGCTAGCTCATATCGAATTAATTGATGTTCTAAAAGTGCCTAAGATCCAAATTGCTTCCGCATGTGTTATATTAACACCGGGACGTATGCCTATTCGTTCTTGCGTTGCCGACGGCCAAGGGACGTATGCCTATTCGTTCTTGCGTTGCCGACGGCCAAGGGACGTATGCTCGAGCCTCTTGCCCCGGCAAGATTCAAGAAATTGAAATTGGTGTTATATGGGAATGTAAGCAAAAGACAACAATAACGACTTACTGCATATAACTATCGGGTACGGAGGAATAGTTTAATAATTATTTTAAAGTAAACCATGCGAATTTATCGATGATGGTTTTAATTTTTTTTTTTTAACGAGATCCTGCCTTACAAGGATGTAAGTAAAAATATAGAGTATAAGAAAACAATGTTGAGCTAAAGGATAGGACTTCATCTCTAGCGGTGGGCTTGGGGGAGGTTGGGCCATCTGCACGTGGATTTGAAGCGCTCATGGTTCGCATGGGCTTGACGTCTGATGGTTAGGTCACGTCTACATTAGAGATGGATAGTCGTTAATTATCGGTTCGTGGGAGATACGAAGGTACTGGATTAGGTCACGTCTACATTAGAGATGGATAGTCGTTAATTATCGGTTCGTGGGAGATATGGGGCTACTAGATCTTTCGTCTCCACCCAAAATTGTAATTCAATTTGTACACTTCCTTTTTCGACAAGCACGACAAGGATAGTTTTACCGTGGAGGATCAACAACGTAAAATTACCTAAAACGTGGCCCAAAAGGCCTCGTACTAGATGTATTCCTTACTTATAAACCCATGATCATTCCCTAAATTAGCCCATGTGGGACTCCCTCCCATCAATCCTCAACAATCCTCCCCTCAAACAAAGTACACTATAGAGCCCATGAGGCCTATGGAGCCCTCGAACAACCTCCCCTTAATCGAGACTCGACTCTTTTTCTAGAGTTCTCGAATAAAGTACACCATTTGTTCGATACTTGAGTCACCTTTTGACTACACCTTCGAGACTCACAACTTCTTTGTTCGACATTTGAGGATTTTATTAACATGATTAAATTAAGGAAATGACTCTAATACCATGAAGTCCAATTTTAATGAACACACAGAAAGAGAAGAATTCTTATCAATATCGAATAATACACGATTTTTCTAAAGAAAAATATACATATTAAAAATTTGAATGAGATTTAAATAAGTAATAATCTATTATAATAATATATATATATATATATATATATATATATATTTTATTTTTTTTCTTTAATAACAATTGATTAATAAAAATTGATTAATTAGAAAATGCTAATAAAAATAAAATGAAACTCACCCACTTTTCGTAAAAACAAGTAAAAGAAAAAGAGGCAACACAATTCCTTTCATCTTCTTCTTCCCGCCGTCTTCTCCATTTCGGCAGCTCAGAGTCGCCGCCGCCATCTTTCTGCCGTAAGTACCTCCGCAGCTTATCTCCTAACGGTTTGTCTCTGGTTTTCTACTCTCTTCGCCATGTCTTTCTTCTCTCGTGGATGACATAAATTTGGATTTGTCTAATGAAATAATAAAATGGCCGAATAGAAACGAAAAAACAGGCTTGCGGCGAATTGTGACTTTTGAAACTGCCTTTTGATTTGTTGCTTATGTCTGTCGATTGAGGCTTTGATATCTGAATATGTCTTTGGTCTCTGTTGAAAGTTTCCTTGTTTTTACGACCGTGAATTTTCTAGCATCCTTGTAGGAGTTATTTTGATTGACAGAACAACAAAAACGGTAGTAATTTTTTGAAGATTGGAATCGTCTGTTGAGGATTATTGAGAGGAATGTTAGACGAACACGACTCTCCACAATGGTATGATATTGTCCACTTTGAGCATAAGCTCTTATGGCTTTGCTTTGGGTTTCCCCAAAAGGCCTCATACCAATGGAGTTAGTATTCCTCACTTATAAACCCATGATCATTCCCTAAATTAGCCGATGTGGGACTTCCATCATCCAACACCTCCCCTCAATCGAGGCTTGACTCCTTTGGAGTCTTAGTCATTTTTTACTGCCTTCGAGGAGGGGCTTGGCTCCTTTTCTTTAGGAGTTCTTTGTTCGATATTTGAGGATTTGAGGATTTACCAATCTATTGGCACGACTAAGTTTAGAGCATGGCTCTGATACCATGTTAGACGAACACGACTCTCCACAATGGTATGATATTGTCCACTTTGAGCATAAGCTCTCATGGCTTTGCTTTGAGTTTCCCCAAAAGGCCTCATACCAATGGAGTTAGTATTCCTCACTTATAAACCCATGATCATTCCCTAAATTAGCCGATGTGGGACTTCCATCATCCAACAAGGAATAGTTCCAAATTGGCTAATTAAGAGGAAGATCATGAGTTTATAAGTATGGAACACTATCTCCATTAGTATGAGGCCTTTTGGGGAAACCAAAAGCAAAGCCATGAGAGCATATGCTTAAAGTGGACAATACCATACCATTGTGGAGGTTCGTGGTTCCTAACATGGTATAGAGTCATGCCCTTAACTTAGACATGTCAATAGAATACTCAAATATCGAACAAAGAAATTGTGAGCCTCGAAGGTGTAGTCAAAAGTGACGAATAAAGGGTGTACTTTGTTCGAGGGCTCGAGAGAAGGAGTCAAGCCTTGATTAAGGGGAGGTTGTTTGAGGGCTCCATAGGCCTCAGCAGAGGCTCTATGGTGTACTTTGTTCGATGGGAGGATTGTTGGGAAGGAGTCTCACATTGGCTAATTTAGGGAATGATCGTTTATAAGTAAGGAATACATCTCCGTTGGTATAAGGTCTTTTGGGGAAACCAAAAGCAAAGCCATGAGAGCTTATGCTCAAAGTGGACAATATCATACTATTGTGGAGGTTCATAATTCCTATATCCTCTTCTTCATATTAATCAATAAAATCTAAGTCCCATTGATACTTTAAATCGATCCGAAATAAGAGGCGTCTAATTACATTGTACTTCATGTACTTGAATTCTCCCTACCAAATTGACTAGTACAATAACTCCCCATCTTTCAATCCTCACACTTCTCATTTCCCATTCCTCCATTTTCTCCCTTTTCCTAACTACCATTGGTTGAGAGATTGGTTGAGAGAGAATAAGTTCAATCTATGATGGCCACCTACCTAGAATTCAATATCCTAAGAGTTTCCTTGACACCCAAGTATTGTAGGTAAGACGGGTTGTCTTTGAGATCAGTCGAGGTGCGCACAGTGTCACGATCATGCTCGTCTAGGGCGTGTTGCCCGTGGCCGCATGCCCATGCCACGTCGAACCCTTTATTTAATTTCATGTTATATTGCCTTTCTATTGTATTTTCTATTTGTACGACTACTTGGCGAAGTCATGTTTAGGCTTGCCTGACCTAAATCACCCCAAAATGTACTATAGAAGTTGTCTAACTCCTCCCCTTGATTTTGTATGACCGTTCGGCAAAAATACGTCTAGGCCTGCCAGACCTGAATCGCCTCAAAATGTACTATAGGGGGATACGACTAGTTGGCAAATTCTCCCTACCCAGAAAGTTATATTCTATTTAAGCCGTTGTGTTGCCTTTTGCTTGTAGTATATAACGTTGCTTTTAAATCTTCTCTCATTCTTACTTTCAAACTCGCTTTCAAAACTCTCTCTACTCCCTTTTTCTAGAACCTTCTTCTCAAATGGGCCCGACTGTCATTCTCTCTTACAAAAGCTAATGGGTCTCAATATTGAAAGAAATTGACTAGTTGTCAGAAACTTGAGCATACGTTGCCCGGCTGTAGGCGACGCAAATACAAATTGGTTTGACTCACTTGGTGTTGGGAGTGAGCGTCGCACAATCGCAAAGTCCGCTACCAAAAAAAGTGTGATTGTGACACACAGCTGGCCTAGACACAGAACGATATTGAAAGAAAAACATTTTCTTTATTTTTCTTATTTGTGTAAACTTTCATGATTGGGGTCTATTAGATTCATCTAGAACTTTTGTAGTTCATTCTCTCTTACAAAAGCTAATGAGTCTCAATAGGGGATGTTAACATCCCCATTTACGAAAAAGATCGCAATAATCTTGTGGGGGAATTAATCTTTTTTTTCCCCTTTTTATGTGAAGTGCATAATAGAGAAGTATCAATAATTTTTGTTTTTTAAATTTTGAATTAGAGATAATGATATAACATAAAGTTTGACTCTCACATATACTCTTTCCTTGCTTCCATAGCAATTCCAGTTATTGTACCACGAGAGATCTATGAACATTCCAGGTTCACGTGAGGAGGAAGATGATCACGATGAGGTCTTCCTCGACGAAGATGACATACTCCACGAAGTCCAAGTCGATGAGGAAGGTCTCTCTTTCCTCCTGTTGATTCTACCTTTATGTTTCAGTGAAGTTTCCTATACTAATTATTAAGTTTATTCTGTCGATTTAAGATCTTCCTGATGCTGTTGATGAAGAAGGCTCTGATGATGAATATGTTGGTATGAGATGTTTATATTCCAGTAATCTTGATGGCTTAATGCTTCATGTTCTCAAATAACATTTCTGTTGTATTGATCTTTGACTTACAATATTATGTTTTGAGACTAAGTATTGTGCTACGTTAATGGTTGCATTTATTGAATTGGGTGGTTTCAGATGAGGATGATGATTCAATTCATACTTTTACTGGCCATACCGGTAAGCGTCTATTTTAATTGTTTTTCAATTTATATATGCAACTTACACACACGCACACCTATTGCTTCCTCCTCTGTGTTTTACCGTCGTTGTTGTGAGCTAATAAACTTGACTTAGTAGAACAAGTTACTAACTTATAGAGTAACTTTAGGAAAATTGTTAGTAGACTTAGTAGAACAAGTTACTAACTTATAGAGTAACTTTAGGAAAATTGTTAGTAGACTTAGTAGAACAAGTTACTAACGTGTCGAGTAACTTTAGGAGAATTGTTAGTAGACTTAGTAGAACAAGTTACTAACTTATGGAGTATCTTTAGGAGAATCGTATCGAGTAACTTTAGGAGAATTGTTAGTAGATAGAACAAGTTACTAACTTATGGAGTATCTTTAGGAGAATTGTTAGTAGACTTAGTAAAATAAGTTACTAACTTATGGAACAACTATAGGAGAACCTGTAGTAGTAGTTGCCAAATTGTGGACCAAATTTTATGCTTTAGTTAGGAAGATTGTTAGTGGTTTGTAACTTGACGAGAAAGTTTAGGAAACTAGTTAGTGCTTTATTCACTATAAATACTCGTGAGATGTATGCTCTTTTCACAACAACAATAAAGAGAATTGAATAGCTAAGTGCTTTAAGGCTTCTTTGTTCCACAAGATCTCTCCCCTCAAGTTGTTCTTTGCTTCTTTTACTTGTTTCTACATTTTTCAATCATGGGTCATGTCCAACATTTGTAAAGTTCGTATATTAATTTGATGAATCAATGGATGATCTAACCTCACGTCTGAAACATTTGAATCAAAATGGAGTGTAAATAGCTCTTAAAAAATTTCCTAATCAAAGTGAAGTTTATCCTTATTCATCGTATAACTGCAGGTGTCTTTCCATGCATATGTTAAAACTAATGTGAATAATTTAACCTGTCTCTTCATGTTGGGGTATCACTTTTCCGTAGGTGAGGTTTACACGGTGGCTTGTAGTCCAATCGATGCCACATTAGTTGCGACGGGTGGTGGAGATGACAAAGGTTTTATGTGGAAGATCGGTCGAGGAGATTTTGCACAGGAGCTTAGCGGTGTGTGCATGATACTGCAAATAGTTACTTTTATTTTTCGTTTTACTTTTCACTTCCAAAACCAAAAGTGTTCACCTTCTTTGCCTTGGCAGATCACAAAGATTCTGTGTCTAGCTTAGCATTTAGTGCAAATGGACAACTACTTGCATCAGGGAGTTTTGATGGTGTTATCCAAATTTGGGATACTTCATCCGGGAATCTTAAATGTACACTTGAAGGTCCTGGAGGGGGAATTGAGGTAAAGCTATATAAAATTAATAATTTAACCAAGCCATTCAGTCTGTAGATCTTGAAGTATAAGATTATGGGCAAGCAAGTACTATCTTCATCCATTTGAGTGGATATCAAGTGGGGTAAAAGACACTTATATCTACCTTTGGAAAGAAATTTGTCATGAGCTCCCTTCGATCTCTCACTTGGACTATTGTTTTGTGCGAGATGAGAAGGAAACGTATTTTTGAGAGGATAAGTGGATGGGGGATAGATCCCTATGATGTTTTCTTGTTTATTCTTTCTGAATTCTATGAAAAATTGCTTGATGACTGATGACTTGATGACGTATTTCGTTCAAGAAGCTCTCGCTCTTTATCGCTTAGGTTCACCTGTCATTTGTCAGATAGGGAAATAGCTAATGTAACGACTGTTTTATCTTTAATTAGGGAGATTGAGTTTAAACGGTGGATAAAGGATTTTCGTCTCTAATCTCTAACCCTACTTAGACTTGTTGTAACAGTCTAAGCCTACCGCTAGCAGATATTGTCCTCTTTTGGTTTTCCCTTATGGGCTTCTCCTCAAAGTTTTAAAATGCATCTGTTAGGGAGAGGTTTCCGCACTCTTAAAAAGAATACTTTGTTCCCTTCTCTAACCAATGCGGGATCTCACAATCCACCCCCCTTGGGGCCTAATGTCCTCACTGGCACACTACTCGGTGTCTGGCTTTGATTCCATTTATAATAGCCCAAGCCCACCGCTAGCAGATATTGTCATTTCTAGGCTTTTCCTTCCGTGCTTCCTCTCAAGGTTCTTAAAACGCGTATGCTAGGGAGAGATTTCCACACCTTTATAAAGAATGAGCTTCGTTCTCCTCCCTAACCGATGTTGGATCTCAAATTTGGTCCCTCATTTGATTCTATGTTTCTCACTAGGCCACGATGACGAAATATTTTTCTTAGCTCTATGTTGGTTTTATTGTTCTTGACTAAAGTCCCTTTAGTGGGACTTTCTTTTTGTGGGTTTTTTTTTTTTTTTTTTTTTTTTTTTTTTTTTTTTTTTTTTTTTTTGCTCAAAGAAAATTTGGTTCTTTATACAAAAAATAATAAGCATTTGATATCTCAGTGGGTAAGGTGGCATCCAAGAGGACATCTGGTTTTGGCTGGTTCTGAAGATTCGACGGCTTGGATGTGGAATGCTGATAGAGGTGTCTATCTTAATATATTTTCTGGTCACGGTGCTTCAGTTACCTGCGGTGATTTTACCCCTGATGGTATTGAACTAATCTTCTTTTGTTTCTTACTATCCCATGTAAGTAATTATCAGATTCTAAATATAATACTAGAGAAACTACTTGTAGAAACAAAGGGTATTCAATAATAAATGAAAAGGATTAAGATCTAAATTAAACTCGGTTAAAATATCATCACTAGCTCAATAGGATCAAGCCCAATAATTGTACGAGCCCATTGTATATTTATTTTTAGAAAAATGATTTAGTTATTTTATTAGGAAAAAAATTTAAATGTTTTAGGAATAGATTGTCTAGCCTCCACTATAAATACCCCTCCATCCTACCTAGGTTTTGATAGAGTGCAGTAGTTTCTACAGAGTGTCTTGTAATCTCTTCTTGATTGGTGTTCTTGATTGGTGTTAAAAAAGAGTGCGAGTGTTTTCCAGAAAGAGTTGTATTCAACAATCTGGTATTAGAGTCATGCCAATAGAATCCTCAAATGATGAACAAAGAAGTTGTGAGCCTCGAAGGTATAGTCAAAAGTGACTCAAGTGTTGAACAGAGGGTGTACTTTGTTCAAGGGCCCCAAAGAAAGGAGTCGAGCCTCGATTAAAGGGAGGTTGTTCGAGAGCTCCATAGGCCTCAAGGGAGGTTCTATGGTATACTTTGTTCGAGGGAAGAGTTGTTTAGGATTATTGAAAGGAGTAGTCCCACATAGGGTAATTAAGAGGAAGATCATGAGTTTATAAGCAAGGAACACTATCTCCATTGGTATGAGGCCTTTTAGGGGAAACCAAAAGTAAAGTCACGAGAGCTTATGCTCAAAGTGGACAATATCATACTATTGTAGAGAGTCGTGGTTCTTAACAAACTCAATAAAAACCATTTACAAATCTGCACTCTTCCTCAAGCTCGGAGTTGAATTCGTGCGTTTTTTTATTTTTTTATTTATTTTCTAATGACCTTGATATTATTTTGGCCTTTTGTTGCTCCAGGTAAAATGATATGCACGGGTTCTGATGATGCAACAATGAGGATATGGAATCCAAGAAGTGGTGAAAATATTCATGTTGTGAGAGGAATGTTACAAACGTGAGTGTACGACTAATTTTTAATTTATCCTTATTAATCATAATCTACATGAACATTCCTAAGAGGATTTAGAAGTTGAAAAGGTGAAGTATGCAAATTGAGAAATGCCCTTTATGGACTAAAACAATCACTGAGGGTATGATTTGGAAGATTCACTAAGGTAATGAAAGATCGTGGGTACAAGCAAAGTCAAGGAGATCACGCTCTCTTTATCGAACACTCAGAATCAAAGGAAGTGATGAAAGAATTTGAGGTTACTGTTGAGGATTATTGGGAGTGAGTCCCACGTTGGTTAATTTAGTGGAAGATCATGGGTTTATAAGTGAGGAATACTATCTCCATTGGTATGAGGCCTTTTGGGGAAGCCTAAAGCAAAGCCAGGAAAGCTTATGCTCAAAGTGGACAATATCATACCATTGTGGAGAGTCGTGATTCCTAACATGGTATTAGAGCCATGCCCTAAACTTAGCCATGTCGATAAAACCCTCAAATGTCTAACAAAGAATTGTGGGCCTCAAAGGTGTAGTTAAAAGTGACTAAAGTGTCGAATAAAGGGTGTACTTTGTTCGAGGGCTCCAGAGAAAGGAGTCGAGCCTCGATTAAGGGGAGGCTATTCGAGAGCTTCATAAGCCTTAGGGGAGGCTTATAGTGTGCTTTGTTCAAGGGGAGGATTGTTGAGATCATTGGTAGTGAGTTCCACATTGGTTAATTTAGTGGAAGATCAGGGGTTTATAAGTGAGGAATACTACCTCCATTGGTATGAGTATGCTCAAAGTGGACAATATCATACCATTGTGGAAAGTCGTGATTCCTAACAGTTATTTGGTATTGAAGTAGCATACTCAGCTCGGGGCATTTTCATATCACAACATATTAATGAAAATAGGGAGAAGTGGATGTATATATGTAGCAACGCCAATGGATCCACATCAGAAATCTGAAGAGTCAAAAGAAGAATATATGATGAACAAAGAAATGTACTAAAGGCTAGTGGGAAGCTTATATATCTAGGTCACGCTCGACCAAACATAGTATACTCTGTGAGTGTAATTAGTCAATTCATGCATGATTCACGAGAGTCTCACCTTCGGGCAGCATTTAGAGTGTTATGAAAGGAGCTTAAGGAAAAGGAATTTTGTTGAAACAATAAAAGATCTACTACAAAGTATTGTACATTTCTTGGAGGTAATTTGGTAACATAGAGGAGTAAAAAGCAAAATGCAAAATGCCGTGTGCTAGCGAGGACGCTGGGGCCCCGAGAGGGGTGGATTGGGGGGTCCCACGTCGATTGGAAAGGGGAACGATTGCCAGCGAGGACGTTGGACCCCGAAGGGGGTGGATTGTGAGATCCCACATCAGTTGGAGAGGAGAACGAAGCATTCTTTACAAGTATGTGGAAACCTCTCCCTAACACACGCGTTTTAAAAACTTTTAGGGGAAGCCCGAAAGGAAAAGCTCTTGTACTAATCATAACTATCGTAGTTTTATCCTTATCTACAGACGGAACTTATTAAGTGATGATTTTATTTCTTTGTATTATTCAGGTCACCCCTATCATACTCAAGGATTGACTTCTCTAGCACTCACTTCTGATTCAACTCTTGCTCTTACTGGTTCAAAAGATGGTTCTGTTCATATTGTGAACATAGCGACTGGAAAGGTTATTTCTACAATTTCTTTCGATGATATTCTGTCTATTTAGCGGAGTAAAGGGGGTTGTTCGGGCGTTCTTCCCAGTGAATAACCCATCCGTTTATCTTTCATGTCTCGAGTTGATTGCATTTGAATGAACAGTTTATGCCACATTTTGAATCTCTGTTTGTATGAATTACTTCGATTGAACTGTACAGTCAAGTGTGAGATCCCGATTGAAGAGGGGAACGAGTGCCAGTGAGGACGTTGGGTCCCAAAAGGGGGTGGATTGTGAGATCCCACATCGGTTGGAGAGGGTGAACGAAGCATTCTTTATAAGGGTGTGGAAACCTCTCCCTAGTAGACGCGTTTTAAGAACCTTGAGGGAAAGTCCGAAAGGGAAAGCCCAAAGAAGACAATATATGCTAGTGGTGGGCTTGGGCTGTTACAAATGATATCAGAGCCAGACACCGGGTGGTGTGCCAGCGAGGACGTTGGGCCCCGAAGAGGGGTGTATTGTGAGATCCCACATCGATTGTATTGGGGAATGAGTGTCAGTTAGGACGTTAGGCCTCAAAGGGGGGTGGATTGTGAGATCCCCATCAGTTGGAGAGGGGAACGAATCATTCTTTATAAGGGTGTGGAAACCTCTCCCTAGCAGACGCATTTTAAAAACCTTGAGGGAAAGCCCGAAAGGAAAAGTCCAAAGAAGACAATATCTGCTAGCGGTGAGCTTGAGCCGTTACATTAAGTTGGTGCAATTCGTAAATAGTTAACGGTTAGGTTAGGTTAGGTTGGAAGTCGTAAAAGTGTTAGTTTTTATACAAGCAGAAGAGACCTAGCATCTTGATTCGTGAAAGGACGGAAATTATAACTTCTTGAAAGCATTGCACAATGATTTGTAAGAACTTTCTTGGGCTTCTGAGACCCCTTTTCTTTTCTTTTTTTTTCCTTAATATCTAAGGGCAATGCGTATGATCATCTTGTGTCCTTTACTGAACTTGACCTGAATTGTATGATAAATGCAGCAGTTGCAGCCCTCTTGGGTTGGCCTATCGCATTTGCTTGTAATGCTAAATGTTGAAGGGTCGATGGCAGTTGTTCTCTAGGACTATTTAGGACTATTTGAGGTCTGGACATGTAACAGCCAAGCCCAAGCCCAAGCCCAAGCCCATCGCTGGCAAATATTGTCCTCTTTAGGCTTTCTCTTCGGGTTTGTAAAATGCGAGATGTGAATAAGCTTGACTTAGCAAAAGAAGTTCTTAACCTAGAGCAATTTTAGGAAGAGAGTTAATAAGCTTGACTTAGCCAAAGAAGGTGTTAACCTAGAGCAATTTTAGGAAGATTTAAGTAGATATTGATTTGAAAGCTTTGGAAATGGATTTGAAAGATTTGTTAGTTAGTTTAGGAACTTGTGAGGAAGTTTAGGAGATTGGTTGTGCAATCTCCACAGTAAATACTCATGAGATTATGTTATTTCATCAACAAAAAAAAAAAAAAAAAAAGATGAATTGATAAAGCGAAGTGCTTAAGGTTCCTCTATTCAAAGGCTCTACCCCCTCAACTTCTACTTCAGTTATTCGTTCCGATATATTTCGATCGTGGGCAATTTCCAACAAGGGAGAGGCTTTCACACCCTTATAAAAAATGTTTCGTTCTCCTTTCCAACCGATGTGGGATCTCACAATCCACCTCCCTTCAGGACTCAGCAATCAGGGCTCAGCATCCTTGTTGGCACACATTTTTGTGTCTGACTCTGATACCATTTGTAACAGCTCAAGTCCACTGCTAGTAGATATTGTCCTCTTTGGGTTTCCCCTTCCAGGCTTCCCCTCAAAGTTTTAAAACGCGTCTGCTAGGGAGAGGTTTCCACACCCTTATAAATTATGTTTCGTTCTAAACACCGATTATAAGGGTGTGGAAACCTCTCCCTAGCAGACACATTTTAAAGCTTTGAGGGAAAGCCCGAAAGGGAAAGACCCAAAGAGGACAATATCTGCTAGCGGTGGGCCTGGGCCGTTACAAATGGTATCAGAGCCAGACACCAGACGATGTGCCAGCGAGGAGGTCATTCCCCGAATGGGGTAGAACAAGGCAGTGTGTCAATAAGGACGCTGGGCCCCGAAGGCAGGTGGATTTGGTAGGGGTCTCACATTGATTAGAGAAAGGGACGAGTGCCAGCGAGGATGTTGGGCCCTGAAAGGGGTGGATTGTGATGTCCCACATCGGTTGGGGAGGAGAACGAAACACTGTTTATAAGGGTGTGGAAACCTCTCCCTAGTAGATGCGTTTTAAAGCCTTGAGGGGAAGCCCGAAAGGGAAAGTCTAAAGAGGACAATATCTGCTAGCGGTGGGCCGTGGGCCGCCATTACAGAAGACCCTTATTATTAGGGATTGAAACTGTTTTTTATATAAGTTAGTTGCTTGTATCTGGTGTAAGCTGTAATTTTTATGGCCCTGGACTTCTGTTTTGTAGTCTACTTTCTCATAAAAGAAAAAATGAAGACGCTGCTTTTGACAGGTTGTTAATTCTCTGGTTTCTCATTCAGATTCAATCGAGTGTATCGGTCTAGCGCCAAGGTACTGTGATTAATTATGATTCATGAAACTTTGTTTAAAATGTTGTTAGGAATCACGGACCTCCACAGTGGTATGATATTGTACACTTTGAGCATAAGCTCTCATGGTTTTGCTTTGGGTTTCCTCAAAAGGAGATATATTCCTTACTTATAAACTCGTGATCATTCCCTAACCAACGTGGGACTCCTTCCCAACCATCCTCAACAATCTTCCCTTCGAACAAAGTACACCATAGAGCTTCTCCTGAAGTCTATGTAACCCTTGAACAACCTCTCCTTAATCGAGGCTTGGCTCCTTTCTTTGGAGCCCTCGAACAAAGAAGTCACTTTTGACTACACCTTCGAGGCTATCAACTTCTTTGTTCGACACTTGAGGATTCGATTAGCATGGCTAAGTTAAGGGCATGACGTTGATACCACGTGGGGAATCACGGATGGTATGATATTGTCCACTTTGAGCATAAACTCTCGTGGCTTTGCTTTTGGTTTCTCCAAAACTCATACCAATAGAGATATATTCCTTACTTATAAACCCATGATCATCCCCTTAATTAGCCAACGTGGGACTCCCTCCTAACGTTCCTCAAAATTTACACGAACTTTTCTATAGCCTAATGAATGTTATGATTCTTTTCAATCTTGAATGGCAGCTCCCCATGGGCTGCAACTGGAGGAATGGATCATAAGCTCATCATTTGGGATCTTCGACAGTCGACGCCCCGCAGTACATGCGAGCACGAGGTCTATTGACTACTAAATTATGTTTTTAAGTTTGTAAAATACATTTATCTTCATAATCCTTCATTTGGACAGGATGGAGTATCATGTCTTACTTGGATTGGCACGTTGAGATATCTTGCAACCGGATGTGTTGATGGTCGAGTTCGAATATGGGATAGCCTCTCTGGAGAATGTGTAAGAACCTTCACCGGGCACTCCGACGCCGTCCAATCTCTCTCGGTGTCTGCCAATCATGAGTACCTTATTTCTGTTGCTCTCGATACTACCGCTCGGATTTTTGAGATTGCTGAGTATCATTGAGGGAATAGGATCTTTGTACTTGAATGTGACAAGTTTCGATCCCCATTGTCGATTCTTGTAGAATTATACAAGTTTATATCGTTGTATGTGTTCGTCTTGCAAGTAATTGTATGTTTATTGTTGTCAGTGTCGTGTAATTTTTGTTTTCATTTAAGGTTTAGTCGAACCTAAGATTTTTCATGTAATGGATAATGTAATAACATAAATTACAACAATTTTTTAGTTGCTTGTGCGGGCGAATAAGGGCACTCCACGATGAACGTTGAAGCGTAGGGGAATTGTGTTGGTATGAAGGAGTCGTCATTGTTTATTTAAGAATAATGTAAACATAAATGTCGATCTTTTTTTCTTTCAACATTTGAGATGTTTTAGGATACACTTAAATGAAATTAGCGTCATCATTGCATACAATACTCGATAATAATTTTGTCGATATAAGATATTTGAGATTGAGTCAACATTTTGTCCTTGAAATCTTTATTAAGATTTATGGAAATGTTGAGTTGTTCTAAATCATTCATTTAAAATTTGTTAGATAGTCGATTCTAATGGTATTAGAGCTAGACACTGGATGATGGGCCAGTGAGGAGGCTGAGCCTTGAAAGGGGTGGACATGAGGCGATGTGCCAACAAGGACACAAGGACGTTGGGCCTGAAAGAGGGGTGGAATGGGGCATCCCACATTGATTGGAGAAGGGAATGAGTGCCAACGAGGACACTAGGCCCGAAAGAGGGTGGATTGTGAGATCCCCATATCGACTCAGTAAAATCGAATCTCGACTCATCGATTCGTCATTTCAATTTTCGTCTCCATTTCTCCTGAAAATATAGTCGTTAAACCCTCCCATGCGTAGGGTTCTTGATTCTTACGTTGGTTCTGCGACAAATTTTGAATGATTCTGAATCTCTAGTTCCAGTTTGTTCAGTAAGATCATTTCTCGTTTTGAACAAGGAAGTGGTGGGACAGGCATTTCATCGAGCGGTGGAAAGAATCAAGTCGACTTGGATAGAATCAAACTTTCATTCTTAAGGTAATGAGGTAATTCTTTTATTCTTAAGGTAATCAGTTAAGTAAGTGACCATACTGTTGGAGTTAGGAAATTGATTGATCTATGATGGTGCATGTTTTGTAGCTCCTCCATGTACCATATTAATTATATGATGCTTATATGCTCTTTGTATTGTCATGTGATATATGTCATGTATGCATGTGATATCCATTACACTATGAACGAAATGTCTAATTATAGTTATGACTCTTAACCTCCTAACAGGTGGTGCATCATGATCACATTTTCCTCCACCTCATGTCCTGCACATGTTTCTTATAGGACACCGTGCCCATGTTTCTTGCAAGTTTACCCTACCTATGGTCTTGCACATGTTTCTTATAGGACACCGTGCCCATGTTTCTTGCAAGTTTACCCTACCTATGGTCTTACAAGTTTACCCTGCCCATGTTTTTGTAGAATGTTCTACCCATGTTTTCTCGCAAGGTGTCATGTTTCATGTTTCTCTGTTTTCCGTTAAATAGGTTGGATGTCTGGCCCATGTTTATGCAAGTTCTTCCTACCCATGTTCTTGCAAGTTTACCCTATCCATGTTTACGTACAATGTGTCTTGTTCGTGTTTTCTCGCATGATGACAAGTTCAGGTTCATAGTGTTCATCAACCATGTGACCTAGAAGATCTTTTAAGGGAGTGTCGTAGAGCTAGTACTAGTATAGTGTATAGTGTATGGAGTGGAAGTGGACAGTCCAATGGGATCCACTCTCCTTAAACCTACTCAAGGGTGAGTGATCAAGTGCATAATCAGAGATTAAGAACTTATGCACTCAGAACTCTAGGATCAAGATCCTTGGAACATAACGATGATAAATACTTAGAATTCATAACCATAAATTAAAGACCAAGGTTCCTAGGACATGTCTCATGTTCAAGATAAGAGTGTGGTATCCTAACATTCGACATGATTAAAAGCCTAGTATTGTACTCATTCAGTGTTTGTTAAGTGACAACTAGAAGTTAGTCGAGGATGTAAGTGGATCTAGAGCCATGCCATAGAGAGAGGAGCCTAGGAACCATAGCCCCCACTATTTGTGTTAGCTTTTTTGTTTTGTCAAACATTTCTTAACCCACTCTCTTTTTCTACTTAAACTTAAGCTATGTTTTAGATGATACAAATATAACTTTTTTATGTTTTAAATCTTTTTTTTTTTTTTTAACGGGAAAGAATTTCACCATATTTTGAACTCCTTAAGTCGCGAACAAAGTTACGTGGAAAAGCTCATGGTTTCCTTGCAAGTGAACTAACGACTTTATGTAACAAAGAAAAATTCAAATATACATCGCCTCTGACTTTCTATATGCACTTCTAGAGTAGCAACTTTCATATTTATAATTACTTAAACTTTGGAACCCACACTTAACCCGTATCATTCATATAGATCTCATTGTCAATGGGCAAGTCATTGTCAAGTACAAATTCAAGGTGTCCACAAACTCACACATTGTAAAGTACTGAGAAACGCCATTCGAATTCGTACAACTCACAAGGGAAGAAAAAAGAATCTCGATACTACACGTATATCAAATTCAAGTGTTTAGACGAAAAATGGAGCTTCTACCACCCAAAATTTAGTATATTGCTTGTATGCAAAAGTTCATGTAATAATTTCTCATATATCTCAAAAAGAAGGGTAAATGGAAGTCAGATAATTCAATCTTTAAATCCAAAACTGGACTAAGAAACAAAATTGAGTCGATTAAGCAGCCAAAAAAGAAGGGTGATATTCCTAAATAAACAAGCAAACTCGTAATAATGAATCCATTTGGGTACAAATCGTTAGGACTTCTCTCAAAACCAACTGGCGGAGGAAGGTGATGCACCATCAGCAGCAGGTGGTGCCGGTGGTGGAGGTGCTACTGCAGCCTCCCACTCATTTGCTGCCAATGGAACTGCAACAAAGAAAAAACAAGGGAGAGAAAGTGAGAAGAAATGCATGTAGAGAGTGTGAGTAGGAAAGGAAAATTAATGTTATGTAAGATATTAAAAGACAGCAAAGCACTTAATTCGCACCACACTATCACTTGCTTTGTGAGAGCACTAAATTGTATAAGGAACCATATCGTTTGGGCTTAGGAGTACTTTTGACCATTGAAAAGCACTCTTGTCATGGTTAACGCCTGAAGTATAGTCTAGGCGTGAGATCTCACATCAATTGGGGAGGAGAACGAAACATTCTTTATAAGGGTGTGGAAACCTTTCCCTTGCATACGTGTTTTAAAAACCTTGAAAGGAAGCCCAAAAAAGACAATATCTACTAACAGTGGGATTGAGTCATTAAAAACCTTGAAGGAAGCTCAGCCCCGAAGGGGGTAGACATGAGGTGGTGTGTCAGCAAAGAAGTTGTGCCCCGAATGGGGATGGATTGGGGGTCCCACATTGATTGGAAAAGGGCACAAGTGTCGGTGTTGACGCTGTGCCCCAAATAAGGGTGGATTGTGAGATTCCACATCAATTGTGGAGAACGGAACATTCTTTACAAGGGTGTGGAAACCTCTCCTTAGCAGACGTTACACTAGGCATTAAAATCGTAAATCAAAAAACACCTCAAACAGGAAATCAAACTGAAACCAACCTCAACTAGTTGCATCTTATAACTACTAGTTAGTGATGTCCAAAATGCAAAAACAATGTAATGGCAAAGAACAGGGTAATCGGCAATGTAATGGCAAAGAACAGGGTAATTGGCAGTGTAATGGCAAAGAACAGGGTAATTGGCAGTATGGGTAGGTAGGTACTAATCAAAAACTTCATATGGAGAGCAAGCAAGATGAATGGGCTGGAGCTTGAGAGGAAAAGGTTCTTCAAAGAGAACAAAGCTAGTTTACATGAATAGACACACTAAAAGGCAGATAGGGATTCCATTAAACAATTAACGACAAAAGCTCAAGATTCAACCTGGCTCTGGGGCCCACTCGACACTCGAAGCGGCTGGAGCAGCAGGAGCAGGAACCACATCTGCAGCACCCCATTGAGCATCAGAAATTTGTGCGGCCCATTGATCTGAGGCAACAAGTGGAGCAGCACCATAGTCGGCAATGCCGAAGTCTGGGGGTGGAAGAGCCTCTTCCTCTTCTTTCTCCTTAGCCTCCTCTGGCTCACGATAGAAAAACAAATCCACCTACACAAGGAAATAGTTCACAATTAATTTAAAATTTGAGCCAAAACGTGGTTTCTAAAATCCAAGTACAAAATTGCAATAAGAACTTTACCATCACATCCCATTTGTGCCCAGCACGAATTGTTCCACGCATTTGTAGAACCATCCTTGCCAAAAGCCAAAACAGACATCCTATGCTATGTTTTCCCTTGTTATTAGCCGGGATTCCAATATCAACATACCGCATTGGAGAATCAGTGTCACAAAAGGCTATTGTAGGAATGTTCCCAAGGGCACCTTCCTTAATGGGCTGCAAGTTCGAATCAACAAAGCGACGTCAACAAAGAACAGCATCTAGTGAATACAAACACAAATAAATCTAGGGAACAAGCATGAATTCAAACATAATTGAAAATATAAAGGCATCATTCTCCTTGGACTTAAATTGAAACCATGTACTGCTATTGATTTCTAAATTAAACACCTGATGATCAGTTCTAGGATCAGTAAGTATAAGAAGACGCGGTTCATTGAACGACGTCTGAAGCTGGTTGGTAAATGTTCCCGGAGTGTGCCTTCCTGCAATAGCATGCGTACCAGTGTACTGAGCGAACTTCAAAACAGCCCTCTGACCATAGGGCCTAGCAGACTGAACAATGATATCTTGAGGATTCTCTATAGCCACAATAACTCTAGCAGCCATGTAAAGTTTCTCCCATGTTTTACCAAGGTTAATGATGTAGATACCTGAAAGCAAAAGGAGAACTTTAAAATGGAAAAATTGTACACGACCACAATGCAACAATTCAAATCACCTAACATTGACATGCTGTAGAGACAATCAGCATTGACCACTTCAATAAACTCAGAGTTCCTTTTGGACAACAGACTAAAGAAAACCGATTCTCAAAACCATGTAGATTAGACTAAGTTCTCCAGTTCAACGCGATAGAAAAACAAACCCGAAATGTAAAATTGCATCAGAAGTTGGTGTCAAACCAGAAATGTAAAATTCATCAAGGGAGAATTTGGAGAAAATTCTTCGGATAATAGAAGTAGCAATTTAAAGAGATAAACAAAAAAACAGCCAGAGAATGAAACTTCATACCTAAAAATAAATAAAATTCAAATCACAATATGTTCTTAGAAATTCTAGGGAATGAAATTAAACAGCAATAACAACATTTCCATTGGCACTTGCTGAATCACTCCAAGCGAAAATCACCGAGAAGAATGAAAAACAGAAAACAAAACCAAGACAACAAACCAGAGAAGATCTAAAGGCGAGTAGACTGAAAACACACCATCATTTCGGCGCTTAAAAACGTATCGTTCCATTTGAAAATTGCAATTTTTGGTGCCAAGATGAACCTCGGCTGCCAACATCATCTGAATGTCGGCCTCTTTCTGTGAGAGTTGACGCGCCGGTGCAGCTCCAGTCGCCATGGCGGAATCCGGTAATCAACAGAGCAAACGAAAGGAGAAGGGATTCGTGCTCTTCGGCGCAGCAATGCTCAACGAACTGGAGAGAGAAAGAAGTAAAGCAACTTCAATATTTATCCTATGGAACGTTCAAAACCCTAGATAGCAAATTTACTAAAATACCCTCAAGGATAAATTAAATCAATAAATAAATTTTAAAAATAAACATAAAAATAATTATTAAAAAAAAAACATCCCATAAGCTGTCGTATAAATATTATTAAAATATATATTTTAGTTAATAATAACAAAATAATACAAATTTTAATAATAAAATACCAAAAAATTAAATATCATAATTTCATATAAATAAATAATTCAAATAAATTTTAAATAATTTAATTTTCATTGTGTACATAAAAAAAATTATTATGGTTATTAAATTAATAATTAACTATATATGTTACGTTTAAAAAAATTAAATATCGTGTACGGTGGAGTAAATGATGATATGATGAAGTAATAATAAACGGTAAAGTAGTAAGAAAGAAAAGATGTAACGATTTTATTTTTACGGTTAAAATAATGTCGTTACTACATACATGACATGTCTACTATGCGTTGATTTTCATAGCAGCACCGTCGTCCGTACAAGAGATGTTTTTCCTTTATTTAAAAATAAGTAACACGTGACTTGAGTATTTAAAAATGCTCAGTAAATAGTCTTAGTATTAAAGTCAAGAAATGCAAACGCATGCAATCATGTTGGGATTTATCCTTGTTGTCATTGTCATCGTCTTGGTCTCACTTTTGAATTCGGGGTGATTGGATGTGCATTACGTCTCTACACATAGCCCACGTACGTATGCATGAACTCCCAGGCAGGCGTGTATACGTACTACTGGACTTGACCTTCGACTAACATGCATTTACGTTGCCGAAAAAATGACATAGTGTACGCTTCTATACTCATCATAAGGAAGAAATATTCCAACACACGTGACACACACAAAAAATGAAGTCATCATAAGGGAGAAGCATCTTGTCCTTGCGCTCCTCGACATCGTCACCATGCTTGATGGTGTTCCACACACCTTTGTGTCTGTAAATTACACACACATCTTTAATGTCCACGCTACAAAGTTACTTTTCATGAACAACGAGTATTGGAGTGTTACATTCTCCTTCTTTCCACTATTCATCGTCGGGGCACCTCCTCTCACAACATTGTATAGCAACAACATTTGTTTCGATATCCTACCTATGATACCAAATGTCGGTTTTAACCCTCTGTCAATACACACTTGAACGAATAATCGAACGAGGAATGAAATACTCACTGTTGGCTTTTTGTTTCTTAATTGAGTGATGTTTTCATGATAACAAACCTACTTTTAATTATTAACTATTTTCAGTATTTTGAACTGTCGGGTTAGGAATAACGATTTTAACGATTTTTCAATCACTCAAATCAAAGCTAAAACGAAGAAATTACAGTCGAGACAACATACCCGACGTGATGATATGACAGCTAAATCAAAATGATGGACAAATCAAAGCCTCCAAAATTCTTCGATCTTCAATTTTCTAAAGTTTCCATTGTTGCTCTCTCCAAGCTTCTAATTTTATTTTTATTCATCTTATTCTTGAGAGAGATTTTTTTATTGTATTGTGAGGAAATAGTTCTGAGTGCTCTAAATTGTAAATTACTCTTTGAGAGAGTTGTGGCGTGTTCCTACCAAATTCAAATACTTGTACCGGTTTGATCCTCTGTCGTGGAAAGGATTGAGTTTGCTCTTGAACTCGTAAAAAGAGCGGTGTAACAGTTTAGCTCTGATCCTTGGGAAGAGTCGAAAGTTCTTTATTCAAATTTCCAAGAGGCGCTTGGGGAGTGGAGTAAGTCAAGTTTGATCGAACCACTGTAAAACTACGGTGTCATATTTTCTAGCTCTTTCCTATTTAATTTCAAAATTATTATTGTGATTTATTTCATGTTCTAATTGATTATTGTTCTAGTAATTATTATCTTCTACTTATTTGTAAAAAGTTTCATAATTAGAAAAATGAAATTAGAAAAATTAAACACGCATTAAAACCCTATTCACCTTTTCTACAGTTACCATACTAATCCGATAAATGTTCTACAATTGATGACTTATACAAATATCAAATCACGTGTCAACAATTTCTTTATAAACTAACACGTAATTATTTATAATGTATTTTTTAAACTTCAAAGACTCCACATTTTTAATTGTTGCACTCTATCATTATCGACATTGTCCACGATGCCCCACTACCCACGTCGTGAGCATATCACCACCGACACTACGAGTACACCACCATCTACACTAGCACCATTGCTTTACATTAGTCTTCCTTTGTAATAGTCCAAATCCACCGCTGCACATATATTGTTTTCTTTGGGCTTCCCCTCAATGTTCTTAAAATGCGTCTACTAAGGAGAGGTTTCCACACCCTTATAAAGAATATTTCGTTCTTCTCGCCAACCGAGGCGGGATCTCACATCCTCCTAACCTTTGTTGTCGACTTTCATTCATCGACCACAGACCGTTTGCACCTCATTCGAGTTATCACTGTTAGCAAATTACTACCTTCATTTCAAATAGTTCGTGACCACACTAACACGCTCATTCGAGCCCTTCTTCCTAGCACCTTCACTCCAAACTTCTATCGACCGAGACACGTTTTACATTTTTTTGTGTGTGTTTTTTTTCAACATGGAGACGGGCAAATTAGATTTTGGAGCAATTGCAAAAGGCCCTCCAATCTGCTTTACTGACACAACATAGTAACAATTTCGCACGTACGACATTTAAGCTCGAGGAAAAAAACCCTAAAATCTTGCTTTTCTCGAGAATAGTTCGTGACCACACTAACACGCTTATTCGAGCTCTTCTTCCTAGCACCTTCACTCCAAACCTCTATCGACCGAGACACGTTTTACATTTTTTTGTGTGTGTTTTTTTTCAATGTGGAGACGGGCAAATTAGATTTTGGAGCAATTGCAAAAGGCCCTCCAATCTGCTTTACTGACACAACATAGTAACAATTTCACACGTACGACATTTAAGCTCGAGGAAAAAAAAAAACCCTAAAATCTTGCTTTTCTTGAGAATTTGAAATTTATTAATTTTTTGAAACCCTAAAACTAAAATAAATTTAGAGTAAAAAAAAAAGGAAAAAAAAAAAAAAGTATAATTCACACGTGGGATTACAAGTATGTGTGGTGAATTACCATTTTAGCCTCGAAAAGGAATATGGGTGAGGGTGTACGATAAATCCAGTGGGGTGCGAAGCATAGGGCAACGGTAGCAGTATTATGCGCGAGGCAGTCGATCTATTCCTTCGCTTCTGAGTCTCTGATTCCCTTCTCTTCCATTTTCGCCTCTTTTTCTCTCTCTCCTCTCTCTCTCTCTCTCCTCTCAGGCAAGCCTTCTTTCCATTTTGCTTCGATTTCTTGCTACTTTGAAGATACTATGAACACAAGAACAACGAAGTGTTTTTTTTTTTCTTGTTCATCTACTCGTTTAATTTTTGCTGGGATTGCTGTTTCGAAGAAGTAGTCTAGGGTTTTTTGACCTTTGGTGCTCCTGTTTTTGCTTGTTTTGTATGAACATTGACTGTTTATTGATTGAATTATGAACTCTTTATGGTACTCTGATTTGAGTTTTCTCTAATTTTGGGATTTTGGGCTTCTGGTTTGTGATTGGTCAAATTCTTTTTGTTTTTGGGTTTCAAAGCCTGCATTGCGGCAGGACAATCACTGTTCATTGTTTATTTAAATTAATCTCTGGTAAACTGGGATTGCCAACCCTTATTGAAGCTTAATTTCTTTGCTTTCATTTAGAATGGTTGAGTTGGTCTTGTAAGCCTCTGGAAATGCTAATTTGGGTGTTTGTTTTTTTTTTTGCTGCAAGCAGTTGAGGATGACTGAACCCTCAAAGGTTATTCACGTCCGGAATGTTGGCCATGAAATATCGGAGGTTCATATCTCTCTCTCTCTATCCCTCTCAAGTTCAATTGATAGCTTTGTAATTTGAAATAATCTCTTGAAATGTATATTGGTAGATGAGCTGTTGCCATGCTGCATGCTAGTCCATGCTTCACTTGCTAAGCTACCTTGTAAAAATGATTGCTTTTGATATAATTTTACATCCATTATCTCCAATTATTACTATAGAAACTATTGCAATTTAATGGGTACAAGAATTAAGGAGCACTGTATATTGTGTTAGAAGTTCTTAAGTTGCAAGTGCAATTTCATTTATGTTATGATGCAACCAAGCATCAAAGGAGAGAAGTCTCCAAGAATTTTCAACCAGAATCGTTACTAATGTTTGTAAGTGTAGTAATGCAAGAGATTGGCCCTTAGAGAATTCAAGTCTGCTAATCGAACTAAACTTCTAAGGAAGAAACACATGAAGATTAGTATAAGATATTCATTTTTTTTCTCTATTTACATATAAAAAATTTAGTTACATTTTTTTTTTATATTGTAAGCCTTATAAAAAGAGCCTGCTTCTTTCTTTTGGTGCCTCGCGCTTAAACCCCAGTGGGCTATTGTACTTTAGTGTACCACACCTCGAGCGTTAAATACACTGTTCCTAATTACACACAGACTATGCTACATCAATTCCTGTCCTCTAGCTCACAACATTGTGAAGTTGTGAATGTTGTTCTGAAGCCACTTATTTTGTTGATTTGAAAATCTCCATCCAGCTTCTCTAGTTTTTCTATTTTCCTTCAATCCTCACGAAAATTGGGCTCCGATACCAAAATTGATACAGCTAAGAAGCCAAGGAAAGAAA